>NC_069726.1:5992803-6312803 GCF_027358585.1 Pangasianodon hypophthalmus | reverse complement strand
GAAACACAGATACACAGACACAGGTGCACAGAGACACAGACACAAAAAAAGAAATAGATGCACAGAGACACAAGCACAGAGGTACAGAGATACAGACACAGAGGCAAAGATGCACAAACACACAGATACAGAGGCATGAGGAAACAGATGCATAGAGGCAAGGAGACACAGATGCACAGAGAAACACAGATACACAGACACAGGTGCACAGAGACACAGACACAAAAAAAGAAATAGATGCACAGAGACACAAGCACAGAGGTACAGAGATACAGACACAGAGGCAAAGATGCACAAACACACAGATACAGAGGCATGAGGAAACAGATGCATAGAGACAAAGATACACAGAGACACAGATGCACAGAGAAACACAGATACATAGACACAGGTGCACAGAGACACACAGGTACAGATGCAGAGAGACAAAGATGTACAGAGACACAGACACTGATGCATAGAGAAACACAGAGACATAAGTGCACAGAGACATAAAGAAACAAATGCACAGAGACATACAGAGACAAAGATGCAAAAAGACGCAGAGATGGTGTTGGTGCAGATACACAGGGACATAGAAGCACAAAGACACAGACACACAGAGTAGACACGTATGCACAGAGACACACAGATGCACAAAGACACAGAGACAGATGCACAGAGCTGAACAGACACAGTGTCCCAGTGAGACAGATACACTGAAGCAGAGACACACAGATGTAGTTGATCAGACACACAGGGAGATCGACGCACAAAGACACAGGCACACAGAGATAGACACATCCAGACACAGATGTACGGAGACACACAGATGCACAGAGGCGCACAAATTCACACCTAAGAGACAGAGAGGCACAGCGGCACAGATACCCTGAAGCACAGACGCAGACACACAGGGACAAAGATACATAGACACAGAGATACACAAAGAGACAAATGCATAGAGGCATAGGCACAGACACACACACTGACACAGAGACAAAACTGCACACACACAAACACACAGTCAAAACCAGTATTATCTATTGGAGTGTTGCTTGATTCAAGTTTTGTATAAAATGTGTAGGTACAGTGTGGCATGTAAAACTTTGTAAAAACTAAATGTACTTGTGTTATTGTGACCTTTTTTTTTCCCCTATGGTTGAATTCCAAATGGTGGTTCTAGTGGCCATATAGTGCACTCCACAGTGTGCACAGCTCCATTACGATACACTTTTCAAGGTTCTGCGTGTTGGCATGACTTTGATGTATGGACGATGGTAAATGTTGAGTTGCAGAATGAATTAAAAAAAAAAAAAAAAAAAAAAAAAAAAAAACCCATGACATGAAATGAGTGAATGAAAAACGACGTGAAACCAGTTGACATTCAGAATCGCTTGTGATTTGTGACACCATATGTCTTTTGGCTCCTTCATTTCAGAGCACTTATCCAGAATCTGTAGAGAGTGGAGACACCACTCAGCCTTAATTAACTTACAGCTAGCGCACACATTATCTCTGCCAATTCCACCCCCCATCCTAATAATGACTTTTCCCCATTAAATATTAATAAAAGGAAACTGGGAGGGGAGCGCTGCACACACAACGAAAGCCCCATGTCGAGTTCAGGACAGGAGTGATGGACAGTAATGCTTTGCTGGTTCTTTTTTTTTAAGTCATTCACAAACATTAAAAAAAAAAAAAACGCGCCAGGGTAACTCGAAGCTCCTGGGCTGATCGGAGCTGGCTTTCCCAGCAGACATCCGACTCATTTAGTCTAGTGATGGATCACATTTTGGTGACTCACACTAAAATGAGAAATGTGTATGTCTATACAGAAACTTTCGGCCATTTATCTAAAAGTCCATTGGAACTTTGTTAAAGGGATACGTCTCTCAAAATGACAGCAAGGCAAATCAGCAGGATTCGTATTGCATTCTGGACGATGCAAATCTCCACCAAAATGTTCATTTCCCTATCGAGTCCTGGTGGTCTATAGGAGGTTATTATGGTCTATATTTCCAGCCACGCTCCTCCTTCCTAAATCCAGCTGACCTCGTTGCAGTGTGCCTCCGGAGTTTGTCTTCAGCGGCGGGTAACAAAATCAGCGGAGTAAAAGTTGCCGTGGCAACGTGCCTGCATCATCACGACCTCTCCCTCCGTCTCCCCTCCCCGACACCACCGCACGCACATTGCAAACAAATGATTGCAGCGAGTGCCACGCTCTTGCTGATGTCACCCGTAACCATAGCAGCCGGACCTCAGCTGTGACGCTGCGTGTGCGTGGCGGGGAGGTGGACGCGCAGAGCAGAGCAGAGCAGAGCAGCGAGAGGAGAGATATAGAAATAGAAAAAGACGGCAGATGAGAACTCTGGCGATCGTTCTGACGGCTGGGCTTTCTCTTTTCTTTCTTTTTTTTTTTCCTCCTTCCCAAATACTTTGCATTCCTTTTCACCACCTAGAAATTTGAACGTCACAAAAAAAATGTGCTGCAGAATAAAATAAATCGGTGAATTAGTAAGGTAACGCCTGATAAGGGGAAAAAAAAAAAAAACATGTTGGTCAAATTAGCTGTAATGCTTTTTTTTTTGCGATCACTTGTCTGAAAGCGCACAAAAAAAAAAAAAAAAAAAAAAAGCTCGAAAAATCTGCCTGTGCCTCCTGACAACTGTTCTGACTCATGGCGCAGAGCTCATAAGACATATTCACGCTGTAACACCATCAGGAAGAACGAAAAGCCAAATCTCACGCGCACACACACACACACACACACACACAAGCCAGAGAGGGCATTTAATGCTACACCGACAGGGTCAATCTGCCAGTGTGTCTGTGTGCCACGCTGGGTGCCCGGCCTACCCTCGGCCATTAGGCAAGCTCTGCCCTGCCATGTCGCACAGGCCACAGCAGATGGCTGGTACACGTTTATAACATCGGTGTGTGTGTGTTTGTGTGTGTATGTAGGAGGGGGGGGTAGCTGGAGCTAAAATTAACTTTAGCAAGAACGATAGGCATTCTAATCAGTTTTCCATGTTTACTATTGTGTAATAGGAGTCGATGAATAAATTATTTACACTAAATATATTTAGTGTTTTTTTTTTTTTTTTTTTGCTCTGCATTGCTGCTAAAAATAGTACACTGAATAACATGTAGGACAAAGGTTCTCAAAGTGTGGGCTCTGAATCACACACACACAGTTTTTTTTTCTAAAATAATGGAAATCACAACCCATCAACTGACAATCAAGATGGTTATATGTTATATTTATTATTGAGGACTTACATTACTAGCTGCTTTGACCCTTTGGATATTTAATTAAAACCTCAATAAATCAAAAAGAAGTAACCTGGGGAAAAAAAAAAAAAAAAAAAAAAAACTTGGACCGAATGTGTTCTGTGGGTGGAAGGTTCAGGAATAAGAAGCTCTTACAGCTCTAATAAAAGCCCTAGAATATTATTGCACACATTTAATTAATAAGCCTAATATTGGAATAGTTGGATTATGTTCATCGAGTAAATCTGTACTGAGGGATCCGTGGAATTTATTTCACATTTAAAAAAAAAAAAAAAAAAAAAAGTTTGAGAACCTGTGATGTAGGTGATGCTTACGAAAAATCTTCAGCGAGATCCAGGAAAGCAACTATAACTCTGAGACACTGACTCTAAAATCCAATATAGTGTAATTTTTGCATTAAGGCTTCGTCCGGGGGTTAAAAAGTGTCAAGCATGTGATACTTTCTCTGGAGCTGCCTCGCTGTGCAGCGCTGTCTCGCCTGTCTGACAGCTGGTTTGACAGGATGCTAATTAACCTCTTAAAACTGCTGCGAGAGAGCCGAGCGTGTGGGTGGACCGGTAGGGACCTTCAGCCCCTTTCTGAGCAGCCCAGCCCACGTCCGTCTCCGCAGTCACGACCGGCTCTCGGGCATAAAGAGAGACGCCTTCACCGCCTACCAGCGGGAGATAAAGGCTGACCTGCTAACTTATGGAACGTTGCCAGCTTCCTAGCAGCTCTCGACATCAAGATTTTTTTTTTATTTTCGGTTGTTTGTTTGTTTTGAAAATATTCCTGTGTGTGCGTGGGGAGTGTCGATTGATGAAAAGAGGAATGGTGAAAAGATGGAAAGTGCTTTCCTTCCTTCCTCAAGACCTCGCGTTCTATTTTACGCCTCAACGACAAAACATAAAGCCGATCACGTAAGGTTTCCCCGCAGGACCGCGGACCTGAGAATTTTACGTAACGAGCCCGAAGTCAAAACTGCTACAAGGTTTGCGCTGCGTTTAGTTCATTTTCATTCCCCCAGCATAAATCACAGCCTCGGTGTCTAGGCTTTGTCCTACAGGCAGAGAAAAGAACATATTTTAAGCACTAGAAGATATTTCAAGTCTGTCAGGTTATGCCAGCTCAATAGCATGATTGCAGGGGTAAGACCCAAAACAGTGTGGTAGGCATTAGGGCGTGGTGCATTATGCAAACACATTCCTGGTGTCAGAGATTCCCAGAACCATCATTCTCTTAGCCGAGATTTGCTTTTACATCCAGCCTAATAATCCATTAATAATGCAACTGATAAGCTTAGTCAGAATAAAAAAAAGTTAAGTAAACTGATTGAGGTTGAGGGAGTGAAATTTCTACCCATTAAGACTAATCCATAAAAAAAAAAAAGAAAAAAAAAAGAAAAGAAAAACGCTAACAGCCATGTCAATATTTGTGTATGATGACTTTCGGGATTCTGCGCATGTGCTTGAGTCATGATGCACTCCTTGTGCAATTTAAAAATAAATAAATAAATAATCGTGAGGTTGAATCGATGATGTGGACGGGCGTCACACTAACATACGGGAGGCGGAGCTTGACCTCAATAAAATTCAGCATTTTAATATTTCTCAGAAAGTCAGAAAGGATGCAGAACATCCACACGGGTTAAAAAAGGCAAAAACTTTGGCCTATAATTCTTGTGTTATTCTAAAAAAAAAAAAAAAAAAAAAAAAGGCTTTTACTGTTAGTTACAGTAGAAGGTGTACATTTTTCAACATATTTTCAACAACCAGAGCATCCTCGCTCCTGAATGTCAAGCAAATATGAAATACTGAGCAACTTTACTGCACTCACACACTCTTCCCCTCCCTGTCTAGTTAATCTTCACACTTAGATGAGGTTTGCCGATACTGAAATCATTTAAAACTTGTTAACTACAAGCAATTTAAAAAGAGGAACATGGCACTAAGCCTATATACCTTTCGAGTGTCCAGTAATAAACAGTTCATCGGGAATCTGTAACTGGAATGAATTTATTTGGATTGGGGAACAAAAATGCGCCGGTCCCGCATTAAAAAAAAAAAAAAAGTATGACCTCTGGTGAAGGAGTTCCTGTAAGCTGTTTACATATGCAGATCACAGAAGTGGTGTTGTAAGCTCCCGTATCGATTGCGGGTGTCACCCGATGGCAATCAGCACTTTCAATCTTTTGTTGTCAGCATGAGCTTATTGGCAGAGGGAAGGCCTGAGTGCATACAAGTACACTCTGACCTCCATCAGCGACAAACCCCTCTTAAAGCAAGAAACGCTAGCCTGGCTGACAGTACAGTCAACAGTACAGCTAACGTGTCATTTCTTGATCGGCATCGGCGTGTTCTTAGTACAGGATGGAGGGTCTGGCTTCGTTTTTCAAGTGTGACCTTAAAATCAAAAATCAGTGTTTCAGAGCTTTTTGTATGTGTCCGTTTGTCAGTGTTATGGACACCGATACCATAGTATAGGGAGAAAAAAAATAGTCTTGGAAATATTCTCATTTTAATTTTGTCACTTCTGGGAAAATGATCACAATTTTCTGATGAGTCATCATGTACTGGTTTTGTTTTAAATGCTCTCTAGAATGTTTATGTCTCAGCTCGTTACCAGTAAACATGGCTCATTGGTGTTTTTTTGGCTGTGCGACTTCTCACACACTATTCCCATTTCCGGCCATTCCGGTTGAGAAAACTGAGCTGGAATTTATTCATTTCGAAGTGGGTGGAATTTTGGGTAAGTTGGTTTGGAGGAGGTGTTTTTTTTAAACAACTTCAATGCTGGAGTGGTGCTACCTCAGACTGACAGAGAACGTGATTCAGTCTAAACCCTGTGTAGGGGCTTCTGCATCATAATGTCATTTTATATACCTTAGAGATCGTCGACCTTGCCTCAAATGTACGGAAAATGCCAAAAACAAACAGAATCTCATCATCTAGGATGTCGACCTTGTAAAAGTTTACAGACATGGGTGTTGGCGGTGGTGAGAAATCCTCCACGGTGGAAAGCCTTCGCCGATCTCCATATTCAGCTATTCACTAAGCTACTGTTAAGTTTGTTTAGATTCAGCAGGGGTGTGGTGTATCTCGAACACTAGTCACTGTTGTGTAAAACACTCTCAATCTGACTTCCTGCTATTTCCTGGCGCAAATAAATGAGACACAGCTTACAACGCCGCACAAAGCAAAGCTTACAAATTTAATTTGACAAACTGAGCTGTTCCATTCAAGTCCGTCATGAAAAAGCCTTTTCCTTTTACAACCTTTAAAGTCAAGTCCGAGATCAGGAAAAAGACTAACCTGGATCATGTAGAGCTGGGCAATGCGGTATTCCTCCACGCTCATGGGCATGGGGATGCGGTACTCTTTAATCAGCATGTTGGCAGTGGAGCGGGGCGAATGAGGAATCCACCAGGCAGGCCCTAGCTCAGGGGCGTCAGAGGGCCGGAGCCAAGTTCATCCCATGCACCTGGAGAGAGGGACGAGAGGGAAGCATTAACATTCGTTATCTCCAGATCTCTGCTCGACACACACGTGCTCTTCATGTTGATGGGGGTGTGTGTTGACAAGACGCAGAGTCGCAGAGTATCCTGTCGAGAGACACAACACAAAAACCAGACAGGAATGGTAATGAATAGACGCTAAACGCTGATAAGAAAAACAAAGCGAGCTCTCTTGCTGCGTTGTACAAGAATGCTGAATAATGAGATGCTGAAGATTTTTAAAAAATAAAAACTGACTGATTTTTTTGTCGTTACGTATTTCGCTGGACGTTAGTAGCATACCAGTGTACTAATCCAGTGCAGTGGTTTATTCCAACATATAAGCTTTTCTTGTGGAAAAAAAGGAATCAGAAATGGAAGAGTTACAAACCATATATCAAATTTGAGCTTCTATAAAGAGAAGATATTCATCTGTCAATGGCAGCAGTGTCCAAACAGCAGGACGACACTTCAGCGGGTCTTTTCTGGCATCACATGACACAGTGCGCTTAGTGTAAGACGGATTATCCACAGTCATGATACACAACTCTGCTCTGTGCGTGTGTACGCGTGTCTGAGTGTGTGTGTGTGTGTGTGTGTGTGTGCACGCTTGTGTGTGTTTAAAACAGGTTGAGCAGCTTTAAATGTAAATGTTTGGCATACATGGTCTTCAATATAGCGGACAACCATAATAAAACAATAATCTGGCTAGGCCTCCTTTTATATACATACATTATATATATATACACATTATATATATATATATATATATATATATATATATATATATATATATATATATATATATATATATATATATATATATACACACACACACACATCAACACATGAACCCTGGATTAGTTTATGACACTCATCATAAATGTCCAAATACCACTTTGGTCCAAGGCAAGATTCATCCCTTATTTGTCCATGAGTGTCATATTAAGACTTTAAAAGAAAAACAAATCCCCTTGGTAAGCGAACCCCGCCCAAGAACGTAGCAAATGTTTCAATTTCATTGTGCCAAACCAACACAATTAACACAGCGTACTCATAACTGAGTACACACACTGCTTTAAAACCTATTATACCACAGCGCTGAGGAATTCTCCAATCTGATTGGTTCGAAAGGTGTTTATGAAGTTTCTGAAACAGCAGCTCTGAAAGTAAACCCTGCCTGTAATTTAAATGACAGGTTTTTATAAATATGTTACTGCTTCAATAGTAACAGCTCATTCATTGGGTCGATGATCTGCATCCTGGGATGGATTATTGTCCTATAACAACAGCATGCCATGTTGTGTCTTAATCACTACTTTGTACCACAGACCAAACAAGAAGGTGCAAAATGTACAGAACAGCAAATGAAATAAACACAATTAACTGGCAAGCCGTTGGGTTCTAACGGGACTCTAAATGATGCTGTAATGAAGACACAGAATCTTGGAGGCCAAATGAGTATCAGTTGTTAGTCTGTCTAGTAAATCTACCACACAGACACACTTACAGCATACAGACAGTGCTGAACGACCACTGCAGGACCACTGCTGCCGAGTGTCGATGCCGCACCTGATACACTGCACCTGATCATGGTCTTTTATCAGTCTCCAGTTTCGGTCAGCCTGGTCCCAGTAAAGCCTCAGATCCCTGTTCTTGGCTGACAGGAGTGGAACCCGATGTGGTCTTTTGCTGTTGCTGCCTATACGCCTCAAAGTTCAATGTATTGTGCATTCTGAGATGCTTTTCTGCTCACCACGGTTGTAAAGAGTGGTTATTTGAGTTAAAGCAGATTTTTTTAAAAACTGGTTTTTGGCTTGAACCAGTCTGGCCTTTCTCCTCTAACCTCTCTCATTAACACCCCCACCCCCTCCCACAGGCTACTGACAGAAGATTCCACACCTTACTCTAACACACCTTACTGTAATACACAGATGCTCCTGAAGACCTTGATTAGCAGGATCAGGCGTGATTAGAGCTGGAATTAACAATAGCTAGCTCTACAGGAATATCAACCCTAAAGTGAATGTGGGTGATGTATAGGAACTTCGGTGATGCATATGGTTTTTTTTTTTTTTTCCTCTCTTCTTCTTTCTCTCTACTTCTCCATAAGGCGACTGCGAATAAAAAAAAAATCTTCTTATACTGGGCACCAGGCTTGTCCACCCCTGCATATCCCCACTCTGAAAAAAATGTCTGTTATTTCAACACTGAAATATACAAGCAAAAGGTCAGAGACTGGAGAAATGAATGCAAACATTAGTTTCTGTACACAAATCGCTCCTGCCAGCAAAGCTCCATTCCTGAATTAGCGTAGCCTCTACAAACAAATGACCTTATTTTCTGTGCTGGATGTCCGAACTGACAAGAAATCATAGTTTACTGTACTGAATAGAAATTTAATGTCATATTTACCAGTAAACACTCTTTTGTTTTGGGCTACGGGCACGGTTAAAATCCTCAGGATCAGCAACGAGCTTGGCTGGATCTTGTACAGCTCACTAGAAGACGTCTCAATGGGGCCAGAGATTTTTAACCATCAGCCTCTGTTTTAGCTTAGCCTAATCATATGAACCATAACCAAATGTGTCTACGCACAGCACCAGCAACAAAGGGTATGACCTTTAAGTGGCTGGCACCCAATGTTTCTAGCAAACCATGTCACTGCTTACTGCCTGCCATCCACAAACAAGAATGTGCACGGCAATGATTTCAACAGCATCTTCTGATTTAAGTAGAATGTGTCGTCAGTGATTTCTCCGTGGGATTAATGATGAAATCAGGGCTTAGCTTCTGGGTTTGTTTAGCTAAGCTTCCTGGACAAGAACCATAAGCAAATGTGTCTGTGTGCGGCAGCGGCCGCAAAGGGTACGACCTTTCAGTGTCTGGGGTGAGACCTTGCGTGCCACTTACAATCTGTATGTACCACCATCACATGACGGACATATTCATTACAGGATGAAAAGGACAAGCAAAACTGATATCAGTCCAGTAACATGATCGAGAAGATGGCACAACTGGGGTGGAGCTATGGGTCTTGGGATAGGCTCAATTCTTGGATTCTGATATCAGGATAGCAGTTTCAGACAACAAGACTGAAGAAGAAGAGACAGCTGTATACTAAGTATGTTACAAAACACAGTCTGTTCTAGCTAATCAGAATTTCTAATCAAAATGTCCACAGAGATCCTAAAGAGCTCTTACATCTGTGTTTCAGCACAGAGGAGCCCAATAGGTATCTTAAGAGATAAAGGGCCAATAAGAGAAAACGGCACATTCATTAGTCTAAAGCATTCAACGAGAGGCAAAACTGGTAACTGCTTGTTTGTGCTGGGTACGCATGCATCAGCATGGGCCAAAAATAATGAATACCAAACGACTAGACTAAACAAGTCATGGCAAACCTCTCTATAACAGACACTAACTAGATCTTTGTAAAATTGGCAGACGGTGATAAAGAATCCTGCAATAACACCCAAGACAACATGCAAAAAAAAACCATTTACTTCCATTCAAATCCAAATATTATGATTATCCTGACCTCCATCCTAACATTCTAAGGTTATAAGGTATAAACAAGATGTGCTGTGCATGGAAAGGTAGAAACATGCGACAGCATTGGGATATTAAAACTTACATAATGAATGTGTAAATCAATGCCTTAACACCTTGCGTTAGCAGAGAAGGAAACCAAGACATTCAGGACATCAAATAACATGGGCTCTTTAGCTCAGCATCTATGAAACTGAGCCAAATAATAATAATAATAATAATAATAATAATAATAATAATAATAATAACAACTGCACGATAAAATATAATTAGATCAGACAAATCTAAGCCTCTGGGAGCTCTTAAAGGTAAAACATCTATAAGCACATTCCTGCAAGAAGACACAATTTACCTTGTTGATGGAGCATAGCAGACGGTCTAGTCAATCAATAGAAAGCGGGCGCCCACTCCACGTCTCATTCCCAAACATGAACGTGCTACACCCATGCCACCACAGCTTGAGATCTGTGTCTGCTCTTGGCCCTCATACATCCAACACTGTCAATGAAATCATCCAACAGACTGGAAAGAAAGGTGGAAAAAAAAAATGCCTCTTTTCTGCAACCTTTCCCCCCTCTCGCTGCTGTTTCTCCAGTATCCACCTCTTGTGGTGGGCTATAAAGCGCTGTTACCATGGAAATGCAAGAGGCTGTGTCAGCATTGGCTGGGCTGAATGTGATGAAAACGGCCCAAGGACGGCCCCTCGGCTGATCTCCCCACCCTCTGTTTGCATTTCTTCCCCGGCTTAATCTCACAAGTCGGAACATCAAGTAGTGGAGTAACACCCACTGTCTATTCTGAAACGATCACATACATCTGAAGGTTATGCATACATCACGAGGAGGACATGGGAGGGGGGGAAGACGGAGAGATGAGAAGGATAGTCGGAGTATGTGGCATGGAGATAACTGGTGAATGAGTGCGTGCAGGCACACACTTGCCCCCTATAGTTAGATGAGCCCAAGAACGTCCTGTCTACTGTTTCACATTCATGAGCTTATATGAGCGGGATACAGATGTTTAGCGTATACACTCAGTAGCCACTTTAACAGTAACATCTGTACCCCTGCTAATTCATGTAATTACTCATTCAGCCAATCATTTGGCAACAGTGCAATCACGCAAAGGTCAATGCTCACATCAAAGACCAGAATAATGAGAAAATGTGATCACAGTGACTTTGACTGTGGCATGGTTGCTGGTGTCAGCCGGGCTGGTTTGACTATTTCAGAAACCACAGAGCTCCTGGGCTTTTCACACACAACAGCCTCCAGAGTTTACACAGAATGGTGTGTGAAAAAAACAAAAAAACATCCAGCAACGGTTGGAAATACCTTGTTGATGAGAGAGGTCAGAGGAGAATGGCCAGGCTGGTTTGAGCCGACAGAAAGGCTACAATAACGCAAATACACCACTCTTTACAACCGTGGTGAGCAGAAAAATATCTCAGAACACACAACGTCACCTCAAATCCTTGAGGTGGATGGGCTACAACAGCAAAAAACAACCACAACGGGATCCAGTCCTGTCAGCCAAGAAGAGGAATCTGAGGCTACAGTGGGCACAGGATCATCTCAAATGGACTGGTAAAGTTTGAAAAACAATGCCTGGTCCTTTTCCAATTTTCCAATACTCACCACAACCATTTTCTCCCATTCTAATGCTTTATGTAAACACGAACTGAAGCTCTTGACCTGCGTTTGCATGATTTTATTTATTGCACTGCCGCAACATGATTGGCTGACTGGATAAGTGCACGGATGTGCAGGTGTTCCTAATAAAGTGGATGCTGAGTGTATACTGTAGGGAGAGATTTTTACAAAAGTGAAACATGATCGAATATAATCAGAAAGAAGCAAAAGGATGCTTTCTCTGTATCGAGTTGATGTAGAGGAAGAGAACATAGAGTTCTGCTCACACTCTCTGTATCCCCCCTCCTTCACAGAAAAAAAAAAACTCTTTTTTTCATCAACAAGGAAATCAGCTTCCTTGCCATCAGTGTTATAAGCAGATGTACAGAGAGCTCATTTGCCTTTCCATATTTGCATGAACTGAGGATAAATGAGACAGCCAGATAAATTCACGTGGTCAATTTACAGAAAAGATGTGTAAATTTGTGATTTCACACACTCACATGGCATACAAAGATAGCTCCTTATTGAATTTTAAGCTATTTTTTGATACAATGGCAACTATGTGAGTCCTGAAGCCAAGATCTCAAGGGAACCAGTCATTTTTAGCCACATGTATAATGAGGTCTTGTAAAAGGATGAAAATGGAGAAGAATCAGGACGATTCTAACCACGTTTCATTTTTTATGAAACGCTACGGCATGTGATGTGTTAAGAGATCAGACCTTGAAAAACAACGAGCAGGTCAAGAACTGTAGTTGATCAACACAAAGCAGGAAACCACTACATGCGCATTCCTTCACAGCAGTCACTGTACAAGGTGAGAGTCACAAAGATGTGTATGCACAGTGATGTGCAAACAATTCATCTACATCATAGAGGACACTGAAGTTAATCATTGATGGATATTGATATAACAAGGCGCAGTGTGACATCATGACAGACATTGTGATTAATCAAAATCAATCATTTCTACTTCCCTGGGAACCTACAGGACTCTGTGTGTTGTCCAAGACTTTGAGTAAAGTATCATCACCAGCACTGATAATTAGGTGCCTTTGTCAGAAGATTTGGTGACTTTTTTGACCCCTTTAGTGACTTTATTTTATAAAAGAGTCTATCAATAAATCTAGTGACTTTTCAAGCAGACCTTGCCAACTGTCTTACACTCGATACAGCTCTCCAGCTCACATCACAGCTGCTGATTATGAGAGTTGAGAAAGCAGGTTCAGTCGACTCACCACCAGTGTGTAAAAGCATGAGAGAGTTGTGCTTACGTGAGTCTATATTCCCAATGACCAATCACTGAGCACCACTGTTCCCAATCAGTCAATCACTGATCACCATGGTTTCTCAAAGACCAATCACTGATCACCATTGTTCCCAACAACCAATCACTGATCACCATTATTTCCCAAAGACCAATCACTAAACACTTTTGTTTCCCAAAGACCAATCACTGATCACCACTCCCAATCAATCACTGATCACCATGGTTTCCCAAAGACCAATCACTGAT
The DNA here is from genome assembly GCF_027358585.1 of Pangasianodon hypophthalmus. Taxonomy (NCBI): domain Eukaryota; kingdom Metazoa; phylum Chordata; class Actinopteri; order Siluriformes; family Pangasiidae; genus Pangasianodon; species Pangasianodon hypophthalmus. The sequence continues at coordinate 6,299,356 of NC_069726.1, read as the reverse complement.
CACCATTGTTCCCAACAACCAATCACTGATCACCATTATTTCCCAAAGACCAATCACTAAACACTTTTGTTTCCCAAAGACCAATCACTGATCACCATTGTTCCCCATGACCTATTACTGATCACCCTTTTCCCCAACAACCAATCATTGACTACCATTGTTTCCCAGTGACCAATCATTAATCACCATTGTTCCCAACAACCAATTACTCATCACCATTGTTTCCCATTGACCAATCATTAATCACCATTGTTCCCAACAACCAATCACTCATCACCCTTTTTCCCAGTGACCAATCACTGGTCACCCTTGTTCCCAACAACCAATCATTAATCACCATTGTTCCCAGTGACCAATCACTGATCACCATGGTTTGTCCCTCCCACTCACTTCTTTGTATAAAAGTATGAGTTATTCCATCCAAAACCCTCTTTCTGTGTCCATTTCCTGATTACTCACTATATTTTGTAAATACGTAGTTATTTTTTTTACTATTTTATAAAACTATGTAAATAGTTAGTGGTTCCATGACTAAAGATGACTTCTTTCTATTAGAAATCACTTAAACTCATTTATTATTTTCTACTCTGACGAAGCTATTCTAATTATTTAACATGTTTCGATAAGCAAACAATCGTGACCGCTCAACGAACATGCAAGTTATCCCATGACATCATCTGGCAACTTGTAGCGATTTTTTCAGCATGCATCGCTACTTTCCCCTGAAAAGAGCTGGCAACACAGGATTATCACCTATCTATTAGAAGAGTTTATGTAAGAGAAACACAGCATCCCTCTCCCACCCCTGAAAGATTGCACTTCTGAATCATATAAAAAAAGAAAAGAAACAAAAAACAGATACTGCTGAATCCTCCAAAGCAGCACATAAGCTGCTGAGATGTTCTCTAGGACTCGTATTAGAATGTGTACAGTCTCCTCACTCTATCAGCGCTGGAGCTAAATGAGAAGTCCAAAATATCACAAGCGTGAAGAAATGGGCGAAAAGGAGGCGCACAAACAAACGGCTGACACGAGGGGCGGATGATGAGCAAAGGCAGTTTATTTATAGAGCAGCCCCAGCTGATAGTGGCACGCCTCGGCACTCATTCGTTTCCTTAAATTACTGTAATAAATCACTCACCTCGAGGGCATTTTGAGCTAGGATAATCGTCAGCCGCTCACCTCGCCACTCACAGCTATTAAAAAGCCTCTTTCGGGGCTGTGGAAGTACGAGATATTACTGAAGCTCCTATCCCTACGCTGTTTTACTCAGCATGCCTACGAGGAAACGCGAGGATGAATCGCTTATGATCAAGTGAGTGAGAGCCAAAAAAAAAAAAAAAAAAAATCTCTGACTTATGCCAAGGCACAACCAGCCTAAAAAAAACATCCGCATTTACCATCTCATCAGTGAAGCTGTACTATCTTAAATGAACGCACTCATGGTTTCCTGACTGTGGACTCAGAGACAGTTGTATCAGAGTCAGCCTGGTAACTAGATCACGTATTAAAGAGTCTAATCTGAAGCCGTGTAAAAAAAAAATGGTTGACTCTCCTGGACTCTCTGCAACACAGTACAGAGTTTGACAGAATACTTTAGATTTACTAGTACTTTATATGGAACATTAAGAAGCATTATGAGCAGTAAATAGAAAAAAAGAAAGCCAAAGTTATGCACATATTTGCTCTAAAAGTGTGAACAAAGCTGGAGGTATGATTTTAGATGACTTAGTGGAGAATTAAGAATTATTCCATAAGAGACCAAAAGGCAGAACTACAGAAACTTTGTTCTCAGAACTAAAAAAAACGTAATTTCCTGTTTCTATGACTAAGTAAATGCTCCTAAAGCTTATCTCCTGCTCTTCACAATAGCAGCATGAAGCAATATGTGCGTGAAAAGAAGAAGAAGAAGAAGAAGAGAAAAAAAAAAAGAGATCTAACCAAAATCAACATTGCTTTGCTTATGCAAATACCAGCCACAAACGAAATGCATACCCAAACTGCTCATGATAAAGAGATGAGCGGAAGAGGCTGACGGGTCCGACGTGCGCTGAGAGGAAGCTCTGAACAGCATGAGATGTTGTAAAAGGGCACGTTTACAGAGGAAACGCGAGTCGGCAGGCCGCAGTTCCGTCACAGCTTAGATGGCAGTTCCTCCTCGCTATAAGACGGAGCAGCTAAGCAGGTGGAGTGTAAATAGTTTTGGGCTGCTTGCTGCTGCTACTATGAACCACATGATAATACTGCAACCCGTGGACTTACAATATGGCTGTTAACGGTGCGAAACACTGTGCATTTTAGGGACCTCGCAACAACAGTGTGATAATACCATTCCTTTATTTATACATCATTATTTATGGCTTGTTTTTTCCACCACTGAGGGTTTGTTTAAAATTCCAATTATGTTTTCATGCCATTCCTATTGCCCTTACTGTTGCTTATTAATATGACAACACTATAAATAAATGATTCCGTTACGATGAAATTATGCGTCAGTCACAAATACCAGTTCTGACCACCATGTTTTTCACCTTCAAGAAACTACAAAACACATCTGAGTCTGCCTTCTGGCAAAAAAATAATGAACTTCACTACAGAACTGCCCTTATTCTGCTTACTAAGTGAAACAGCTTTTATGTTGTTGCGCACGCAAACACACTTTACCTGGAATAGACATTACAGAACTGTCCATGAAAACAATATTGTGTGCACATGACTGAAATTCAGCTCTTCCTAATCAGACGTGCATTTTATTCGGACGCAAAAGTAGTGATGTGTGTAGCGATTCTGCTGCTAATTTACTGGTTGGCGCTGCATTTTCTTTATTTCTGTGAGACAGTTACTGACTCAAGGCATCACTGGGATTTAACTTTGGTCAGCTTTGGTGTGAGGTAGTATACAGTATGTACAGTATATACACCCCTTATTTTTTTTATTTTTTAAAAGAATGGACTAATCGTTTTGACAAGATTTCCCCGACCACTTCTATATCCTTCCGCACCCTGGCCTAATTTGGTCTGAAGCCCTGCCAACCGCATCTTTTCAACCTGATAAGTTTCCGTATGCTAGTGATGCAAGACTAAAGATGATAGTACGTGATGTTATGAACGCAAGAGTGGTTTGATGTGGCCCGACGTGAAGTGGAACACACTGAAGACTCCTTCCGTAAATGTTACGAAAACATCTGCTAACAGAGACCTTCACCATATCAACAATTATACCTCTGTTAAACACTTTTTTTTTTTTTTAAGAACTAGCATATTAACATAAACCATTTAATATAACTCATTTACGTTACAGCCGGAACTACTTTCCGAGCTGTGGTGTTAAAGAAAATTAATGCACCCCTTCTGACTTGAAAATTCAACCACTCTGTGATGTAACAGACATTAAGAGACAGTACAGATTTCTGCTGTTGCATTGTGCTGTGTCAGCAACTAACTTGTCACTTGTCACGGTGTAAGCACAGCCTAAAGATAAGATAAGATAAACTTTATTGATCCCGAAGGAAATTCTAGAAAGACACGTTAATTGGGCTCAAAAGTCAGATTCGCCTCCTGAGGAATCTGTTGGCAATTTGTCCAGACTCCTAAACCTCCTAGACCATGCCGCTGCACCTCAGCCCCTTCTCAGGAGTTTGGCTAGAAACAGTGAGATGTCAGAATTAATCAATGGCATGGGAGGTGGCTCCAGCGTGCCACACACAGCCCAATACCATTAGTGTCTGGATTGGCTCCAAGTGCAAAGGCTGGAAAATATACAGTTGCTGATGACACAGTGCTTGGAGCCAGCTATGACATAGGACCCTCTCAGTGGGTCCCGAGCCGTTTGTTACCAAGATTAAGCATCTATTAAGACCAAATGCCCATTTCCTGATTGCGTTCATTAATAATGGCTCTCTGCGTTGTGGACAATGACTTCAGCCCACGCACAGCTGCAAAGCAAAGTCGCAAAGTGCTGGTGTTACAAAACCAAGGCTTTCAAGCTTGAGAAAGTAGGACTAGAGGGCTTTCAAAGAGAAGTGGGACATGTTTGATAATAGTAACATTCGAGCTATTTCATCACAACGATTTCACCACAATTATGATTGGATTAGTTCACAATTGTGTAATTCAGGATCCTGAACATGACGGGAAGGAGCTGGCTGTGAAAAGGGTTCAGAGGGATCCAAAAGGCCATGACTAAGAATTGGGGGAAAAAAATAGTACATTTCCTCATTTTATTCTATTACAGATGAATATGAAATATAATGGATATATTTTGCTCTTCATTTTTTAAATCACTGTGACAATATAAAGTTCATTCAAGTCCATGTTGTCACCTTTATCAAAAAGCCCCTGATACCTGATGGTCTTCTAGATGTTGTATGTTATTATTAGAGGTGTCACATATTGAAGTTTGATATCTCATATATCATATATCATGCTTTCACAAGATCATGGCATTAATCAACCATTTAAAAAACACAAGCTGGTGGTGATTAAAAGGAACTATTTAATATTACATTTGTATATCTAAAACAAAACGAAACAAAAAGATCAAATCCCCTAATTGCTGTTCTTTCTGTGGGAAAAGATTTCCGGACATGTCTGTTAGGATGGCTGCAGTAATTATGATTGATTTGTCAGGGATAAATGATGTCTGTAGAAATCACAGATATGGGAGTGTCTTCAAGATGTACGCATGGTCGTCATGCTAAAAAGCCCACGCATGCTTCATATACCTCATTTTCATACAATATGTGACCTTTATTATAAGTATTTGCTGTAGTATTTGGGGCTGAGCAAGTTGCACTTGATCATCAGTAGGTCACATGACCATAACATGCAAGTAGGTTTACTAGGAACTCAGTAAGTTACCCAAAACACCTGTACGCTGCCTAGAGTGTCTTGAAAAATATAAAATCTCTTTTAAGTTTTCGGTATTTCTCGCTTTCTGAGAATGGCCGTCAGAAAAAGTGGTGCACTTAACAAAAAATAAAAATAAAAAAAAGACCAGAAATGTCACCCTTAGATCTGAGCGTATAGTGAAACTGTAAAAAACCCTAGCTATTATCAATAATTTTAACTTATATTGGAGAACAAGGATATATAGAGATGTACCAATCCCACAATGTTTATTATCAATATCAGTCTGATATTAAAACTCTGGGTATTGTCCGATACCCAACACCAATCCAATACTGACACCCTCACTGTAAAAAATAAAATAAGATAAAATAAATAAATAACACTCTACAAGATTCTGCTGCCAAATTATGTGAAATCGCAGAGGAATTTTGGCCGTGTGCTTTAAGACAAGTTGTGTTCAATGTTCACACGCAAGATGTGTAGTGTCAGTAAATATCGCACACATTCCTAGCACCAAAAAAAAAAAAAAAAAAAAAAACAGTAGATCAGATCAGAGAATGTCTCAAATGCAATCCAATTCCGATCAATGTTTCAGTCTAGTATTAGCTTTGATTGAGATGTTTCCTAATCTTGTTTTAGGAATATAATTTGGCAAAACTGTCCACAATTAGTGATGAAGTTTTTCTTTTAAAAAAAAGTTTTAGATCCTACTACACACCCAGTTATCATAGATTTCAAATACCTCTCCATCGAAATGAGATGTAGTGAGTTCCTCTTTTTGCTTCCCCTGGGAAACATGGAAATCAGCTGCCCTAAATCAAACCCAATGTCAGTCAGAGCAGCTCTGACAACTCCCATGCTGAGTAATAAGCTAAAGGGACAACCAGGAGACTGACACATTGCTGAAAGATCTAGAAGGTGTAAGGTGTAATCTATGCCGCTGCACGAGCCACTATCTTCAACAAGACTTAAGCTTCTACTTTCAGTAGTTAGCTCCCTGTAACGGTCTGAACTCCTGCGCCCTGCCAGCCACGATGTAAAAATAGGTTATGCGCAAAGGGTGATGTGGCGTGTGTGTTTGGGTGGGGGGGTTGTGGCTTGAGTCACCCTGATGTGGTTCCTATTCTGGAGGCCAAGAGGAAAATGGTGCTCAGTGGAAAGAATGGCATCCAGAAATAGCCACAGGAAAGCAGAGCAGAAACATCAAGAGGTCGAAGGTGATTGGTCACCGACCGGACTCGCTCGTCAACCGGCATCAATGTAATCCAACACTTTCAGCAATCATAGAGGTTACGTCTTCCTCCGGGAGGCAATGCCGCGCCAAGGAGTTCAGAGGAACCGGCAGTAAATGTGAGACGTACGACCCTTACATAAACTCATCTCACTTATTAATGGTCTTCCCTGCGGAAGATAGAGTGTCTGGAGGACGCATGGTTTGATTACACCGTCAACTCGCTCCCGGCACAAACGTCTTACTCTACTCTGGTTATTGTCACTGTACTCCAGGTGACAGTGTGATCCAGTGAGTGAATCAACGTGTTTACCACATTCAAATACTGGGAGAGCTTTGGAAATTTCCATTATGGAAGCATCGAGGTTTTTATATATACACACACGACCATTCAGGGAGGGAAGGACTGTCCAAGGATTCAGACTTCCTGACTGAGAATTTCATTCAGGGATCCATCAATGGCATGAATCCTGCAGTTTTACACATATTCCCAGTGACTTTTAGTTAGGGACGCATCGATACTCATACTGGTATTGGGCATCGGTACAGTACCATGCTCATTTACGCATACTCTTTATTAAAAATAAAAAAAAAATTAAAAAAAAAAAAAGAAATAATGCCTACACATAAAGCTAGGTCAGAGAAAATAACAGCTCTCTAACCCAGTAGCTTGTTCTTGACGATCAGCTACTATTGATACTTAACAAAGAGGATTTTTTTTTAAAATTACTTTACTTCCAGTTTTAAATAAAGCTTTGATTCTGAAATGAAAGAACCTGCTCTTCAATCCAAGGAAACTAATATAGCTAGCTGATGAACTTCCTTTAAATTCAACTAGCTAACCTGGTAAAGAATGATCCTAGTAGCCTAAGCGCTTGAACACGTACGTGAGCTTGTTATAGCCACTATTTAAGCTGGGGAAACATAAAACTAAATAAAATATTCCCTGCTTGATCCCTCGATATCGGTATTTGTAAGTAGGAAAAAACTCGTACTCATACTCATTCCGCTATCGATACAGGTGTATTTCTGGTCATAAGACAGAAACCATGTTCTGAAGATTCCTTTGTACTGCATCATGACCATTTTTTATTTTTGACGCTGAACATGGAACAATTATAATTCACATACAGCGCTGGGTTATCATCAGGTCATGGTACTGTTCTAATAACTCTCGAGTTCTTTAACGTTTTCTAACCTAGTTCTTTCCTAACACAAATACCGTACATACCGTACACACAGCGAATCAAACTGAAAAAACAAGAAAAGGTCACATTTTTGTTTTTCCATCATAGCAATCCCTGCTTGTTCATACACGCTTTCGACACCATCAACCTCTGGCAAGAGGTTTTTCAACCGGCAAGCCAAGTTGCCTTGTACAGAAAGCATGGACTTCACTGTTTACTACGCAGCTAAAAATAAGGCAGCAAAGGCGTGTAGCTGATGGACTCAGGTTCACATCGGTATGCTGGTCAGAGTCTGACAGAGGCCTCCCTTTGCTCTCTCCTCCTGTTTTTTTGCAGGCTTCCCTGGGCTTGAGCATGGGACTGGAAAGCAATCAATTCTGTGACTCATTCTCCTAATGACGGCTTCATCAAGGACAAACCTAATCATCTCGGCTTTATAAATGGACACAGGGAAGCTTTTTTTTTTGTTCGTAATATTTGAGAATGCCACAAACCATTTAGCCTCAGTCCATAAAATACAGGGTGTGGTGTAGCGGAGGGAGGAGTATGTACGGGAAGAAACATTCGAGCATTCTGAAGAGTGAAGTTACTGTTAATATTAACAGGATAATGACGATTGTAACTCCTCACCTCGAGTGTGAAGCACACCAGGGTATCGGGACGGAGAATGAGGCTGCATGCCTAAAAACCCTTACGTCAGGGAAGTGCTCACGTTACAAGATATCACTATAGGCTGAGTCAGCGTGGCTGGATGTCACGGTTGGTGACGGGCATGAAATGTGTCGTCACTCTGCTCAAGAATCCCTTACAAGAATTTACATTAATTCTGAACCATTTCTGTATTTCAAACACAAAAACATACAGGCGAGTTTAATATGTTACGGAGGAAATTGTACAACAAAAGAATTTATTCTGTATTAAAACAATAGCAGGGCATGAGACATAAGCAATCTGTTCCTCCAAAGCCCAGTGATCACTTTCACAACTCAGCAAGGAGTTACATAATGAAATGGGACATAAGCTTAAAGCCCAGTGAACTGTACGCATGAGCTATTTGTTTCAAAAACATTAAATGAACTTCATGCTGTTAGAGAGCCAAGATCATATTTCTTTGCTTCATCACAGCGTCCAAAACTCCTTAGCTGGCTATGCACTGGATACAAAACACCACATTAAATAATATTTCAAAAATATCATGCAGTTTGGGACGCCCCTAAAATCTCCAAATATGAAACAGGGCACTGTATGGAAGTCCCAAAAGACTGGCCTGAGAAACAGTGAACTAAAGATAGTAAAATTACTAAAAAAAATCACCGCATACCAGCTGCCTGTATGCGTCCATTCGTACGTCCATTTTGAGCGATTCACTGGCAGTGGTTTAAGCTTCGTGAAGCAGTAAGAAAGGAACAGATTGAAGTCTTCTGTGTCCAACAGCCTCTGATGTCCTGTTATCTTTGACACCTAGAATTAAGACTTGCCGCATGCCAGGGGTATGAGTCACCCGAACATAGAATGATAACCCAGACACAAAATCCTGCACTTCATCCACCCACATACCACCTGAAGATAAAACCGCAAAAAGCTTGTCTGCTTCAATCATTTAACAAGGAAGGTTTTCATTATGGAGGCAAATACTGATGTACTCATGCTGCGTTGTGATGCCGATGAAAATCAGGAGACAGGATGCACACGCATGGGCATGTGTATACACACACTCACTGAGCACTTTATTAGGAACACTGTACACCAACTCATTCATGCAAATACCTAATCAGCCAATCGAGCGGCAACGCTGCAATGCATGAAATCATATATAATGCTCACGTGATTTTGACCGTGGCATGACTGTTGGTGCCAGATGGGAAGGACTGAGTATTTATAGAACTGCTGATCTCCTGGGATTTTCACACACAACAGTCTCTAGAGTTTACTCAGAATGAAAAGAAAAGCATCCAGTGAGCGGTAGTTCTGCAGACGGAAACGCCCTGTTGATGAGAGAGATCAACGGAGAATCGCCAGACTGGTTCGAGCTGACAGAAAGGCTACAGTAGCACAGATAACCACTCTGTACAATTGTGGTGAGCAGAAAAGCATCACAAAATTGCAAAATTTGGCATCAACAGCATGAATCTATGAACCCTATCCCACTTGCCTCAACAGTCCAGGCTGGTGGAGGTGGTGTAACGGTGTGGGGAAATGTCTGGCCATTCTCCTTTTGCCCTCTCTCATCAATCAAGGAATTTCCACATGCAAAACCAAGACTTGCTAGATGTTTTTTTTTTTGCTGTTGTTTTTTGGACCATTCTGTGTAATCTCGAAAGACTCTAGAGTCACCAGTGGTTTCTGAAATACTCAAAGCAGCCCGTCTGGCATAAACAACCACACCATGGTCAACTGAGATCATATTTTCCCTCCATTCTGATGCACATTAACTGAAGCATTTGAACACTATTTGCATGATTTTATGCATTGTGTACAGGTGTTCCTAATAAAGTGGTCGGTGAGTGTGGATGAAATTTTAGATTGGTTTTATAATCTAAATAAAAGAATACAGAAAATAACTGCAATGTACTTCAGTAATTATAGTGGATGTAGAAATATCTCATATATATATATATATATATATATATATATATCACACACACACACACACAAACCCCGCCCCTTCTATCTAGCTAAGTAAGCAGGTTAGTTAACCTTATGTAGGTTAACCACGACTTTTTTTCACAGAAATATAAAAACACCGTGTTTTATCGCTCATGCATGCTTCCTAACACCTTTTTCTGATTATTTAATCCAATTTAAATTAAAAGAATAATGAGGCCCTGAAGCAGGTGACCGTTTTAATAACCTTAGAGACATTAGTAGGTGCAGACACGTTAGCTACGTGGCTAAAGCTAGTCTATTTTTTCCCTCCATTAGCAAACACGGCTAATAAATAAAACAACTCGGCTGTGGAAAGCAGAGAGCCACTTACCTGTAATGTTATCTGGATTTGGAGCTTGAAAAGCTTCTGTAGTTGGCTATTTGTGAGGCATGGTCATTTGTTTGGCAAATTCCCCAGCTAGCTAACCCATGCACATCCTGTATATATATATGTGTGTGTGTGTGTGTGTGTGTGCTCGCAGGTCGACGTTGTCAGTGTGTGCAATGCTATGTCCCGCTGTTAGCTAGCAGTGGACGCTAGCTGACTTGAGAAGGGAGCTAACACGACGCGAGGACCCAGTTCAGCGGCTTCCACTCGCCAGGTTTGTGTGTTGTCTTCGCTGTAGCGCTCATGCAGGAGCAGTCAGGAGGTTTGGCTGTTTATCGTCCGCCCGCTTCGCCGCTGTCAGAGACTCCAGATGTGCAGCAATGTGTCTCTGTGAGTCCTGAGTGTTCCGCCTCACTCAAAAACACAAGCCATGAGCTTCTGCTTTAACACAAGCCCATTTACAGTCCGCATTCTGCCACAGCTTCCCATCTCCTGTCCTCCTCTTATTAATCATCCGCAAAGAAACAGAAATCATCATCATCATCATCTCTGCAGTGATGATTAAGTTCTTCTATCAGACACATTCACTCCTCCTCACTCCATTTTTTTTTTTTTATTTTTTAGAAGGCTTTGTTTTAAGGTTGGCGCACCCCCTAGCGGCCACAAAGCGCCATTTCACCCATATTCACAATCACTGACTTGAAACATAGGATTTGAAACAATATTCGGGAGAAAGTTCTACTTCATTCAAAATTAGGTTTTGTGTTCAAATTAAAAGTGGATATAGCTAGTTAAATTCACACAATGATCAACTGGGATCAAAGGTATGCCAAGAAAACATTCCCCACATCATCACACCACCACCACCACCCTGAACTGTTAACACGTACAAGTACATTCCTGAGCAAGACAAGCCCAAAATGGCAAAATATTAAGTTTTTAATGGTATTAACAACAAATCATTGGTCAAGAATCAAACAGATAAAGGGAGTTAGTATGGGATAGATTTTCCCTTTAGTTTGTTTAAATGTTTAAGACTTGTGATCCTTAATGGGCTGCATCAGGTGTAGTAGATAACTAAATAATGACTAATCTTTTAAGGAAAAAAAAGACCCCAGAAGAGAGGTTTTTGCTCAACTTTGTACACCCAGACATGTTAGTTTGAATCTTACATCAAACATTTTAATCATTATTTTACCTTTGCATACAAGAAGGCTATATAAGTGAATTTCCCTGTTTCTAGCTTTTCCCAAACAGTTCACTGTGCAGCAAAAGTAAATGAGCAAATGGTGACACAGGAGCTCTCAGGAGTGCATTTGTTTAATTCTTGCTAATTTTCTGACCAATGATTTGTTGTTAAGACCATTAAAAGCTTAATGATTGCCCTTTTGGGCTTGGCCCATTGTTTTTGCCCAGGAGTATACATGTATTCATGCTGTTGGCACCAAATTCTGACCCTACCATTTGCATGTCACAATCAAGAAATCAAGATTCAATAGACCAGGTGACACAGGGTGTCCCAAAAGTCTTCATACAGAATTTAACAGAATTTAACAGTTTTTAGCAAAATGTCTTCCAAAATTTTTCATCCTTAGCTTATATATTTTTTTCAGATAGCCTTTAAGAATGCCTTTGACAAAAGAAGAACATACTGAAATCATTTTCATGGCTGAATCGAGAAGCTGTCGCAAGGTTGCGATGGACTTTAACAGGAAACATGGCAAGCACATCATACACGACACCGTTCCCAAACCTATTAACAAATTCAAAAAGACTGGAAGTGTTGCGGACCAGCACAGAAGTGGACGTCTATGAATATCCACTGACGAAGGCACAACCGACGTGGTGCTGGCAAACATAGTCCTCTATGTATGGAGACTTTTGGGACACCCTGTTTGTATGTGTGTGTGTGTGTGTGTGTGTGTGTGTATCAGCTCTGACTTATCGAGGCATGGACTCCATAAGACAGAAGGTGTGCTGTGGTATCTGGCACCAAGACGTTAGCAGCAGATCCTTTAAATCCAATAAGTTGTGAGGTGAGGCCTCTATGGATCAGACTTGTTTGTCCAGCACATCCCATAGATGCTTGATCAGATTGAGATCTGGGGAATTTGGAGGCCAAGTCAACACCCTGAACTCATTGTCATGTTCCTCAAACCATTCCTGAACAATTTTTGCTGTGTGGCAGGTTGCATTATCCTGCTGAAAGAGGCCACTGCCATTAGGCAATACAGTTGCCATGAAGGGGTGTACCTGGTCTGCAGCAATGGTTAGGTAGGTGGTACGTGTCAAAGTAACATCCACATGAATCCTAGCACCCAAAGTTTCCCAGCAGAACATTGCCCATAGATTCACACTGCCTCCGCTGGTTTGCCTTCTTCCCATAGTGCATCCTGGTGCCATCTCTTCCTCAGGTAAGCAACACACACACACACACACACACACACACACACACACACACACGACTATCCACATTTTGTAAAAGAATGTGATTCATGAGACCAGGCCACCTTCTTCCATCGCTCCATGGTCCAGTTCTGATGCTCACGTGCCCATTGTAGGTGCTTTCAGCAGTGGACAGGGGTCAGCTACACAGCCCCATATGCAGCAAGCGGCGATGCACTGTGTGTTCTGACACCTTTCTATCATATCATCTATCATTTCCATCAATGAGCCTTAGGAGTCCATGACCCTGTCGCCAGTTCACCAGTTGTCCTTCCTTGGACCACTTTTGGTAGGTACTAACCACTGCATGTGGAACACCCCACAAGGCCTGCTGTTTTGGAGATGCTCTGACCAAGTCGTCAAGCCATCATAATTTGCTTCTTGTCAAAGTCGCTCAGATCCTTAAGCATGCCCATTTTTCCTGCTTCCAACAAATCAACTTCGAGAACTGACTGTTCACTTGCTGCCTAATATATCCCACCCCTTGACAGGTGCCATTGTAACGAGATAATCAAATGTTATTCACTTCACCTGCCAGTGGATTTAATGTTATGGCTGATCAGAGAGGGAGGGAGGGAGAGAGACAATATCTATCTATCTATCTATCTATCTATCTATCTATAATAAAAGCAATCACAAAAGGAAAGCATGTCAAGAAACTGAAGTAAACAAATAAATTTGCGGTGTTGACCAAGTATTTCTGCACTTTTGACAATAACAAGCTACTCCACCTTAGCTATGCTATAAAACTCTCCTGCTAAAAAAGCTTTAGTCTTCTGAATGAGCTATGCAGGATAAGCTTTAATAAGTTCCTTGAAATATTTAGGCCAAAGACCATTTAATACTTTGTAGGTCAATAAAAGTATTTTAAAATCCTATTACTAGGAGCCCCACAAATCACTTCAGCAGCGTAAAGACCAGCATTCACATTTATTAATTTGGAAAAAGCTAAGCATCTTAGAACTGAGGCAGAATACAATCCAATAACAAAGTTGAGTAGTTGAGCTTTAAGGACATCGCTCAAGGGCCGCAGCAGCGACTCTGCGGCAGAGCTCTGATTTCAATTCCCATCTTTCTAACACAAAACTGTGACGACTGACTTTCTGCAACAGTTGGTTTTGCATTTTGAAATATTTTTATTGAGGTATGTGGTGCAAGAGTAAATAGTGATCCAGCGATCTACAGGGAATGAACGAGCCTAATTCATGAGAATTAAATAATTTTAAATTATTTTAATTTTCCATGCATTACAAAGGCATTCTGTTCTAAGTGGCACGAACATCTCAAAGTGTCGAAGTTATGCCTTGTAAAGGAGTGCATAAACAATCGATATGGTTTGGAAAGAGGTAATAAAAGTAATGTGTGGAATGTCTAAAAAAGAAAGAGAGAAAGAGAAAATGCAAGTGTGAGAGCGTTGGTCGATCCTTCATGAAATTACATATAAAGGTAACTAAAATCTATTTGATGTATTATAAAATATTCACATCTTGCACAGGAAAAGGGGAATCAAAATGGCTCACAACAAAAAAAAAAACAAAAATATAAAACCTGTTGGATAAAAAGGAATAAATAAACAAAAAAACAAAAGTACAACTGGAATTTAAAAAAGAATTTCAAAATAAACAGCAAAATGAACTGCTGATAAAAAATTTAAAAAAAAAAAAGAGATAAAAAAACACAACACTGTAAATGTCCTGTTCTAATGAACTTTTTTGCCATTCATTGTTTCAGCAGCAAAATGGAAGAAAAAAAAAATCAACCTGAATGAGTGAAGCATACAACATACTTTCATGACATAAAAAAGTACATTTCTTTCTTTTCTTTTTTTTTTTACAAATCCATGTATTAAAATATACTTTAAAAATCAGTTTCTGTACTGCGTATTAAAACATATCATATAAACATAAAAAATATCCTAACATAACAAAAGTAGAAATATTGAACATTGTTTTATGTACAATGGAAGTGTCCTGTGTCCCAGTCAAAAACCTTTCACGATCCTTAGAAGAGGAAAGCGACTACTCGCTATATGTTGGCAGAGGAGCGGAGAATGTGGAATCGTTTCAGAGTCATACGGATGGATCCCAGATCACGGTTCACTTTTTCCAACCGGTTCTCTAATGACGCCTAAAGAACAGGAAACATTTTAATAAACATGGTTCATGGTAACAAAGGTAATATATCATAAATAAAATAAATAGCAAAGTGAACAGTTCAGTGCAGAAGTCTGCATCCCCCAATGGCAAAGCATTTATTCTGCAGTGCTGTAAAATTCTCGATTCTGATTGGTCAGAAGGTGTTGATTAATTTTCTGTATCAGCAGCTCTGACAGCAGTCCCTACTGTAAAAATCACAGGTTTATATTAATGTGTTCATCTTGATGTTAGCAGTTCTATAGTAATACCTCATTAACAACTCATTAACAACTCATTAACAAAGCAAGTATAATTGTTGATATGATAAAGCTTTCTGTAAGGAGATGTTTATTTAACGTTTATGGAAGGAGTCTCCAGTGTCAGTGCTTTATAATCGTCAGCAGGTTTTCCGCCACAGGACAGTCTTTAGGATTTTGCACTTTCCCATTTCTCTATAACATAACAAGCTATATTTTTTTGTCCTATTAACTTCAAAAGAGAGAGAAAAAAAGAGAGACTGCTGACTGTTTATAAGTCTAATTTTTACATTTTTATATGCAATTATAAACAGATAAAAAGCATGATGTATCATTCTTTAATTAATAAAAATACAATAATTGGTAAATTGTTTTATAAGAGGAATAAAACAATGCATCAGACATGCTGTTGTAGGAAAATAATCAACTGGTGGTAACAATAATTCCACGTCCACTTGATGATTATTTTCCTACAACAGCATACCCTGTGATGTTTTATTCATAAACATATTCTATTTGTAACTTATTTTTTGGACCATCTTGTTACTATGTCTTGTTCAGGTTTTAGCACTTGACTGTATGTGTACCTGATCCAGCCTGGTCTGCAAGGTGACCCTGGCTCCAGCCCCAGGAATACGACTGAGTGCTGCCTCGATCTGTGGGAAAGAAATTAAATAAATATTTTGACATTGGCGCATCACACCATTCAGAAAATGAACAAAGCAGCCGGTGATGGGGGACAGCTGGAACAACATAGCATTGAATTAGCACTTCTCAGCTTTAATAGGCAAGAGGGAAGACTCTGGGCTAAAATTAGAGATTATAAACTAGAACAGAATTAGCAGGTTATGTAGGGGAAATGTACAGAGATGATGTGCTGAGATGGACTGAAGCCACGGAGCTGAAGACAGAGAGCCGGTGGGTGAGACGTGCCGATGTTCTTTCGGGCCATGTGTTATATCTCAGCCTGAGCCTAACCAGGCACAGGGAGCTGTAACACTGTGCCACTCACCAGATTGTTGGGGAAAGGTTAACGGAACAAAAACAATCTCTTCACTAACAGCAAACCTCTCAGACAGCTCTGAAGGACTCGCATTAAATATTAGCGGATGGAAATGAAACTCTTTGGAACGCTTCCCATTTCTTTTGGTACATGTGACGGCCAATCACAATACTGAAGAATAATAAAAAAAAAAAATCTACCACCTATCAATAGGTTGCTGTGACTATTATGGATGCACCTTATAGAATGGGTTCTCAATATAGGCATACAACTATTGCGTATACAAACAGGAACACACACTGAAACACGCTTCGTAATTCGCTTTTTTCCCCCCTTCTTTTTTACTTCTAGTTTCTTCTCTAAACACATATTGAAAAATCCATGATCGAGAAAGTACTCTACCTCTCATGCATGTTTATTGTGCTTTCTCAATCACTAATAATGATATTTTACGGATGTGACAGAGAAGCAGATTTAAACAAATGAAATCTAGTGGGTAGATGCCATGACTGTTACTGATAGGCTGTGTGAATCTACAGTCTGGGCTTGAAAGAAATCAGCCCCAGCCTCTTCTTCACACCAGTCTATATATGTTTTACTTACGACCATTGGTGGTGTTCTTCCTCTTGGTTCCCCAAAAGTAAAAAAAACAATCCACTTTAACTCATTTATTAACAGCAGATAAGATGATGTGGATGCCAAAAACTGAGCCTTATTTTGCTGCCATACTTTACTTAAAAGAGAGGCCCATTTATACCAGCCGGCTGTGCTGTTATGTCATGTTGATTAAAATCTGACTGACCCAATCAAGGGCAAATAAACGGCAAAGGCCATGGTGTTATTTTGAATTAGTTGCCATGTGCTATATTAGTTGCTGTGTCCTAATCCTTAAAATCCACAGACAGCTTTCAAAACATTATTACCCATTCATACACACAGGGCAAGAAATATCCCAGCTCAGTAGAGATAGAGAGAGACAGAGAGAGATAGACAGAGACGATTTTCTGATTGCGCAGCACAAAGGAAGCCAGAAATGAGGAAAAACAGCAGGCTCACCTGCTGTTTCTCCTGCGTGAGCTCATCGAACAGCTTCTCAGCGTCAGCTAGAGACTGAACGCGAGGGAGGATGATTTCATCCTCATGGTCATGGGTCAGTAGGTCTTGGTCTGTAACCTCTTGCTCCTCAGATTCACTGCTCTCTACAGCCTGTGCCGATGCCGAGCTGGTCTGAGTTTTAACTGTGGAAAAGTGTTCATAATGTAGTAAGGACATAGTCATTCTCTGCAGGTTCATAACACATTTCCTACTCATGTATTAGTGTTCAGTAAGGCAGGGGTGCTCACACTTCTACGACAAGAGATCTACTTTTTCATATTATTATTATGGTAATGTAAAATATGTACGTACACTCTAAATTTGGAGTTTGAGAATTTATTCTGAGGGATTTGTTTTTATTCAAATAATGTTATGCAATCAATTTTCATTCAAAGAAATCGCAAAAGTAGTATACAGCAGTGGGGGCGTGGTCAAGCGTCAGTGGTGGACGGAGAGGAGGCGGGTCGAACCCGCAGGTAGCGCGTGATGATTCTCACCTGTGTCTTATTACCGCCAGTCTACTTATTTGTGTCTCTTTGTGCATTCAGTAACTGTCATAACCAGAGAGAGAGTGCGATATAGTTGGCGGAGCTTGGGAGACACGCACGCAGACACACCCACGTGCCGTGAACTTTCTTTTTGAGTATTTAAACTGTGCTGAAAAGTGCAGACTGAATAAACTAGAGTCCGGAGCTCGGCAAAAATTCCGCCTGCCTCCCGAGTCTTCCTCCACACTCACACACTGGGATTCTACACTGATCTAGTAAGAAGATCGAGCAGTGGTTGTCTTGCGATCGCAATCGACGTAATGAGCACCCCTGAAGTAAGGAATAAAGCACATAGCATACTGTTATAGGAGAATTATCAATGACAGGGGTAGTGTGATGTTTTCTTATAACAGTATGTCCCAAAGCAATTTGTATACCACAGCAATTACATCTCTATTAATTAAAGAACAGATCACACTTCTTACCAGTTTGCATTATAGCAGTGATAGTCATTAATTTCATAGGTTCTCTTTCTCAGTTCTTCCTTCCATATCAATGATTAAAAGTTTTCCTGTGCTAAATAATAGCAAGGGTTTTTTTTATTCGGTTTATTTAATAGTCTTAGATTATGTGGAGCATAATAGTGTAATAATAGTGTAATAAAGTAATAGTAATAGAATCATAGTAAAGCGAGGACATTAATATAAACTTGTTTTCTTCTCTGCAGCCGGCACTACTGTCAGAGCTGCTGCTGTAGAAAATTAATCAACAGCACTGTAGTATAACTGTTAAACATTTAGCAATAATCTTAAGCATAAATTGGAAAAAGAAGCAATTTCTATTCCATGTTTGTAATTTCACATTTGTAGAACTGAAAAATGTTACCAATTTTTATTTTCAGTGAGACAGTAACATCAACAAATTCATTAGAGTCCAGAGGGACTAGGCCTTAAGAGTATTTGTATTTGATATTACTGTTATAATGATCTTTGTGTTGCTGTATGTTGTTTTAATAAAATATTTAACCATGTTTAATCATGTTATGTTTGCAAAAACAAAACTACCTTCTGGCATGAACTGCAGTCTTGTTCTCGAGTTGCGCCGAGACGGCAGCGATGAGCTGAAACCCGTTTGATCAAAGTGCAAATCAAACCTGAAACCACAGAAAGACCAACTCCTACAGAAAGCCTGGAAATCTGATAAGTTAACTTTTGAGCCAATAAGATGCTGTTCATAGTAAATATAAATATATGTATATATAAATGTATGTATGTAATATATATATATATATATATATATATATATATATTACACACAGTCAGGTCCATAAGTATTTGGACAGTGACACAATTACACTCAAATACTTAACCCAAATTAATTACACTCAAATACCTAACTGTGTGTGTGTATATATACACACACATACACAGTATATATATTGACAGTACAACAACGTTAAACTGTGCACATACCTGTTATGCAGGTGCTGTTGGCAATGCATGGGACGACCGAACGCGGTGGATACATTCTCTGTCGGGCATCGCTTGGGACTGGACTTTGCCGAGAGCGGATAAAGCAGAGTTTCTCTCTTTGCTAAAATAATTTCAAGTAAAACACCGAAAGAGGAAATACCTTTAACAGTCAGCTTCTGATGACATTCTCAATCCAAACATCTAACTTACACCTAGCTGTTCTTTTAAACAAACCTGTACCATTTCATTGATCATGTGTTGCTAAATAACAGTGAAGGAGAATAAGAAATGTGTTCTTTTTATTATTTGTCATATGTACCACCTTGTGAGGTACTGTTTTTCATTTATTCATTTAATTATCTTGTCACTAGGTGGACAATTAAAACACTAATTCTTTCAGTGACTGAACCTGTGTCAAGTTTATCATTTAGACTGTAAAATATATTTTTAAGAAAATCTGTTAAAAATATATAAATCCATAGTTTTTTGTTTTTTTTTTCTTTACTTTGGAAACAAGCAATAAAACACCCGAGATATTCACATTGTGAATAACAACACTGCTATTATAACACACTCTCTACTTCTTTTAAAAAAATGCTACACGGCTTTACCAAGGAAGGGTTGGGGCATTGTAGAGTTTTCAATTAGAATTTTTCTTTTTTTTTTTTTAAATTCAGTTTATTGATTGAATGTTAAAATGTTAAAACTGATCTCTTTGACTTTGGTCTAACTTCAGTTGAATAACAATCTGTTTATAGATTATTCAGCAATGTGGCATGGATTACTTACTCGGTGTGGATGGAGGACCTGCTCTTTGTGCTCTGGCGGGAAGAGATGAAGAGCGATGGCCCTCTGGAGAAAGACTTCTCTGAGCTCGAAGCACAGTTTCACCTCTTTCTGTTAAAGGTTCTCTAATACTGTCCACGAATGCAACTGTGGGTCTCTTGCTTCCTAACCCTGCAACGCACACACAAACAAACATTAAATAAATGTATTGAGTTTCCCCATCAATAGCTCTTACACTGTCCACAACGGCTACTTTGTTTCTCCTTCCTAATCCTGCAATGCATACAATTAGACCGCAACAAAGTGAATGCATCAATGGGTCATACAGCAGAGGGCAAAAGTTTGCATCCTCCCTGGACCCGGGACGTGGTCCAAAATCAACAGAAAAATAGTTGAAAAAGATGTTTAAAAGATGAGGCAAAAACAATTAGATCACATTTAGAAAAAGAACTGCACAATGCAAAACTGCAAAAAAAATAAAAATAAATAGTTTTTACAACAAAATCTTAACGTATGCAATTTGGCCATTTTTGTTACTTATGCTGAAGGAACATCAGTAAACCCGAATACACTAAAGCTCTTGTTTCTATTAAATACTTTTCATTTTGTCCTACAGATATGCATAGATATGCATGATCATAGCCAGATCAACTATAATCTCTTCGTTTGAGAAATAGGACACCAGGGTCAGAAAGTGAGCTGGCAAGATGGTCACAAACCCCTTTTAGTGTGGACATCAGATGTTACAGCATCTTACCTTGAGCAGAAGCCCCAGAGCACTCAAATGTAAAAAAAAAACAGTCACATAAACAGCTTTTTCCCCAGTGGCCCTCATTAGCTACAGCACACACTTGGCACTTTTGCCTGAAACCCTTATCACATTCTGTATTTGTACAACAGTGCACAAATTACTGTATCATTGCACAATGCTGATATCACACTTCGGGGTAGGCAAATCATAAATATATGCGCAAAATTTTTTAGCTAGCCCACCGGACATATAAAACCTCCCATGTGGTTGCTCAGGCTAAAAAGTAATAGCTGTCATAAATAAATAATGTACAGCCAACTAGTTAGCTAGTTAAGTGCGGAGAAATGAACAAGTCTGCGATCATTATAATTTTCTCATTATAAGATACTCAACATGCTAACACATAAAAGATACACTATATGGCCAAAAGTTTGTGGACACACCCATATGTGCTTGCTGAAAATCCCATTCCAGATTTAGTTCCTCTTTGCTGTTATAATAATCTCTATCTTTTTTGGGAAGACTTTCCACTAGATTTTGGAGATTTGCCCATTCAGCCAGAAGAGCATTAGTGAGCGAGAAGGCTTAACATGTAGTTGGCAATCCAGTTCATCCCAAAGGTGTTCTTCCACACTAATCTTTGCAAACCATGTCTTTATGGACCTCACTTCGTTCACTTTGTTCACAGGTTTGGGCCCCTTAGTTCCAGTGAAATCTTAACTGTACAGCATACAAAGACATTCTGGACAATTCTGTGTTTCCAACTTTGTGGCGGCAGTTTGGGGAAAGCCTCTATATGGGTGTGATGGTCAGGTGTCCACATACTTTTGGTCATATAATGTATTATTCACATAGCTACATTCCAAATGAATTATTTTGTTTTGCAGAAAGTCAAAAAGTGATCGAGTGAACGAGTGATTTGTCCACCCTGACACTGCAATATACTGTGTATAATATTGTATAGACCTCTTAAAATCTTGCATGTACTATGTACATATTCAGTATCTATTCATACTTCCTCTAAGTATACATTCTACTATACTTCCTCAGCATATATTATTTGTCCTATTTATATTAGGTTATGTAATTCCGTTATTATATTGATATTATTATCTATTTACTGCACTCACAAACAGCTACACGTTCATGTAGTTAAAAGCAAGTATAACTGAGCCTTAACAGTTTGGAAGACCTGTTCATCTGACTACACACAGCACAAGCGATTGTGAAGCATGTGTGTCTTACTAGGAGAGCTGCAGTGGGTTTTTGTCAGAGCACGCCCCTCCGTGGCTTTGGTGTCCTCCAGCTGAATCAGAGCCTTCATCATGGGGGAAAGTGACACGTCTCTCCGTGTGGGCTCCTCGTCTGTCTGTTCTCTCTCCGTAGGTGAAGGGCGGCTAGGAGGGGAAGTGGCAGGTCACGTTAGTGGAGTGTTGCCCCATGCAAGGCACAGAATATCATCACAGAATACAATTTGGGCGCTTCTTCTGTTTGGATTGGTCTTCATTACTTGTTAGCCATTCCAGCATTAGCACTGAGCACTGAAATAAATTCTGCTGTGTGGAACAGCACAGCAGCACTATCACTAAATACCTTCAGGCCCTCTCTATCAGCCTGAAAGTTGCACTGGATAAAATATATTTTACTCATTTTTGATGAATTCGAAGCCAAAACTGTTTTTCTCAGATACAACAAATTAACACTGTAAGAAAAGGCTACGTTACTACATTTAGTACTTACTGTATTTTAAATCAAACCTTTTTACTAACGTAGATCTAATGAAGCAATGATATGGCAGTAATTAATGCCGTACCCTCTTCCTAATCCTCCTTTCTCTGAAAGTCCAAGATTCTTTGTGCTGCATTCCACATCACGCTGCCTTTTGTTTGGTGAAAGTAGAAGATCAGGATGGTGGAATAAGCTGAAAGGGAATTTGGTCGGCAGTAGTAAATATATAAGAATGTACTTTCGTTCCCATTTGTATTCAACAGGAAGAGGGGGGTAAGAACATGCACACTAATTTTACCCATGTGTGCTCTTTTGCAAGCCTCTATAAATATTATAAGTATCACTATACACTAATTACCTACAGTGTTGTATTTTGTCTGTATTGTGCAGCCATAATTACTGATGACACCAATAGCATTTAGTATAGGGATTACTGTAAATACAGTAACTATGAAAATGTTACTATATACACTAACGTTACTACTTTTTATACATACAGTACTGTGCAAAATGAATGTTAGTGAAACTAAATGTTTCTACATTCAAAAAATACTATAAAGAGCAGTAAACAGTAATAAATGAAACAAACTCAATATTTGGTGTGACGATCCTTTGCTTTAAAATAAATAGTAGTCTCAGGTACAATTAGTGCAGTTTTATAAGGAAGTGAGCTGTAAGTGTTACTGAGTATTTTGCAGAAGCAGCCACAGTTCTTCTGGAGACTTTGACTGTCACACTTGCTTCTTATTTTTGCAGCAAAACCCAGCAGCCTTCATTATGTATTTTTGTCTGCAAAGTGTCTCTTATATAATACGCTGCTTTCTTTACTGACATACAAACATTTTTCTGTAACATTTAATTTTGTGCTGGAAAACTAATGTTTGGAAATCTAAAATGTTTTTGTACTGAATCAGTAATATACAAGTCATAAAATAAAAATCTATAACAACGTTTGTACAAAAAAAAATAAGGTGCCTAAGACTTTTGCACAGTACTGTACATATGTGTATATACACACACACATAATGTAGAAACTTATAAAGTGTACAAACATCTCAGGGATGATCAACAGAAACAGGATGCACCTGAGCTCGATGTCACGGGTCAATTCTATATGTACATATATATATATATATATATATATATATATATATATATATATATATATATATATATATATATAAATTTACAAAGCTTGGTGAGAACCTGTTTTTTCCTTTTAATTACTGCTTCCTGCAAATTAAAGACTTTATATTAAGGCTGCATCATCAGAAAAAGAGGAAATGAAGGGGTCTGAATGCTTCATGAATGCAGTGTATACGTACTGGTTGTTTTGAGAAAGAACTCTTATCCATGTTGGTATTATTTAACTGACTGAATAGCAGGCATGGACTGAAGCTCTTACCCAGCTCCTGAACTCTGCAAGTGGCTGTGCAAAGCCTGGCGAGTTTTAGCCATGTTCTCATGTTCCAGCTGCTTCACTTGTGCTTCCAGTTTGGAAATGATCCTAGACAAAAAATATTTACCATTTACAAACAAGTCCACTTTATTCCTTTTTTCAAGCCTGTTCTTCATAAGTGATCAATTATGAAGAGTAAGAAAGAGTTGACGCTTACCTCTTCAGTTCTGCTATTTGTTCGTTAGCATCAAAGAGTTTATTTTCAGTTGACACCAAATTGTCCTGGAAAAAAAATATAGATTTATCCTGCTCATTTTTACTTTGGCTGTTTAAAGAATATTGAAATATATAAATATTTAAATATTACCTTCACTCCTTCATGATCTTTTCTTAATGAGTCATACTCTTGAAGCAGCTGAAATGGAGAAAAAAAATTCCCACACAATCATCAGACAGTCTCAAACTAAAGCACACAATGCTTAATATAAGCTAGACAGTCATATATCCTTATAGTAATGCTTTATTAAAAAATATATGCTATGTATTGGCAGGACATAAAAACTTAGGTGATATAAAATCAGTGCAACTGAGACAAAGACTGAGCTCACATCCTGCAGCATCTTGTGCTCTTTCTTCATGCGCGCCTCCTTTTCGTCCACCTCTTTGCAGGCGTTCTGTACAGCCTCCTCCAGCTGGCGCAGGCGGCTCCTCAGCTTGTTCATGGTGTTGTCTTTTTCCCTGCTGCTCTGCTTGCTCTCCTCCAGACGCTGCTGCAGAGCTTTCACCGTTGAACTGGCTGCATCGTAGCGCTCGGGCCACTCCGCCTGAACCAGTGTATAAAAAAAAATATTTAAAAAAAAAAAAAAAACTTTAAACTTCACTTTAAACTGTGCATTTTACACACCAATAGCACTAATGTTTCATACTTTAAGTAGTCTTTATGTGGTTTTTATTAAACAAATTCTTCAAAGAATAATCTGAAATATGGCCATTAGGGTAATGTGGCATTTAGGAACAGAGCAATGTGATGTTTAGGATTAGAGCTATGTATTATTTGGGATTACGGCAATGCAGTATTCAGAATTAGGCAAAAAGGGCATTCTAGATTAGGACATTGTGGCATTTACGTTTAGGGCAGTACGGTATTTAGGATTATTCGAAATTAAGGCGATGCGGTATTTGGGATGCGATCAGTGCGGTATTTGGGATTAGGAAAATGAGGCATTCAAAATTAAGGCAATGAGGTATTTGGGATTAGGACAATGCTGTATTAGGGATTAGGACAATGTATTAGGGATTAGGTAACTGAGGTATTCAGGCTTAAGACAATGCTGCATTAGGGATTAAGACAATGCTGCATTAGGGATTAGGACAATGCTGCATTAGGGATTAGGACAATGCTGCATTAGGGATTAGGTAACTGAGGTATTCAGGATTAAGACAATGCTGCATTAAGGATTAGGTAATGTTTGATTATACAAATTTTATAAAGACAATTCCTAATTTCCAGTATCCACACTCATATTCAATTACTATTTGAGTGAAAAGCAAGTCACACTGCCTTCTGGACATAATTACCAGATTACTATATCAGGTGTCTCTGAACAATCTCATCATTGTACATAATGCATCAGCTCAAATCTGTCCATTATGGAGGAGAGTTATGTAGGAGGAGAATTATGACTCTTACCAGCTGTCTCTCCAGGTGGCGGTTCTTGTTCTCCAGTTCTCTGATGCGCATACTCGCCTCTGTAAGAGCCCGTTCCAAGTGTTCACACCTGTTAGTGGCCATCAAACACAGAAATATTGTGACTGATACGGGGCCAGTCACTGTAATTACCCCAAAAACAACCCCCTGAGTAAGTGCTTAGGTTCTGCATATAAAAATAAAATCCAAAAAGAAGTAGAAAATGTGTCAGAAATGAAAAAAGGCAATTATGTCTGGTTTCTGACCGTTCTAGCAGGATCTGGTTGCTTTTCTCCATGTCCAGGGGTAAACTGACCAAATCTAGCTTTTCCTTCAGGGCGCTGATCTCTGACTCGTAGTAGGCTCGGAGGTCTGCTATGTGCCGTGCATGCTTCTCCCTCAGGTTCTGTCTCAGCCTGGAACAAAGCCAAGCAGGTTAGTGGAGGAGGTAACAATCCTGCACGACTTTGATATCATAAAGTTTTAGCTCAAAAATAGGTTTGATCTGTGTAGGCCTTTTTGCCTTTGAGATTAGAATGTTCTACCTGCAGTGCATTATAATAATACGTGCAACAGAGGCCAGGCTGCAGTTATCAATAAAATCTAAAGTCTAAACCAACTTGCCACCAAATTCATGGGAGATTTGGAGAAAAATGCATCTAATGCATCATCTAAGGCATGTGCAATCCCAGAAATTTTGGTTATGTAGCTTTGTAATGTAATGTAATGAAGGCTTCTGACCACCAATTAGCCAAGTGTATGGTGATATCTTCATACTTTTGTTCTAAAAAAAAAAATCAGAACCTCCACATACAATTCTCACAATCTCCAAACTACAGATTTAATGTAAATTAGGCCAAAGGTGAAGCACCTTCTCAAGATAAAGTAGATGCTAAATTTATTAAACACACCACAGAAAAAAAGACATTTATTTAATGTTTATATACAGTCCCCTCCAAAAGTATTGGAACAGCAAGTCCAATTTGTTTATTTTTGCTATACATTGAAGACATTTGGTTTGAGACTAAAAGATGAATATGAGACGATGGATCAAAATTTCAGCTTTCACTTCCTGATATTCCTGATCTATATGCATTAAATAATACAGAACCTGGCACCTTTTGTTTGAACCCACCCATTTTACAAGCGATCAAAATAGTGGAGCATGTGACTATCAGGTGTTTCTTGTTGTCCATGTGTGACCTGTTAGATTGATTTTTTTAAACAATTAATAGCTCTGAATGTCTATGCTTGGTTTGAGCCCTGGTTTTCACCTGTGAAGACTGCATTTGTTGTTAAAAAGGATAAACCAACATGAAGCCCAGAAAGCTGTCTATGGGAGAAAAGCAAGCCATTTTGAAGCTGAGAAAAGAGGGAGAATCAGTCAGAGCCATTGCACAAGCATTGGGGCATAGCCAATACAACAATCTGCCATATCCTGAAAAAGAAAGAAACCACTGGTGTGCTAACAACCAGACATCCAACACATCAGCCAAGGAAATAACAGCAGTTGATGACAGAAACTATGTGAGAGCTATGAAGAAAAACCCAAAAACAATAGTCAGTGACATCACCAACAATATGTACAGGGCAGGGGTGAAGATATCACAATCCAGCATTTGAAGAAGACTTTGAGAGCAAAAATATAGAGGCTATACCACCACAAGATGCGAAATATTCATCAGTAGTAAGAATCATAAGACCAGATTGGAATTCACAAATTGAAATACAGAGATGAGCCACAAAAGTTCTGGAATCAAGATTAACCTTTACCAAAGTGTGGAGAAAGAAACAATCTGCTCATGATCCAAAATATACCAGCTCATCGGTCAAGCACGGTGGAGGTAGTGTCATGGCTTGGGCTTGCATGGCTGCTTCTGGAACGGGCTCACTAATCATTACTGATTATGTAACTCATGATGGTAGCAACAGAATGAATTCAGAAGTCTACAGAAACATTATGTCTGCCAATTTATAGAGAAATACTTCCAATGTAATTGGGAGGAACGTCATTATTCAGCAAGACAATGACCCAATACACACTGCCAACACAACAAAGAACTTCATCAGGGAAAAAAGTGGAAGGTTTTAGACTGGCCAGGTCAATCACCAGACCTTAACCCAACTGAGCATGCATTTCACCTCCTGAAGAGGAGGCTGAAGGGAGAAACCCCCAAAAACAAACAACAACTGAAAGAAGCTGCAGTACAAGCCCGGAAAAGCATCACAAAAAAAAAAAAGAATGCAACAGTTTGGTGATGTCAGTTTTATTAAATTTACTCTAATACTATCTGTTCCTATACTTTTGCTCACCAAAAAATTGGATAGTCTACCACCAAAGGTGCCATGTTCTAAATTGTTTAATGGATCTAAATTTAAATATCAAGGAACGAAAGCTGAAATTTATCTATTTATCTATCTATCGTCTCATGTTCGGGAGGAATGATTCTTACAATGAGAGTACCACGGGGTCGTCTAGTGAAGCCGAAGCCTCCAGTTTCCTGCTGTTTGGGCGTGGCTCATGCACAGACGAGCCCGTGGCCTGCAGTGTCATGGTGGCTGTGCGGCTGCCTTCGTCTTCACTGTATACTCGAGGAACAGTGTGTGAGGTGTGTGACATGGGCGAGGAGGGGCTGCTGAAGCGTGAGGGAGACGTGAAGCCCGACGTACGCTCTGACTGCCTCGTGTGAGCCCCGGGGTCCAGAGTCAGCACCTGCACCACAGGAAGGATAGAACGTCTGATTCTAATGACATGAGGCACTCCTTCTTCCAGTAAAAGCTTCCTGAATTACAAAACTGAAACAATCAAATGCACACATTTCTGCAGAATGCATTTATCAATTGAGGAGTATTACAAGTAAAAACTAGAGATGAAGGTGGCCTGGATTCTAGAGAAAACAATTGTCTGTGCTTTTTGGTGGGAGGGATGGCATTCTCTCTCTCTATCTGTGAGCTCATGTATGCAGAAGAGGGCAGATAGCGCTTTCCTCCAAGTATGTTATGCAAGTATGTTAAGATGTAGCTACCTGGCTTCATGTGTCTTGGAAGAAGCCTTCGCATTAGTGAACCACATTAAGTGAAGTGAAGTGACGTGTGGCCAAGTATGGTGACCCGTACTCGGAATTTGTGCTCTACATTTAACCCATCCAAGTGCACACACACACACAGTAGTGAACACACACACACCGTGAACACACACCCGGAGCAGTGGGCAGCCTTTTTTGCTGCAGCGCCCGGGGAGCAGTTGGGGGTTCGGTGCCTTGCTCAAGGGTCTCACCTCAGTCGTGGCATTGAGGGTGGAGGAGAGCACTGGTCATTCACTCCCCCACCTACAATCCCTGCCGGACCTGAGACTCGAACCCACGACCATCGGGTTGCAAATATTTACGGTGTATGGATTTGTAATCACAGAAGCTATATTTCTATTACTTCTGTGTAAACTGGTATGTAAACTGCGTCACAGCTCCCAGAACTAAACTAAAGAAGCAAATGTCAGATGAGATGTGTTGGTTAATGGACTATATTTGAAGTCTAAAATAGAAATGCTGCTCAAATTTCAAGATGCATACAAGCCTAATAACAGAGGTGCAACTGGAATGTAAACTGCCTCAGTGGTCACCTGAGGTGAAGATGCATCAGAGTTGATTAAGGAGTCCCACTCCTGGCCTTTGGGATCCACCTTGTGCTTGCTCTGGTAGATCTCTCTGAGAGACAGGGACAGTCGTGCCTCATCTTCTAAAGGCTGCATACGCAAAACACAGGTATACAATTAAAAACACTCAGGACAACGTAGCACCTGGTACAAAAATACGCACAAAATAAAGAAAAGAAAAAAATCAAAAAGAAAGAAGAATCACTATTAATCAATCAACAGATGTAGAGCTTATTAAAATTAGGCATGTACTAATATTCAACATACACAATACTGGCTTTTTCTACTTCTGTTCACTGGAATTTGTTCACAAACGTTCCATGACAATGTGAAAAAATTTTAGTCACGCATAATCTAACACTATGATGGAGCTTTCTGTAAGGAGATGTTTATTTAACATTTATAGAAGGAGTCTCTGATGTCAGCTCTTTATAGCACTGAGAAGTAAAACTGTACTTTAAGTTGTCTGACATACAACTGTTGTGCTATAAGAGGAATAAACACTTTGGGATATGCTGTTATAGGAAACCGCATACTGTCTTTTATTCCTTACTTAGCAGTCACACATTCATGCAAAGTTTATATGTCTGTTTTACAGTTTAACTATAAAATATAACATGTTCTAGTTTGTTTATGTGAATCTGCCTCATTAAGGTTTCTACTTAGAACAGCTAACACATGCTTAATTTGTTAAGTCTTATTAGGGCATGAAAATTATAAAACAGGCTCAAACTCAAATAGCTTGCTTTGAGAAAGGTTTTAAAAGATATCAAAGTGTTTTTGTTTAATTAAAAGGTTTTAAGTTGTTATAATAATTATGAACCCCAACTTTATTAAGGGTATGCAAACTTTTGCACTCAGCTGTGCATGTACGTTGCCAGACATGATTCCAATGATTAAATTTAGCAAGTTAACATAATGCAACATGCTGAGCAGAATGTCATTTGCTAGCTAGATAATAACTCAGCAAGCTCTGAATTAGAGATAAATCTGTGTGAGACAACACACAGATCACTAGAATTGATGTACAAATGTTATTAATAAAGGTTAATAGAACATGGTGACAAAATGACATTATGACAGAAAATAAATACAGGGAATTTTGCTGTTTGGTGAGGATCCTACTCCATATGTACCTGGCTCAGATTAACATCCTGCATTAGCAGGAAAGAGCTGTTTTCAAAGCTGTCTGGTAGAGGGTGGTAGAGCTCGCCTTCTTCCAGCTTCCAGTAGGTCAGACCTTAAAGACATGAGAATGCATACTGCATTAAAACAATAAACGTAAGCAGCTAAAATTGTTGGCAAGTTGGACTAAACGCCAAGATTGGGTAGCACTGTGGCATTGGGATCATTTTTTAGAATCAATGTTAATATCATTACAGAAATAAAACCATCCACATGACAGGTCATGATGTTATTATTACTGCTTTTGAACAGAAGTACCCATCTGATAAATTCACAGATTAAATCTGTTCCTAAAATGGTCAGGTACTGTCAGAAAACAGAGCTAGAGTCATGACGTAATAATTACCTGAGGCTTCTGACACAAGGCTGTCGCTTCTCTTCAGGGCAGCAGGGCTTGAGTAGACTGCACTGCGTCCTAACTGAAGACACACACACACACAAAACAGTACTCAGACGAGACAGCCTTGTACACACAGACCCAGATTTAAAAATTACACACCGTTACTGTATAGGTATGTGACTACAAAAGGTGACTCAGCCACATGATGCCATTTTGATGCCACGTGATGCGCTGAAAAGAGTTCTAACAGATTTTTTCACATATAGCAGCATGTTTTTAATATTTGTATCATTCCTCTGACTTCCCAGACCACCAGTAGCTCAGTCACTGGGCTGTAGTTCCTGCCGTCTAAACTTTCATACTGACCAAAGGTGGCGAAAGTACCCAAATTCTTTACTCAAGTCAACGTGCAATTATTCATCTAATAAATACGCTTTAAAAAGTTGAAGTATAGCTTTAAATTCACCAAAATAGAAATGTATAAATTGTTACATTTACTGAAAGTATTAACGTAAAAGCACAAGAAAGATTCATAAAAGAAAAAGATGTGTCTTTAGTTGCTGAGGGCAAATTAGTGCCATCTTATTACTTCAGGCAATCTAACAACAATTGCTAATCTCTTGAATGTTAGCTAGCATGCTAGTAATGCTGCATTTGACTAGAGCTCGTAACTCCGACTTTCTGACCTCAAGTGACCTCAAATCAACATGGCTGTTCACAGGATTAACAATAAACCAAGTAACACTTTTTTTTTAACTTTTAAATGAGTTATGCTGTATATACAAGTATTTGCTTTAGATCAGTCAACATAGAGACATACGCTGCCTTGTAAAATGTAATTTGCAGGTTTGAATGGCGTCATTTTCAACTTGTGAAATTGTTAGCAGCAAGCTATTCAGCTATCTGTGATGCCCCCTCAACTTGGAACTCCTGATTGTCTGCTCGACCCCGAGTTCAGCACAGCATCAACAGTAAACAAAGTAGCGCTTCTTCACTCTGAAAAGAGCTATGCTGCATATATTAGTATTCGCTTTTGCTCTAACAACATACCGCGTTTGTTTGTTAAATCTAACACTGACTATACAGTTCACTGTTTTGAGGAGTGAAGATTGTTGCTGTCCATGTTATTTTCCCCAATTTGTAGCGCAAACGCACAGAGGTCGACAATGACGTAATTCCAAGTTCAGACGTCTGAGAGAAGTCAAACGCAGCATTAATCTAACGCTACAAACGAGCTGAATGCTAATAGCTAGCTGTAACAATACAAACTACCTTGATAAATATAAAGTATACGCAGCAGCAGGGAGATTAGTTAGGAATTTAGATCTATGTATATGATATATCATTATAGAGACAAGTGATGTAGTGTTTGAAAATGTAGTAAATAAAGATTGTACTTTTGAAATGTAGGAAGTAAGTGACAAAAGTAACTGTATTTTATTGACCAATACAAAAATAGACAATGCTCTTCTACTAGCAACTTTTAGTTGGTGATTTTCGTTTGTCAGAAAAGATTTGAAAAGATTTTGACTTAAATAAAGCAGCTTGTAGGCAAAACGCACTAACAGCACGGACTTCTCCTGGGTATACAATTGGGGGTCGGGAAACAAACGAATTAAATTTTATTCTAAAATTTGTCGCTTACTTCATCCAGATGTTCCATGTGTTCCTTAGGAGAGCCACCTGACCCGCCCTCTTCTCTCCCCTCCATCTGCGGCGAGCGGGTTTGTGCCGTTTTGCTTTTTCTTTGCCTGTGTTTCTGCCTCTGGGCCCAGGAGGTCAGTGGTTGACTAGAAAGATGTAACAGCACGCATGAAAAATACAGATCACAATATCAGAACATCAGAACCACTTTAACCTTCTAGTAGTAATTATACAAACTGTACATCTTTATTTCTTTCTTTTGTTTTTTTATTCTGTCTCCTAAATTTCAATAATGGTGTTCTGCTTTAAGTAACTTGGCACAAATAAAAAAAGAAATGTTTCACACTGAAAAGCTTCCCACCTGTTTAGTCTCTGCTTGTCAGCAAGAAGATTTGGCACACTTGAGGAAGTTGTGTGAGGTGAATTATTAGAAGACATAGTCCTGTTTGCTACACCGTCTTGCCCCCTTGTTTTAGCCAAAAGGGAGGGTGAAATGCTGCTGTCCTGCTTTTTCCGTGAGCAGGGCACCTCGTCCTTCCCTTCCAGGCTCCCCGTTGTTGTTCCAGGCTCCCAGGTGGACAGAGTGCCATAGCCGCTGCTCTGGACAGTCACCAGGCCCTCGTCTGAGCTCTCCTGAGGGTTAGCCGTGACCTTTGAGGGGCTAGAAGCCTGGATTTCATTCTCCAGGGCCGCTGGAGGCTCCAACGTCTTGCCTGTGCCCGAGGGGTTCGACTGTGCACCGCTTTGCCGCTTCTGTAGCTGCACTAATGCTTTGATCTCGTCCTGAATGAGCTGCGAGGAAAGAACAGCGTAATCAGCATGTTTTTTGTTAGTATGTCTTATGTCTGTAAACTAAAAAAAAAAAGGGGCAATGAACCAAGTGTCTCTGTTCTCTACTTAATTTTTTCTATTTGTATTCTGCATGTGTTTACATATTCTGTCCAGGGTCCCCAGTTCGATCCTCAGGTTTGCAAGTTCTCCTTGTGTCTGTAGGTTTCTTCCATGTTCTCTGGTTTCCACTCACCTCCCAAAAACACGCCGGTAGGTGGATTGGCTACACTAACTTGCCTCTAAATGTGAATGAGTGTGCAAATGTGTGTGTGTGTGTGTGTGTGTGTGTGTGTGTGTGTGTGATGCCCTGCCTCACACCCAGTGTTCCCGGGATAGGCTCCAGATCCACCGTGACCCAGAGCAGGAGAAAGCGCCGAATAATTCCACACTAAAGCTTACAGAGGGCTCATTCAAGCAAAGATACACTTGCAGCCAAATATATAAAGAAAGAAACATATGCTGCAAACTGTTAGCAATGATTCCAGTTCCTACAACTGACCTGTATTTGGCACTGATACTGTTCTTGCTGAGCAAGAATCTGTTCTTGGTATTGCTTCTCCACCAGCTGAAAGAGGTGTAGCCACCTGCCCTGTTTGGAGAGAAACAACCCAATGACGACATGTCATTATATACACTTGGATATTTTCACACGGACACACAGATGTTAGTGTTAAAGGGACAATCCAAAATAAAACCTGTAACCCTTTATACATTTGTTGTAACTCCCTTCTTATGTTTATGTTCAGTGTTGATTTAGTGAAATAAATCAGGCAGGCCATGCTGAGTGAACAAGCTAAGAGAAAATAAAAAAACTGGGCACGTTCTCTGGGAATGAGTGCCTTTTGAAATGGCATTTGCAGCAGCATTTTAATGTCATGTCACTTGTGGCGTCTCGGAGCCTGTGGGATGGGATCAGCTGTGTGTTCTCTCACAACTGCTGCTCGCTCATCAGGAGTCCTTGGGGAAGCTCTAAATGATGACCTAGAAACCTGAGTAACTCACTGCCTCCAAATCACCAAACAAGCAAAACTGCAAAGCTAATCTGACTTTCAGCACCTCACAGTTCTTCCAGATCTCAGGGTCCGTCTCGCTGCTCTGGATCTCGTGCACCAACGCTCGGAGCGTCTCTAAAGAACTGGGGTTGATGAAGGGCAGGCTTCTCCCTGAGCTGAACTCTTCCTCAGCGCCGCTGAGACACAGACTCCTGTCGTTGGGAGGGAAAAAAAAAAACATGCCTAAATTACAGTGTATAAGAGATAGCACTACAAAACAACCACAACACAAAACATCAAATAATACAAACCAAAATTACCATAAAACAAAACAAAAATACTACAAAACAAAAAGTCCGAACACAGCCCAAAATCCAATAACACAAAACCAAATCCGAAACAGAACACAGAACAATGACAACACAAAACTAAATCTGAAAACACAAAACAACAGCCAAAAACAAAACATAATCCTAAACCACAAAAACAAAATCCAAAAACACACACACACACACACACACACAAAAATCACAAATCCCAAATATAAAACAAAATCTGAAACCACAAAACAAACTCTGAAAACACAAAATGAAACGACCACAACACTAAACAAAATCCACAAACAAAACACAGTCTGAAACCACAAAACAAAATCCTAAAATACACACAAAAATAAAAATCACAAAGCACAATACAAAATCCCAAAACACAAAACAAAATCTGAAACCACAAAACAAAATCTAAAAACAAAACACAATCTGAAACCACAAGACAAAATCCTAAAACACACACAAAAAAAACACAAAGCACAAGACAAAATCCCAAAACGCAAAACAAAATCCCAAAATACAAAACAAAATCTGAAAACACAAAACAATCTGAAACCACAAGACAAAATCCCAAAAACAAAACAGTCCCAAAACACAAAACACATTCTGAAAACCCAGAACGAAATCCTAAAACCCCTTTAATGGAGATGATCTCCTAGATGACGACATGCTGTGTGTTTTGGAATTATGCCGTACTCGTTTGAGTGAAGGTTGACTGTCAGCAGTGCCGATGGTGTTGGACCACAGGGTTGCCACCGTTAGCCAAAAAGTGTGCAGACGAGCCATGTGTGCTGCTAACGAGCTGCTACTGAAGAGCTGTCCCTCAGAGGGCGGGACATATACATTCTACAGGGCATTTAATCTGCGTCTGGTTTTGTTTTGTGTTGTGGGTAATTTGTAGGCCAGCGTACTCGAGGGTATTGGACAGAAAATGCTAAACAAACACATCAGCTCACACACATTACCACCCAGAACAAACATCACTGGTCTCTCAAGACTGTGTGAAGAATCCCTCATTTCTCATCATAACCTGGGAATGAAAATACCACAGTTTAACACCGCAGACCTTATTTTGCTGGAAATGGTGCATGCTGGTGTGCTGGAGGGTCGAGTTATAACGCCCGCCTCCTCGGGAAGAGCCAGGCCCGACACCGTGTCTGCCGAGGAGACCACGGAGGCCTCGCTCTCCTTCCCGCCATTGGGGCTCGTGTGGTCGTGGCTCAGTGCCACGGAGCTAGACACGTCCTCTGAGATGCTGTCATCTGTGGACATGCTTAAGCAGCCTGGCTAGACGAGTGCACGCGAGATCTGTTGGAGAAAAAAAAAAAAAGCACAAAAAAAACGACTTTAGCAGTAAAATAACATTACAACAGGTTACAAGAGAATAGTGTCTGGCAGAATTTAACCAGGATAAGCAAAAATCAGTAGGGAATTACATTTGATATATTTTCCAATTTTGTCCACTGACCCGTCGCAGATCTTTAATTAGCACAGGACACAAAGCTTGCCGCTGTTGTACCTTCAAATAATTTGACAACGTAACCTCACAGAGAGCAGACTTGGCTACTAGAAGAAGTCAATACTGGATCAGTATCGTGTATTAAAAAAAAAAAAATCACAGTCAATGTATTGTATAACAATATTTATAATCAATATGTGATCTTTAATTGTATATTAAAGACTTATATTATGATTAAATCCTGACCGGACATTTTTGGCTAACGGGTTTCTGCATTACCCACAATGGTGTTCGACTTCCTGCCAGTGGAAATTCATCTCCACCTAAAGAGAGCGATGCAGCGGCGCTTTATTCCTTTAGTCTGTCCAGCTCTCTCACCTCCTCGTCTATACACTCTGCTCACACAGATCAGGTTCCAAAGCTACAATTTTCATGCTAATAACTCCGTCAATGTCATTGCGCTCGACATCTCTTAAATCGCTAACTACAGAGTCAGTTCTCTGCACAACTGTATCATGTAGAGTGTTGCAGGAAGGAGTCCTAAAACCCGGACATGAGTTAGCATTTTTCACTTCCGGTTCCATCTTCCCGAAATCAATGGGTTTTTGGTTAAATGCTTGAAATAAGGTCTGTGGTGAACACAAGCTCAAGATATTTCATGTTTTATTCTATAACATAAATACATCAGTAATACCCCACTCGTGATTTTTTTTTGTAAAAGCTTTTACATGTCTTGAAAAAGACAGTTGCTAACAAGTGGATGAATGGGACTACAGGGGTTGTCAGGGACATTAAACGTCATCACGCCAAACAGAAACAAACAAAATGTTGTTAAATAAAGACTGAAAGAGTTGGAGGCTTAGCGGTAGAGACGCTGAAGTCATGTGACCACGGTGTAGTTCGTTTATAGTCAGTCTTTTGTCAATCACAGAGTTTATTTTCTGCAATAATCCAAAACCAAATGGAAAAATCCTATTTGCTTTTCGTCGAGGGAATCTGGGGGATGCTAACTTTCGGGTCGGCCTACGAAAATATGTCATCTCTGCAGGACTCTATGGCCACCCTGCATTCTTGAACTTCGAGTCCAATGTTTGCACCAACGTCTCCACCACTTCTACATCGTATTTCACGTTATTGTGACGTTGAACACTGATGGAGCTAAGACCAAAACCTGACTCTGATAATTGAGATGGTTGAAATGTTTTTAAATGCCATTGTAACTGCTCCAGTAATGTCTCCATGTGACGTCATCACGGCACAAATCTGCTCACTTCTCACAGGAATAACAAGAACACAGCACCAACCTCCAAATTAGCACCACAACAACTAAACACATCACAAATAACTCAACATATACATATTCCATGTGTTTCTGGGTGGAGGTTTCCTTTAAAACCATATGCTAGCTCTGTTATTAATAAAAGGACAAAGTATATCTTTAGATATTAAGATTGTTGAGGCACCTAAAAGCAGTTTATGTTCCTTGAAAGCAAGAGTTTTTTTCTGTATTAAAGATGTAAGAACTAAAATAAACATTATTCATTCAAATACTCATCATCTGCTAATCTTAAGGAAGCTCCATAACTCATTAAAGCTGCTATTTCTTTAACAGAAGCATCGCCTCATTCATATGAGCTAAACAGGTGCATACAAGCAAAGCGCCGAAGGATGAATCCCAAATGACTCCCTATTGGATATATATGGAACACTAGACAAGGTCGGGAACTCTTATTTCATCCCTACGTAGTGCGCATACAGAGGAAATTGAAAGAAATTTGGGATTCGGCCCAAAGCTTGCTAGCTAGCTAACTAGCAAACAGACTTCCTGCTGGCTAACGCTAGCTAGCCGCTGCTACAGAGACTGATACGCGACACACATCAGCTTTGCAGCTGCAGCAACATTTCCAGCCGCAGCTCGGAGTAAAAGCAGCCGAGGTTCATGGTGCCAGGTTGTAAATATGAAATTCTCCACACTCACTTGGGAACTTGTATCATCACTTCTCCCATTTTGACGTATCGCTTTTGCGCCTCTTCGCCCGCAGCACAGCGTTTAGTCTCCGCCCACCAACGGCACACAGTGCGCCGCGGGACGCCATTTGCTGAATGGGTTCCGAAACGGGCGATGCGATTGGTCAAAAGAAAAATTCGATTTTTCTCTCTTGCTCTGTGATTGGTGGAAAAACCCACATTCAGCACGTTCAAGAACACAACAGTAGCTCTGATTGGAGGGCTTTATGTAAACTCTGGCCTTGGGGAAAAGAAAGAAATAATAAAATAAAAATAAAAAACAATGAATATATATAAAAAAAATACATATAGTAGTTTGTTAAATATTGAATAATACAATAATAATATTAATAATATATATATATATATATATATATATGTATGTATACAGTACTATGCAAGTCTTAGACAACCTATATTTAGTACAAATTTTATTATAGATGTTTATTTTATGACTCCTGCATTATTGAGTCAGTATAAAACCATTTTATATTTATAAAATGTTACAGAAAAAGGTTTGTATGCCAGTAAAGAAAGCAACATATTACATAACAAACCACTTTTCAGACAAAAACAAGGCTGCTCGGTTTTAATTTCATTTAATTCATTTCATTATTTTTGAAGGCATCTTTGCTTTACAGCATTTCTTTACATGTGCCTAAATCTTTTGCACAGAACTGTATAAATAATATAACCATCAATGAATAAACCTTTAAATAAATCCATCAGTAAATGAATAATACATTACTCTTTTATTTCATAATTTATTTGTTAATTTTCTAACAGATATTTTAATTTTGCACTGTAAGCCCTCTGATATAATTATGACTTTGTGATTTATTTATATTCGCAATATATTGGAACCCCCCCCAATATATTGATATATTGCAAATCCACATTCGTCCTCTCACAGTGCACCAATAACCACAGTAACACCTTATAGACAACAAATGTCATGTTTATTGACCTTTATACAAAATTTCAAAAAGTGACCTTTTTGTACATGAAAATACATTTTATTACACAAGGTAATAAATAAAAAAAAACCTAAAACAATGCCATTACTATAACTGTCCTCACTGTCTCCCAATTTAAAGAAAACCTAA
Organism: Pangasianodon hypophthalmus; assembly: GCF_027358585.1. Classification (NCBI taxonomy): domain Eukaryota; kingdom Metazoa; phylum Chordata; class Actinopteri; order Siluriformes; family Pangasiidae; genus Pangasianodon; species Pangasianodon hypophthalmus. The sequence continues at coordinate 6,260,323 of NC_069726.1, read as the reverse complement.
ATCCTTACACTTGTTCAAATTTAAGAGGACCTCCCTACTGTAAACCTGTAAAAGCCATGCACGTTCAAACTCTGGTCCATCTCCTCATTGCATGCAGATAAGCTTGCTTGTTCTTATGTCGGAAAAAAATATATATAATAGGAGTTATAAGAGAAATAAAATCCCAAATGGCAACACTCAAATTCAATCTCTCCTGTTGCATTCATCACAAATAACATCGCAAAACCTCCATCCCATGCTTTAACTACACTACATAATGAATAAATTTTTGATTGTTTCATCCCTCTGTTATGGGAAAAAAGCCATGCAGCACCCTTCTGTAAAAGTAGTAGAAGAAATCTTCTGCCCTTAGACAAGAGGCAGGCTTCAGAGGCTAAGATCGTGCATTTCTTTCCGTCTCTGCCAGACACTCCCGGACAAGACCTCTTGCATGAATTATACCTTTGATACAAAAAACAAGTGTCATATTACAAGTTACATCAGGCAATAAAATATATGTATAAAACAACGTGCATGAAATTTTTGTAACAGATGATAAGAATACCTCTTTTGAGTCGCTCCATGGCACTTTTACTTCCAGCGTACGTTGGCCTTATTTCTTTCCCGAGCTCTTCGATGATTGCGAGAAGTTCAGCATATTTACTCTGTGGAGCTTGAGTTCCATTCAGCCCCTGTTTCCATGAGGGAAATCATTAGAATATTGTTTACTCTAGACTAATGCATGAGAGCTGTATTCTCATCACGTTTCTAACTTACCTGCGAAAATCCAAACGACGGCAGCCCAAAGTCATTTATAATTGGCTTGTATGACTGAACTGTGGAGATGCTGGAAGAGGGAGAGGGGATGTTTCCTGCTAAAATTGACAAAAGACATCATCATCATCATTATTATTATCATCATTATATGTAGTAGTAGTAGGCAGAGTGGGTATCATTGCTGCCTCACAGCTCCAGGGTCTCTGGTTCGATCCCGAGCTCGATTTTCTGTCTATGCGGAGTTTTGCATGTTCTTCCCATGTCCATGCAGGTTTCCTCTGGGTTTCCTCCCACTTCCCAGAAACATGAATGAGTGTGCAAATGTGTGTGCATGGTGCCTTACAAGAGACTTGCATCCTATCCAGGGTGTATTCACAGCGTGCACCCAATGTTCCCCAGGATAGGCTCCAGATCCACCCTGACCCTGACCAGGATAAAGTGCTTACTGAAGATGAACTTATTATTATTAGTAGTAGTAGTAGTAGTAGAAGTAGTAGTTGTAGTAGTAGTAGTAGAAGTAGTAGTAGTATTCATTCGTTCATTTTCAGTAACCTCTTTATCCTGGTCAGGGTTGCTGGGAATCCGTAGCCTATCCCGGGAACACTGGGCACAAGCTGAGAATACACCCCAGATAAGACAACAGTGCATTGTAGAGCTCCATACACACGCATACTCACACGCTCATTCCCACGTATGGGCATTTCAGCGGTTTTGGACAGTGGGAGTAAAGCGGAAAATCCGGAGAAAACTCACAAAAAAAAAAAAAGACGCACAAAACCTTCCACACTGACATTAACTCAATCTCAGGATCGAACCGTAATTATACCATATTTAATCAGAATTATAGCATAATTAATCAAAATAATTAAAAGTTTATTTTAGTAATAGTAGTACTGTATAATATTGTATAGTATCGTATTGTATAGTATTGTATTTTTTAGCGTTGTATAGTATAATACAGTATAGTATAGTTTAGCCTTGTATAGTATAGTATAGCAATGTATTGTATTGTTTAGCATTGTATAGTATTGTACTGTTTATGGTTGTATAGTATAGTATAGCATTGTTTAGTATTATTTAGCATTGTATAGTATAGCATTGTATAGTATAGTATAGCATTGTTTAGTATTATTTAGCATTGTATAGTATAGCATTGTATAGTATAGTATAGCATTGTTTAGTATTATTTAGCATTGTATAGTATAGCAATGTATTGTATAGTTTAGCATTGTTTAGTATAGTTTAGCATTGTATAGTATAGTTTAGCATTGTTTAGTATTGTTTAGCATTATATTGTATAGTATAGTTTAGCATTGTTTAGTATTGTTTAACATTGTATAGTATAGTATAGCAATGTATTGTATTGTTTTGTTTAGCATTGTATAGTATAGTAATAGTATTGTACAGGCTTTTACAGTGGGAGAAATCCCTGTCCTGCAGTACCGCGGATAAACTCTAGATGTCGCCAACGACGCGGTTTTCATTATTTTTTTTAACGCGCGTCTGAATGCGATCAATCAAGCGCCCTGGAGAGACTATCATGGAGGAAACGGAACGGCGCTGATCTTAGCAGCTAAAAGGATACCTTTTTATTACAACGTAGCGGCCTTCACCGAAACCCGATCGGCCATCTAATGACACGGACACGCCGAGAAGGAGCGATAGAACCGCCACACGCTAGCATTTTCCACAATCCTAACCGGGGATGCCTCTTTTTTCAGTGGTAATAATGGCGGATGTGAATTAGCCTAGCTCTCAGGATCTGACCCTTTAGCTATCTGACTGGACAAAAACTACAGACACGCTTTTTCCCCAGGTATCCTTTGTAACGCCAAATTTTTACACTCGACGTAACGAAGCGAAGACGCGACATTTTCGCCTGTTTTTTCGCTCACCTTGGTTCCCAGAAGTTCCCGGAATGTGCTGGTGGGGGTTAGGTTTGTAAGACATTCCTAAAGACATCATAAATTACAGAAATAAAAATGTCCCTAAATTCAGCGAAGCGTCCGTCTCACAGTCACTTTTTGTTTACAGCAGAGAGAGCAGCACCGGCAAATATGGCCGTCACTTATATTGACACCCACAATGCAATCCATCATTATAATGATAGAGAACTATTAACTTACACTAAAAAAAATACCCCATTAAAAAAAAAGTCTGGATTTAGCAGGAGAGCAGGAACCTCTCTAAACAAAATCCTAAAAGTTTTTAATCAGTGATAGAAATTATTACAGGATGATAATCTGGGGCAATCTTGAACTTTTTTGTTACTATTTTTTTTAAAAAGCATTTTTGATAACAATGATAACTAGATGTTTTTAAAAGATAAGTAATGCTTAATACATCAAAATACACAAAGTGCCAAGTGATATGTACTGAAAACATTTTAGTTTATTAACTAAATCTTTCCAATTATCACTTAACTTGGTGTATTTTAACCCAAATGTAGGGGTTTTGCTGCAAGAACTGACTTCAAGTTGGATTAATGAGTTAGAAAGAAAAAAAGAGAAGCAGCCTCAGGTTTTAACATGAAGCTCGACTTCTACACATCAATCCTTCCACCTTTTTGTTTTCTAATATTGGATTAATTATTCTTCAAAGAAGAAATCCCACTTTACTGAGCTTTATCAGCTTTCCATCAGTCTGTACTTGTTCTTATGGCAGCTTAAATACAGTCTACATATCTTGCACATGAACTTATTCATTTTATTCCTTTTATTTTATTTAGTAAGGAGCTTATTTCAGGCATGATTATTTTTTTTTAGGACATATTACTGTGGTTAAATAATCAGTCGATTTTGTAGGTCACTAATCAATTCCCTCCATGCAAAACCACATTACTGCCAGCTATTATAAAAATAAAACCAAGGTGTTATGCAACAGAACAGGCCCATGTGCACATCCACATTTTAGGGATTTTACTTAAAACTCATTCAGAAATCAGCTTTTTTTTTTTCAAATTGAGCTTTTTTTTTTTTTTTTTTTTTTTTTAAATAAATAAATTCATTAATTAAAAACAAATCACCTCACTTCAAGGTTAACCACAAGATTTATTGGTCATATGCAAGAGGTAGAGATCTTGCACTCAGCTCAATGTTCATAGGGTTGTTTTTTTTTGTTGTTGTTTTTTTTTTTTTTAATGTACAAGTGATCCATCAGTAGTGCAACTCGTGCAAGGCTGAAATGACGTTGTCCCTAAAGTGTGCCAACATCTATACCATAAGCAGAACATAAACTTCAGATATGCAACTATACACAAATATTGGAGAAACCTAATATTTTGCACCTGGTGAACATTTACACTGAATTATGAGGTGGTGGAAAAAAGGCATTATAGTCCTTCCACCCTAGTACATTAAATGTTCCATGTCACAGCAAATATTAAAAGCAAGAAGCAGGAAAATGTGCTAATTAAAAGCTGGCCAATGTTGATGTGGCTTTCCAATGAGCAGATTCCAGTTCATAACAATTTTCAGTCAACAACTTTGTTCTTAAATATACAAAAACCAGAGCAAAGGAGAAAAATAAACTGACCCTCTCAGACATGGACTTCTTTGATAAATAGACAAAATAAAGAAGCTAGTTATCCATTCAACCATGCAGCGTCAGATCCTGATGAGCCCAGACAAGTCTTTAGGTGTAGGTATTATAATTTATTAAATGTATTACCCATTAAAGAGCCAGCGCTTTCCCTAGGAGAGCATTACTTGATTGAGATCTTGTTTGATCTTTACAGGGGTATTCCACCATCTTTGCACCATGACATTCAACAAATCTCTTCAGAGGTTTGCAGTTGGTAGCGTTAAGCATGCTACAGAATGTCAGAGGGGGTTACAGTGCAGAAAAGCAGATCCCACGGGATCCTACCATGCAGTCGATCATTGTGCAATTCTGTTCTCGAAAAAAATGTATCTCCTCCAACTAAAAAAAGAAATCTGTGTGATGTACTAGCAAGCTTACCATGTAATAATTGAGTTTGTACAACTAGATCCTGTTCTGAACTAAAATATCTGTGGAAATGAGTAGGACTAGTTATGCTGGAGCCTCAAAGAAAAAGTTTCTGGACACAAATAGGATATTATTTGTCCTATTTATTTTGTCCCACCTAATACACACTAATACAGTGTGTATTAGTGCACACTGGAACGTTTAAAGTCTTAAAGAAATAGGAAATTGTTTGGCCAAAAAATGAACACTCTTTATATATATATTTTTTTTACCCAAATGTAACTTATCAGCTAAGATGGTTAGCTGGTTTTGCACTAGAGCTGTGAACATAATGCCTATATCATTCAATATCATTCAAATTCTTTTCTGGATGACTTATATTTCTATATTTATAACTTATCTATATTAGACTCATAGCTCCAGTGCAAAATTAAAGCAAATATTGGTCAAGAAACTTAGCTGATCGATTACAATTATGTTACGGAGGAAAAAGTGCACATTTACTCTTTGGCCAAACTGTTTATTTCAGTGCAAAAATGATGGAATAGACAGTCAGTCAATGGCCAAGTAGTGTGGGGTCCAGACCCAGGGCAAAGCATGCTTTTTGTTTTGAGGCCAGGAAAAGAACTGATGTGACGTTGAACCCCTGTGCGCTGACCTGAGTAAAGCAAATATGGGTGACTTTGCAGCTTTAAAGAATAAGGGGTTGAACACAGGCAGAGGAGAAAGAGGGGAAAAAAAAGAAAAAAAAAAAAAAGCAAGCAGCCTGAACAATATTCTATTCTCCCAACCCATCCTCACACTACTTCCTCTTCAACATGGGAGGCTTTACAGCTTTTGAGTCAGTTGTCCAGCCAGCCTCTATCCACACAAGGGCAGTCTTCCTCAGAGCATGGTGGCAGGGAGGAAGGCTCATGATGCAGTGCTGGGGTCCCGTGTCTTTGCTGTTGGCCCACTGGGCTTTGCTATGTGTTGAATGAGTGGCTGAGGCTCTGTGGGTGCAGCTGCTGCCACATCTGCTGCTGCTGCACGGCCAGCTGCTGCGATTGGTCTGATGAGGACAGGATGTTGGTGAGGGGAGCCACGCAGTTTGCTGGAATGATCAGACCTGGGTGGCAAACAATGTGGCGAGAAATAAAACATCAGCATCTACTCATGATACTCATGGGATACATAAGGAAGTCAGGATTACAAAATTTCCATCTTACTCACCTACTATTCGTTGTCCGTCCTCAGTTCTCAAACGGACAATCTGCATCTTCATGTTGTTTCCGCTTACAGAGGCTAAGACACCCTCTACTTTGGTCCACACACTGAGGACAGAGCCACATAGGACATAGTACGTCCGGCAACGCAGACCTATTTCACACTGCAGCCCCACTGACGCCTTCTTACAGTTCCCACGCCTGTGTAAGAATCAGATATTGTTAATATACTGTTATTACCAAAAAAAAAAAAAAAAAAAACCTCTCAAGAGGGGGAAAAAAATTGTAAGAAGAAACTCACCAATAGGCATGAGAGCAAACATCCGCTGAAGATTTGTACTGATCAATCCAGCACTGCTTAGCCTCATCTGAAAGAACCTATTTAAAGGTAGAAAAATAAATAAATTGAAAAGCATGCCAATCAGACTTGTGTTTTAGCCAAAGATTAGTACTGTTTACTAATGTTTTGATACATGAATTGGCAGTAGAGATTACCTTTTTACATCGCTTCCGTATATCTGCGTATGTCTCCAGTTTGAGCTGTTTTCCTGTATTTGGTCTGTACACCATAAAGAGTCTCTTTTTTGTGTTGACTTCCTTGACCATGATAGCTATTTTCTTGTTATTCCGTACCTAATTCCATCAAAACAATCCAATGGACAAGAACTTGTTTAAGCATCAGGAAGCAATGAGTGAGTGAATATAGCTGTTACATAGAGAGATACAATTGCTCTCACCTGCACGTAGAAGCCGTCGTCTGGTCCGCTCTGTTCCGCCCAGATATGGGTAGCGTCCTCCCATGACATACCCCTCTCCACACTAACCTGATCGGCAAAACCACCATTTGTTACTCTTTTATTATCTAACAGGTGATCAGCCAATGAAATCATATGCATCAGCTTCTAACAGAAGGCAAGCTGCAAATGTGTATGATGTACAGAGCAACACAAAGACTCGCTTTTGATGAATATGTGAAGCTACTAAAGGAAGTTTGCAATCTGTATGTGTACTTACTGTATAAAGTTCAACATGGCCTGATGTGGAGTAACCTGGCGTCAAGAACTTTTTCACGTCAATCTTTTTAACCTTCTCATCCCCAGAGCCCAAATCTATAAAAGTGACATAAATTCAGACAAAGTTTTAGAATATTGTCAAACCAAACCATGCTCAAAACAACTTTTGGAAACGGTTTTCTCTTACCCAGAATTCCCATGTCATATCTGCCATTCTTTTTAGCATTCTGAATGACAGCATTCAAAGTGTCAGAGAAATACTGGAAGAGGGCATTCTGCTGCTGGACCTCCATGCCAAGGATCCGGTTTAAGAATTTTCCAATGTTGTTGTAGTCTTTTTAAAAATAAATAAATAAATAAATAAATAAAAATGCAGTTTTACTTACAGTACAGTGCATATTTGCATCTTAGTACATTCAACTTTTAGAAAAAGCTAAAACTTACCTTTATCCAGTGAGAGAACTCCAGACCTATCCTCCACATTAATCAGCCCCACACCAATTAAACCATTGCGGATTTCTGTGGACACATGAGTTCAATTCCATCCTTCTGTGCTTAGCAGCTCAGTTTTTAATTTTCTAATTACTTAAAACATTGTCTATTGGTATATAAAATGCTAGTTACCTTTAAAGAAATCCCCTTCGAAATAAGACGGTGGGGAGACCAAGGGAGCATCCAAATTGACAATGGACTTCATAACAATCTCAAGAGCGTTTCTGCCATACTATAAAACAAGTAACAGGTCAGTCCAAGGTAGAACGTGATCAAATATTTTTAAAGTAAATGATCTCTTACTTTGTTGTCAAAGTTGAATCGACTGAGGTCCCTCGTCTCTGTGGCTCTTCGGTCTCCGTGTGTGAGAGCGCCCTGTGAAATTGCAGATAGATAGTTATTTTTTGTTTAATGAATTCTTTGCTAAACTAAAAAAAATCATTTAAAAATAAATAATTAAGAGTGGCACCTACCAAGCTCTCTAGTCTTTTGGCAACAATGGAGGCAAATCTTTGCTCTCCAGCAAGTTCAGATATCAGAAATACATACTCAGGAGCAGTGACCTGGTTAGATCTGTGTGTTCTACCTGCAAAGTACATGCAGATGAATACAATTTTATATTACTCCATAGTAATTAAAAAGTTAAAGATATTTTTTAAACAGATTGTTGTATTTTTAATTTTGAAATTTATCTTCAGATTGCAAAAGAACTGACCGAACTGCTGAATAGCCCGGTCTGCACTCCACGGCAACTCTAAAGTCATGTGCACCCTTCTCCTCTGATTCTTCACTCTACGGTCTGCTTGAAGTGAAATACCAGAGCTGGCTGCCTCAGAGATTATAGCGATGTTCTAAAAAGAAAAGCAACGTTAGATCCAATTCATAATTCTAGGAACAGTCTGAAAAAGAGGAAGTTCAATATACCTTCTCTCCATCCATGAACCTCTGTTTCTCTGTGAGGTTCAGGATTTCTACAGGAACGTCCAGTTCTGATCTTGATTCGTACGAGATGCTGCCGTCATCATTGCTGACCACTCTGCCTTTACGCCCAGTCATCTAAAAACACATGGGTTGTGCAAATTACATAAGAGGACTAATACATGAATATAGATGCCACTCCAACATTGAACCTTGAGAAAATCAAAGTGAAAATCACTGATTTTTTTAATCTTCAGTATAGTACGTGAAAACCTACCTCCGCAACATTTTCAGGGCCTCCCAACTCATCAATAAGCTCATCCAATGTGTTTGGTGGCAGATCCTCAGCCAGTTTCTCTAGCTGATCTAGCAGCTCCCTCTTCATCTGCTGGGCATCTTCCACTGCATCATTACTGGTCACACAACTACTTTCTTCAGGTTCACTTTTAGCTGTAATAAAATAACATCAGTTCAAATGCAAGCCTCAAGGAAATACCTCAACATGTTTCAAACTAGGGTTGCAAAAAAAGTGTGACATGCTAGAAAGCTGACATTGAAATGAGGAGATGAGACCTTGCCTTAGTGTAAACAATGCTTCCGCACTTACCCCGCCTACAACATGTAGCATCGTCGATGACTCTTCACCGAGGGATTTTTATTTTTTATCCCTTTCATCAAGTTAGGCTTCCTACACTTCCTTTTCACTACCTATGTACTCTACCTACGGTATTACATAACTGGTATTACATATATATAGTAAAAGTACATCTGACATATTTGCAGAAGTAAGATTAATTACAGTGTATTGTTCCTCACTTGCATTCTCAATTCCTGCTGTTTTTCTGATACTTGTCCTAACAGTACATTTTCAGTCCGATTGCCAACAAAAGAGGTGTGTTTAGCTGTTCATGTGCATTGTTGATTGTGTAGCCCTACATCAAGAAACTATCTTTGCCCCACATCAATAGTATATAAGCAATTACCACAGAAAATTTCAACACATTTTCCTAAAGCAATAAATAAAAACCAGTTCTCCAGGATTTTCCATTATCCATGTGCAATCATATCTATACCCCTACACCACCTACCTCATCACAATATTTTCTTATTTTGAAAAAGTCATCCAGCAGGTCTGAATGCTGAAGATTTAGAATGTCATGTAAATTTCCAGATTCAAGTAAACAGATTTTGAATTCTTTTCTTGGTACATGGAAATGTGTCAAAAGTGTGCGTTGTAATTACTCTCGAGCTACAGGTGTGGTAGATATAGGGTTGAAAACGATTTTGCTTTCATATAAAACTTCTAAAAACATAGTATAATACAGAAAAACGTACAGGGAAGAAAGAAAAAAAAAAAACAAAACAAAACAAAAAACCCACAGAGAAACAAGTTGCATTTTAAAAACACATCTAACCACCCACCAGGAGCAACAGTGCTGTTGGACGTAGATTTTACAACAGGTGTTGTGAAAGCAGGCCTGGTCGAACCAAGCCCAGAGGCTAACAAGGCACTATGAATGGAATCCGGGTCGATGCTCTTTTTCTTCTTCTTGTTCTTCTTTTCTTTGCTCTTTTTAGAGTCTTTACGGATTAGCCAAGGATCTACAAGAAAAAAAAAAAAAAAAAAAAAACATTACAGTATAATAATCACAGTTCTCGTTAAAACCATGAAAATAATCTACACCCAGGTGCTTACCATCTTCTTCATCTTCACTAGAATCATCCTTGAAGGGGTTGAAGTCATCTTCATCATCATCATCCCCTGAGCTGACTGAGTTAAAGCTGTCGTCACTGTCGTCTTTGTCAGAGTCTTCTGAATTGCTCTCATCTGAACTGCTGCCTGAAAGCCCTCCAGATTTACGAGACTTCTTTGCACCTTTTTTAACCTCTGCACCTGCAGGCACATTAGGAAAAAACCTATAGTCATACAGAAAGTGAAACAGTGTTTTGAACGCATTTCCAGTTAGACACTTAGACCTTAAATTTAATTAACTAATTCGGTGCAAGTAATGAGGTAAAGAAATGTGAAGTTTGTCTGGACAGGGTGGGGGCGGGATTTCAGATATACCTTTCCTCTTCTTGCCCTTCTGCTCCTCCTTAGTTTCTGCTGGTGAAGGTGTTTTCTTTGCAGATAAATCAATACCCAGTAAGCTGAAGAGCTTCTGTCTGTCTGGGGCAGGGAAGTGCTTCTCTACCAGTGACTGCAGGACACCCCTTCAGAATAAAATACAAACCTTGTTATTAAAATCATCACTGGAATTAAAGGAGATTTTGAAAAATGTCCACTTTATTTTTTTTCCCCCAATACAACTACATTTTTAATTATACCTACGCTTAAAGGTATATACTACGAGTTAAACTAAATCCTAGAATTAAAATTGCAAATTGTACATCCCAACCATTCATACACCATGAGACTGTGGTGTACCGTGTGCACACCAGTCAGACTACCGTTTTTAGCAGCACCGTAATAGTTCAAGGGAGATTATGAGTGTCACACAATCTGAGAACACACTACTTGTCTACTTCAGTACAAAAAAAAAAGCATAAAACCACAAAAAGCACTTTTCCAATGATTACAACAGAGGCACCTATGTTTCAGCCATAGCATTTACAAATTTTGATCCCTCACTACAGTGATAACTACGCTTTTCTGCTTTCACAGCTAAAGCAGTGGTTAGAGCGACCACAAATAATTTCCCCAGGTGGAGGGGGGGGGGAGAAGAAAAAAAGGGAAAAAGAAAAAACAGTCCACTGAAGAGGAAAGGACGTGAAGGAAACATTTGTTTTACGTAGAAGTTACTTTCACTTCATGCCAACTTTATCAACATGAGCTCTGACCTGTGAATTTGTGAACTTCTGTCTTGGGAGTCAATAAAAAATAAGAAGGCTTGGCTATGGACTCGGGTTGATTAAAATAAAAAGGAGGAGCTGTTAATTTAAGTACCAGTCATACCAGCTTATTGCTGGGTGGCTGCTAGTAAACAAGTAGTACCACTATCATACCCATCAGAAGCAACACATTAATGATACCTTCAAATTGCATGGATCACATGATCATTCAGCACTAAAGAAAACAGGTCTGGCTGGATCTGAAAATTTCATTTGGTTAACTGTATGCAGAACGGTACACTGTGTTTTTCCATTTCAGTATCAACAGCCAGGTCGTTCAACAATCAAAATGCAGCGTGAAGACGTGCTGTGTCGCCATTTTTGCGTTACCATTTGGATATCTGATATTTTCTTTTCATGTCCGTAATAAAACTGTAAAAAACAAACATTTTTATACTGTATTCATAATCAGGTCTACACATGCCTGCAAACATGTCAGGTGATCAACAGTAAATATCTTTCACTACAGTAGTTTTTTATTATTACTACGCAACGTTAATACGGACAAGGACTGGATGCAAGCCGGATATGCACTTGTGTTAATTATTTAATGGTTGTATTAAATAGGCTTTCATACTTAGCTAGTTGCTTAGAAAGCCAAGGGAATGTTTTCCAGGCACACAACACAGCTTTCAATACTCACTGAAGGAGCATCTGAACATCATGGCATATATTATAACCAAAAGTACATAACTACTGACCGAGTTCATCCTTACTTAGCTACAGTTTATCCACACTCGAATGGACATGTCCAGCATGACAATGTCCTGTGTCATGCATGCATCATCACTGAATGTTCCTCAAATATTTAACTAGCTCTCACAGGCCCTGAATCACTGCAGATTGGACTGCTGTACTGGCTAGTGAACAGCAATTGTGCTATGCAAGCATTCCTGTATGGTACAAAATTCCTGCACCATCTTGATGGACAAAGTTGGCTCAAGATACTATGAGCTAGGTATACCTAATAAACTGGCAAATCAGTGCATGTACCGCTGTCACAAAATAAAAGGTTAACGTCTAGGCAGGGATGCAATTTTTCATTCATTCCTCTTCAGTAAGCACTTTATCCTAGTCAGGGTCACAGTGGATCCAGAGCCTCTTCCACCAGGAGCCCTGTTTCTGTGAAGCAGCAATGCTACATGCTGCCGCAGTGCACGGGAATGTGATGTAAGATTTTTAATTTGTATAACATCTGTTAATTCAACACAAGGCATTCTAACTTGCAAAACAAAGCAGAACATTAGCATTCCCCAGACACAGGAGTTTTCCAACTGTTGTAATAAGTATTTTTCCAAATAGAAATAGCAAGAGGAAGTAGCAAGTGATCTTCCTTTTTCTGACTATGGCTTTGGTGAATATTTTTAAAGATGAAAGACTCACTTTGCAGTAGAGACAAAGTCATTGAGCTCGCCTCCACCTTCCTCCAAAGCCTCGAGTGTTCGTGCTTCACCGGTTGACTGCAGGCCAATGACCACACACTGAAGAAAAAGAAGGGGTGGGAGGGGACCACCACCCACCAATTTGTTAATCTTAACGAAACATTTTGGTCGACTGAGTGATAGGTTTTGCACACCTGAATGAACACAAAACATGAAACCTAACCTTTCCGTTCTTAACTTCCTCTCGGGCAAGCTGCACCACTCGGCGCACTTTTGAAGCGATACACAGGTACTTAAAGAACCTTTGGTGTGCGGACCAGAACTGTCCCCACATTGACTTTTTCATGCGCTGTTCGGCGTCCATCAAGTTAGCTGCTTGTTGGAATTTCTCGCGTGCACTCACCCACTGAAAGCAACAATATTACAGGGAATGAAAAAGTCACTCAAATAGAAATCGAAAGCACAAAGATGTCTCCTTTTCTTTGTAGCAATATTTTCTAAGATACGGTGGCGCACGTACCAGACGGACTGACTTGTTATACATTTTGATGTAGTTTTGTGTCAGAGGAACTTCCTCAATCTTAAATGTCACACCCTGGAAGCTCAGCTGTCGAGCAATGTACATTCCTCTCAATTTCATATCCATGGCAACAATTTCCATGGCACCAACACCTCTGAAATAAACCAACACAAAGGGAACATATTAAAAAAAGGCAGATAGATATTGAACATTCAGAAAGCCACATTATCCAGTGTGAAAGAACTGACCTTCTTTCAACAGCTTGAATAAAATTAGAAAATTCTTTAAAAGGCGTTCCTTCCCCCCAGATCCCAAGACGATTCATGTAAGCCATGTTCCGAGGCTCAGAGGCTCCTACACAAAACAATAAATGAGAAAGATGCCAAATCCGCATTTAAGTTTAAATACAGAGAAGACTTCTTTGGGCACAAACCTGTAGCGCTGGCATAGACGACACGTGCTTTTGGCAGTTTGTTCTGGAGCTCAAGAACAGCCAGTCCAGTCTTTGTGGGTTTTGATGACCCAATTGGGCAAACATTTTTGGCTTTGTGACATTCATCAAAGACTATCTGAAAGGCCCAGTTAGGGAAGTAGCTGAACAGTATTTTAAAGGCACACCGATGTAGCTGATAAACAATTAAGCTATCTTCTTATTCTCTGAATGATTTTCATTTTCATTTTTTTCGTCTTGAAAACAAAAAAAGCATATTAGCACTGAAAGGATACCACACCATCAAAATCATCCCCACACCAGTGGAGTAATTGTTTGAATCTTGTCTTATACTTTCCACCTGTTTGGCTTTCTCCAATCAGGGACGAGTACGTAGCAAAGATCACACCTTTTTTCACACTTCCGTTGTGTTTTGATGAGATTTTTCCATATTTGAACTGCGAGCAAAGCAAAAAAATGATTAACGTTTCACAATAATTCTGAACACATGCAAATGTTATGGGTCAAACACCTTTCAGTACCTTGTTTAAAGAATGGACCTGGATGTTCTTTGCACCAATATCTCTCAAGTCTCTCTCTGCGTCATACTTCAAGTCATTTGAGACGCTAAACCTGGAAAGCAAAAATAGAAATTAAAAGCATTGAGAAACACTCCCATAATGAAATCTTTATTTGGGCACAGACAAAATACATTTAAACATTAAAAAAACTGTCATACACGTCAAGTGCTGCCTCTGGATCTACTAAATGTAACTAACGTAGCCTTTACAGAGGCCAAAAGTGAGTGAAGTGTTACATTACCAAAGAGATCTTTTCCTGCCCAGAAGGTAATTTTCATATATGATTCCAGCAATAGTTCTTCCCTTTCCAACACCAGCACCATCACCGATCAGGTAAGCTGCTCTGTCTCCATTTGGAAGGAATGTCTCATGTTGCTATAAAGTCATGACATAACGCATTAACCTTTCTATAACAATTACTTGCTACGTAAAACAGTTATACTTACAAAACAAATACAAAGCCATGTTAAATACATCTACAGGACTACAGATTAAACTGCATGGTAAACTCAAGGCATGCACACTCACTCAAGCCCACGCAAACTCGCAAATAATAATATTCAAACAGCCCACTGGACCTACTATCATTTTCACACTAGATCAGTAAAAGCAAAATTCATATCATAACCATAGCATGGCACGAGTATTCATGTTTTTTTTTTTGTTTTTTTTTTTAACTAGTTGACCAGTAGGCCTAATTCAGAGGTGTACTGAACTAGTCATCTTTTTCATAGTTAAAATAAAAACCTGATAACTGCAGCACACACTTCATACAAAGTAAAAATGTTACATTGAAGAAGGAAAAAAAAAAGTTTACCCTTCTTAGTCTTACATAATGTGTAGCTGAGTGTAGAATTTATTTAATGTAGTCTGAAATATTATATTAAGTCTAGGGGTTACTAATATGCAAATTAATGGTAGACTTACCTCAGATTCTGAATGAAGTTGGTCACATGTCAATTAAATATTTTGTTAGGCCTTCTTTTATCTAGAATTTCCTATTCTACTGATTTCAGATTCTATTCTACTTTGGTGTTAATCAATACAATGGAAAACCAAAAGGTAATAAATGAATAGCCTTAGTTTCTGGTCCTTCAAAGGCTCACAAAAATACAGAAAAGGCCCAGCCAGAATTTGAGTCTGACATCCACTGGATTAAATATTTCACCCACGAGTTCATGAATACAAACCTGAGAAGCATATGTAACGGCCTCAAGCTGAAGAGCAGATAGCCAGCCTCTGTCGATTGTCTCCTCTGGAATGGAAAGCCTGTACCACACATTAGGAGGGCTGACACTTGAGAGGGAGCTGGTCTCTACTACAGGATCAGGATGTCGCTCTCCTATTTTCACTAGGAGTGAATAAAAAAATTTTTTAATAAAGACTCTCTGAAAGATAAACAAGATACTGCAACCTCTCAGTACCACACACAGCCCACTCAGACTGAAATCTAAAGCCGAGTCGCCTACATTTTTTTTTAATTTAATGCTGTGTGCGCAGTATAGTGTTCAACAGTTTGTGCGTTTTCTTGTTTTATGGACTGCTCTTACGTACATTTCATTGGCATGTATTCAGCGTATGTTTCTGCGTGTCCTAACTCCTCCTCCTCTTCCTCCTCTGGCTCCTCCTCCTCCTTCATTACGTGTAACTTCTTACAACAAAGCATACAGATTAATCCAGGAACAAGACCAAGTCATATGGAGATAAATATTTTCAAAAATATCTTACATTTACAGGTGAAGAGCTCCGAATTTTGATTTCTTCATTTGCCCAGATTCTGGCGACATCTTTGCTCGACACCTCCTTCTTCACACCATTGTTTACCTCCACTGCAAGAATCAAAGAACAACAATGCTGAAACAGGATAACAGAGGAGACTAGATATCTTCCATGGCCGGACACAAACACCCAAAGAGTGATCCCCACCAAGGCTGTGAACACATACTGCAATTAATGTGAACCTTCATTTAAAACCCTACGCATACCTTGTTTATTCATCAACTTCGTGGAGACCAAAATAATCTCTGAAACGGGAGAGCACGGTCAGTGTTGTAGTAATAAGCAGACAAGCAGAATTCCTCAAATAGAACAATATGTCAATATCGCCAATTTATACAGCAGTTTAAGTGTCGAATTTTGCACAAATATTATTCAAATCTTGACATAATTTTTTTAAAAGTATTTGTGTGCTTCAATAAGTGGTATATGATGAACATTTGTTTTGAGATCAAATCAAATCAGTCACTGAGAGTCTACCTTCCTTCATTTGACGAGAGTATGGCACGTGAAGTATGTTATGTTATCTTTTTTCAAAGTTATAAATTTATTATAGCTGTGTAGAGCTCCATGGAGACTACTTGCATGGGAGTTTAAAAAAAAAAAAAAAAACCCGCAGCAGTCTCAGCAGCTAGCTCTCTGCATTAAAATACTGCACAGCACAGCTTTTTCATTTTTTCGCTCTGACTTCATGTGGACAAACGATAAATTCGTTAGCTAGCCCACTGGGCAAATAAAACTACAACGTGCTGCCCAGTCCTGGAAACTGACAAGGCTAAAAAGTGGTAGCTGATTAATTGTAATAAGGTGTGGTCAGCTATTTTATTAGTTAAGTATGTTAATATAGACTAAGGGAAACAAGCGAATTTATGATTACTATCCTCTTCTAACAAAGTAGCACAATTAGTTTCTTAATCAAGTCGCTGGCCAACACTTTGGCAAAGAGATTTGGTGTTCTCCTAAAATATATTATTCAAGTCTGTCTAGCGTCTATTTTCTCTCGGCAGGCTTAACTGCAAACTGACTGTGTGTAGGAAACAGGAGAGTTATGACAGCTTTGTGCAGTGTCTTACACAGTGTCCTGCTTCTGTCAGTCATGAATACAGCTCTCTCTCTCTCTCTCTCTCTCTCTATATATATATATATATATATATATATATATATATATATATTTTGTTTCTATATATATATATATATATATATATATATATATATATATATATATATATATATATATATAGAAACAATCACACACACTAAAAAGTTTCATATTTTTAGCCTGAGGCACCATCTCAAGTCTTGCCACCTACCTTAGCTTTTAATTGCAAATAAATTAAGTATTAATTATAATTAAATATTGTGGGTGAGTCTATTGTTGGTTCCTCTGTGACAGTTTTGATCAGTAATATTTGCCAAGCTACATAAGCAATCACAAAACATCACATGCACAGAAGGACTCACTCGTGCCTGTAGCTGTAGCAACAGGCTGAGCAATATCAGGTGGCGGCTTCAGCTTCATAAGTTCACCAAGGCTGTTGGTCTTCACACCGCTGGTCCGGAGCAGGTCTTTCAGCTTAATCTGTTCCCGATTCGGAGGGACCACGCTGCACACCGTGGCGGTAGTGGAGGACGAGGACGAGCTTCGCTGAGCTGACGATTGCGTCTGCACCACCTTGGGTACTGTGATGGTCTGTCTGGAGGAGGTGCCCATTGAGGGCTTTGTGACCACGATGGTTCCCAGTGATGGCAGTTGATTCAGTTGATTTAAGACGAACGTGGTGGTTGAGGGCTGAGGCTTCTGCTTTAAGATGGGGAACAGAAATACAAGCGTGGGCTATTTAGTAACACCGCGGGAATAGAATCTGTAAGCAAAGCAAGGAGTTATCATATAAAGGACAGTAAAATTTATTATTTACAATAAAAATCAAGGACTTACTCGGATTGTGACTGTAGGTGTGGGTGGCACAGCAGGTTCAAGTCCAACAATTCCAGCTGCTTCATTACCAAGACCAATGTCAAGGACATTCTTTGAGACTGACTGAAAGAGGAGAAATATAAAACAATAACGCGAAAATTAAATCTCTTTTTTTATTATTATTTATCAGTATAATACAATTATTTACCAATATAAGCAAAGCACGTTCAACGCAAACCAACCTGCATATCTTACAAAAACCACACACACAAGTGCCAAATAATCTCATGACAAACATCACAACTTTACTAAATGGACTTGTTTACCTGTTGAGAGGCAGGGGACTGAGCAGTGTCCTGAGAATCAATGTCAAAAAGGTCATTTGGGCAGATTCCACTTTCGCTAAGGGCTGCAAGAAGCAAATCTTGTCCTGGATCCATCGTCTGAAAAACATTCACATCATCATTAATATCTTTAACATAAACTTTAAAAGAGCTAACTTCTATGATGTCAAATACAGTTTGCAGGAAAGCTTTGAGATTGGACATGAGATTAGTTGCTGGACAGACAAATAGACAACGCTAGTTACTATGGATGGCACAAATTATGTTCCACAACACACACACGCGGTAGCAATTACACAAGGGTTTTGTTGCCATGACAAATGACATAAGACTGTTGAAACTCGTTACTGCTCCATCAAAACGTGTTTTGAAGTAATATGTCAACAGAACACAAAGCTTATAGTAATATACGTAGAGGAACAATACAGCTTCACCATCGCATGCACCTTTGCACGTGTTTGCCCAAACTCATCCAGCTAGCATCTACTTCCTGGTCTGACTGGGCTTTTTGGCACACCAAGCCACACGACAACCGGCTAAAAGCTTGTGTACATTATTAATACAACTATACAATCATAATATTGGCAGAAATGCAACTAAACATGCGCAAGCACTCTCCAACATACATTAATACAGGCCTTGGGGTCTTCTTCTAGACGAGCGTTAAAGAAAATTAATAGCTAGTTAGCTGTAGTATATCTGAGTGCGCTAGTAACTGTAGTCACTGGAGAAACGTTAGCTAGCCGAAACAGTCACTTTCATTTTAAGGGCGGCGCTGTTTAAACGCTATTCACTTGAATAACACAGCAAAATGTATAACAGATGAATAAGTAATATAGCCAGGACTCGCTTGTTTTAGTAATAAGACGACTGCAGCAGTCGCACTTTGGCTTAAACGGCACTGTAATGAGCGCAGCCAAGCCTCGAGTTCTGAAGTTCATGCGCTAGCTTGCTAACGTTCATTTCACCGGCGACCTCCTGCTCGTCAACTCTGAACGACGAACAACGCTTAAGACGAATCCGATTTTGTAATACCTCAGTTAAACCAGTTTAACCGGAAAAAAAAGAACTACAGCACAAAAATACACAAAACAAAGACTTCTGGCTAACCACCAACCTCAAGTAACGTTATGCTAATATTGCTAAGTGGTTAGCAAAACACTCTCGTGCTCTGTCACCCAGCAAGTTGTCGAGCTGTCTGTCCAACCAGCCGTTACGTTAAGGTGAAAATAACAATTTGGGCTTCATAATGGCAGTTTTTCTGGAGGAAAATAGAAAAAATATAGATTTACGAAAAAAATAAGCAAGCTTCGTGAAGCCAAACACTGACAAAATGTACTTACTCAACGATTTCCAGGGAGCTCGAGCGTCGCGGCGGTTTGAAGGATGTTGCCCCTTCGCTTCGCTTGTTTTCTAACCAGCCGCCGCCATCTTTACCAAACGGCAAGAATCGCGTGGAGGTCACGTGATTTTCGGCCAGAAAGAAAGAACATTTCGACGCCAAATTTCCGTCGCTGTAGCGGCGCCAACGGCACGGAAACGCGCATTAAGCCAGAACGCACCGCAATCAACCATTAACTGTTCAACATCTGCCATATTAATGGTAGTTTTAGCCAAAAAAGTTGTCAGAGAAGCAGAGCGCTAAACCCGCATCACGTGACCAGTGCGTCGCAACACGAGGAAGTGACGTCTTTGCACTAGTTTCCTCCGGTGACACATCAGTTGACTTTCCTAATGCCATGTTGGTAAGGTCGAAGTGACAACAATTTAACCTCTACTGAAAATACAATTCGTCCTGAAGTCACAATACAAAGCCTAAGATTTTAAGTTTTTTATGCGAAAATGATCATATAAAATTAATTACATTATATCGAATTAATCGATCACATACAGTTTATTTGCCAGTGTTTATTAGTGTTTATAGACAGGGGGATTTCACGTTTATATACTTCAGCTTTAACACTAATGTATCCCTGTGTTCAAAATGGTAAAGAGCATTGTGGGTATTCTGTACCCTTTTGGGCAGGGGTTCTCAAACAGCCCTATAACTGCAAAAAAAAAAAAAAAATCACCAAACTCATTTATTTTAAAAACATAAACCAACTATTCAACCAACTATTAGTGTCATTATTTAAATTCGCACAACAATATGTAACTATTTATTGGAGTCTTAGAGCTTTTATTCTTGATTGTAAATATATAATGCATTTTTAAAGAAAAAAAATATATCAAGAATATCATAGAGGGTGCATTAGCCTATATATTCTCCACAAAGCTTTCTGACATGGCTACAAAAAAAAGTAAATATGCTCACTATATACATTGTCCACAAGGTGGCGCTATTAGGAGTCAAAGCAGGTATTAAGCTTTTTGGCTCGCTATTTAACAGAGCTGGCTTTGCCCCAAGTACCAGAAGCCTGTCCAGCGAAGGTACTACTAACTGTTCACTTAAAATACTCACCTTTCTTCAAAAAGAAAGGGCTGTACTCTTTTTACAGACTTTTTCTTGTCAAGTGGCAGCTCAGCTAGGCTCATCGTACTCAACTGCACAAATAAAGAACAGTGGATTAAACCATTATCTTGGAGGGACTGGGTTATTGGTTATTGGAAATGTAAATTAATTTAATCAATATTGCAGCAAGGGGTCTACTGGACTACTGGAATTGTGTGCACCTCCTATGGCCCCTGTAATTGTCACTACTTTTAACCCCACTAACAACAATCCGGTTTTATTATAATAAGGTAAATTCAGGTACATTGGGATATCATGGATGGGATATCATGGGTGTCCCCTGCCCTGTGCCCAGAGTCCCCTGGGACAGGCTGCAGGCTCCACGTGACCCTGTGTAGGATAAGCGGGACAGAAAATGGATGGATGGAATGGGATATCGGGTAAACTGGAACAATTTAACTTAGAAGCACTTGAGAAACTCTTGGGGTAGGAAAAATTACATATGCTTTGGCTAGTTTTATTCGTACATAGTCAATTGTCATGAATAGAATTTTTCCATAAACTACACAATATTACCAAAAGTATTCGGTCACCCATCCAAATGATCAGAATCAGGTGTCCTAATCACTTGGCCTGGCCACAGGTGTATAAAATCAAGCACTTAGGCATGCAGACTGTTTTTACAAACATTTGTGAAAGAATGGGCCGCTCTCAGGAGCTCAGTGAATTCCAGCGTGGAACTGTCATAGGATGCCACCTGTGCAACAAATCCAGTCGTGAAATTTCCTCGCTCCTAAATATTCCACAGTCAACTGTCAGCTTTATCATAACAAAATGGAAGAGTTTAGGAACAACAGCAACTCAGCCACGAAGTGGTAGGCCACGTAAACTGACAGAGAGGGGTCAGCGGATGCTGAAGCGCATAGTGCAAAGAGGTCGTCGACTTTCTTCACAGTCAATTGCTACAGAGCTCCAAACTTCATGTGACCTTCAGATTAGCCCAAGTACAGTACGCAGAGAGCTTCATGGAATGGGTTTCCATGGCTGAACAGCTGCATCCAAGCCACACATCACCAAGTGCAATGCAAAGCGTCGGATGCAGTGGTGTAAAGCACGCCACCACTGGACTCTAGAGCAGTGGAGACGCGTTCTCTGGAGTGATGAATCACGCTTTCCATCTGGCAATCTGATGGACGAGTCTGGGTTTGGAGGTTGCCAGGAGAACGGTACATTTCGGACTGCATTGTGCCGAGTGTGAAATTTGGTGGAGGAGGAATTATGGTGTGGGGTTGTTTTTCAGGAGTTGGGCTTGGCCCCTTAGTTCCAGTGAAAGGAACTTTGAATGCTTCAGGATACCAAAACATTTTGGACAATTCCATGCTCCCAACCTTGTGGGAACAGTTTGGAGCGGGCCCCTTCCTCTTCCAACATGACTGTGCACCAGTGCACAAAGCAAGGTCCATAAAGACATGGATGACAGAGTCTGGTGTGAATGAACTTGACTGGCCTGCACAGAGTCCTGACCTGAACCCAATAGAACACCTTTGGGATGAATTAGAGCGGAGACTGAGAGCCACGCCTTCTCGACCAACATCAGTGTGTGACCTCACCAATGCGCTTTTGGAAGAATGGTCAAAAATTCCTATAAACACACTCCTCAACCTTGTGGACAGCCTTCCCAGAAGAGTTGAAGCTGTAATAGCTGCAAAAGGTGGACCGACATCATATTGAACCCTATGGGTTAGGAATGGGATGGCACTTAAGTTCATATGTGAGTCAAGGCAGGTGACCAAATACTTTTGGTAATATAGTGTATGTCTAGGAGGCATGTATACATAAAATATACTACTGGACATGTTCAGATCATGTACAGATGTTTATAATTGAATCATTTTCAACATGCAAGGTTCAGGTTAATAATGACTCTTAAAATACAATAAGTGGAGAGAGGAAAGGATCTAATGGATGCATGAAAACCCCACTACTAAGGTTACATGATGCATTAATGGATTTTATGAGTATTAAATAGTGTTTTTTATGAAATGTCTTGAGAAGCAGAATAAAGCAGACTGGTAAATACAGAATGATAATTAGGTCTACCTCTATGTAGATTGATGAGAAGTCTATACATTTTTACTACTACTGAACAGACCTACTACTCCAGAGATTTTTAATTAGTGAATTCTGTTCATATAATTTTAGAGGCTGATGATGAGATTGATGCTGGTGTGTTTTTTTTTTAATCCTATGTTATGCTGCTGCTGAAAGAAATAAATTGTAAAATGTTCCTTACTTTAGGGGTAGTTTACTACCACAATTATTGCTTAATCTGTTATTACTGAATTTTAGAAAACTATGAATTGGGTATGAATTTGGAAAATTATGAAAATTTAAAAAAAAATGTAATTGTTATTGCATTATAGGAAACAAGTTATAGAATGTTACTCAGGCCAACATCTTAATATTTAATCAATTCTTCTCAGCCTCCTGTGTTCATATAATATTAGAGTATGTTGATGATTCTATTACTTTTAGAAATCCTCCAAGCATGCTCTGTGGCAGTGTAGAATTATTGGATTATTAATGTTTAAATGCATTCAAGCAAAATTTAATTTAAAAATTGGCTGCAACTTCTAAATAAATTTGAGATCTCTATGGTTTTAGAAAATATAGGAATCAGTTTAACCAGTTGTCTTTTTTTTATTCATATAAGCTAGTTTATATAAGTTCTGCCACATACACAATATCTTCTTTCAGTTAATGGAAGGTGAGAAAATCTGTCATAAAATTAAATGGTTAACGTTGTATGTAACTGTTGTGTAATCTTATGTAATTTGTAAGAGAAAAAGTGACTTCTCCAAACTTGGTGAAAAAGTCTAAATCTTTAATAAATGTACCATTTCAGCACATCATTTTTAAGAAAATAAGATATTAAATACACACACACATACACACACACACACACACACATATATATATATATATATATATATATATATATATATATATATATATATATATACATATATATATATGTGTGTGTGTGTGTGTGTGCGTGTGTAGACGCTCTCTACTTACCACACAATAATAATGCCTGTATATTATACCCATGAAATATGACATTCTACCATAATGGATCTCAACATACAATGGATACAACATACCCAGTACCTTAACCCCAAAGAGCAACTGTGGTAAGGAAAAACTCCATGTTATATTTACTTCTTCATGGAGAAACCTCAGGAGAGCGCGCTATACACTCACTGTCCACTTTAAAAGGAACACCTGTACACCTGCACATTTATGCAATTATCTAACCAGCCAATCAATTTTCACATCAAACATCAGAATGAAGAAAAAGTGTGAACTCTGTGATTTTAACTGCGACATGGATGTTGGTACCAGATAGCCTGGTTTGAGTATTTCAGAAACTGCTGATGTCCTGGGATTTTCACATACAAGAGTCTCTAGAATTTACACAGAAGGGTGCGAAAAACAAAAAAACATTCAGTGAGTGACAGTTTAGTGGGTGGAAATGCCTTGTTGATAAGAGAGGTCAAAGGAAATTGGCCAGATTTGGTCCAGCTGCCTGGAAGAATATAGTAACTTAAAATAATCACTCTTTACAACCGTGCTGAGCAGAAATGCAACTCAGCATGCACAAAACGTCAAATATTTTTACCTGGAAAAAATCCAGGTGATTTTTTTTCTCTAATCTTCACCTGTCCAGTTTGGGTGAGCCTGTGCCCATTATAGCCTCAGATTCTTGCTCTTGGTGTACAGGAGTGGAAGCCAATGTGATCTGGCAGTATATATGTGTGTGTATGTATATATATATATATATATATATATATATATATATATATATATATATATATATATATATATATATATACACACACATTCATACAAATCAGCCATAACATTAAAACCGCTGACAGGTGAAGTGAATAACATTGATTATCTCGTTGCATTGGCACCTATTGACTGGGTCAGAGCATCTCCAAATTGGGAGGTCTTTTGGGGTGTTCCCGGTATGCAGTAGTTAGTACCTACCAAAAGTGGTTAGAGGAAGGACAACCCCGGTGAACTGGCGACAGGGTCATGGGCACCCAAGGCTCATTGATGCGCGTGGGGAGCAAAGGCAAGCCCGTCTGGTCAGATCCCACAGAAGAGCTACTGTAGCACAAATTGCTGAAAAAGTTAATGCTGGCTATGATAGAAAGGTGGCAGAACACACAGTGCATCAAAGCTTGCTGCTTATGGGGCTGTGTAGCCGAAGACTCGTCAGAGTGCCCATGCTGACCCCTGTCCACTGCCGAAAGCACCCACAATGGGCACGTGAGCATCAGAACTGGACCATCGAGCAATAGAAGAATGTAGCCTGATCTGATGAATCATATTTTCTTTTACATGATATGAACGGCTGAGTTTGTGTGTGTGCGTCGATTACCTGGGGAAGAGATGGTACCAGGATGCACTATGGGGAGAAGGCAAGCCTCATGCTGAGCCCCACTCCAGTGTATATTCCAGGTTGGTGAAATTACATCCATGTCAACTGGTGTCGAGTGTGTGCAATGGATTCGTCATGAGTATGCCATTTCCAGACAGACATAGCGAAGCAAACTTCTCAAGTCTGAGGATATTAGGTCATTAGTGTGCCTCATGCTGAGCCCGATTCCAGTGTATATTCCAGATGTATTAGATGCACCCAATTTCCTGCCTACCAGGCCAGTGATAGAGAGGTGAAGAAGACTCTTTATGGACCCATTCAGCTCAGAGAAGATGTCTTCTTCTGAAAGACCCCATAATTGACTTCTATATCAGGTAACTCTTGGATATGGTTTCAGAATGGAAAAACTTTACAGTTTTTTAAGCAACTTAGTAACCATCATATGTAATTTTTATTGCACCAAACCCAAATCCTCTGGAATTATCAATAAGTCAGCCTGTTATAATAATGTTTAGCCTTGGGTGACATCATGCCCTTTCCATGTTGCCCACCCATGAACTTAATCAGAGATGTTAGTAACCATGTTTAGTTGTCACCATGTCTGTCCCATCCAACATCACATCCATACTGGCCAAATATAACCTATAAAATGATACAAATCAATCAAATTACAAATTTAATGAACCCTAGCATTGTGGTACCATTACTAGGTTTGGACAAAAAACTGGCCTTGTGCCCCTTTCCTACTTTTGTATTGGGGCTTCTGTGCTAGACAGAAAGCCCCAGTTTGTCCACAGGTTTTGTTGATCATAAATTGGTGGAAATATTGACATTAAATTTGGCCTTGAAGTCTCTCATAATTCAGAAAACTCAGTCATTTGTGTTGACTGATTATCTAGTTGGCCACATCTAACGTACCATTCTGTACTAACGCAAATAATCATGAGATACAGCTGCTTGAGTAAACTAAGCTCTGCCCCACTAGAATTTATTGCCATGTAAAAGCCATACTTTTTCCAAATCTCCATCAGATTCTGCTTGAAATTTTGCACCAATTTTGTAAAGAGAAGACAAAAATCCTTGGACTAGTTTACGGTTTCAGAATACACAGGCCCCTCCAAAAGTATTGGAACGGCAAGGCCAATTCTTTTGTTTTTGCTGTACACTGAATATGGAAGGCCACCCAATTTTTTTGGTAAGCAAAAGTATTGGAACAGATTGTGTTAAAGTAAATAACACTTAATATTTGTTTGCATATCCCTTGCTTGCAATAATTGCATCAAGCTGGTAACCCAGTGACATCACCAGACTGTTGCATTCTTCTTTTGTGATGCTTTTCCTGGCTTGTACCACAGCTCCTTTTGGTTGTTCTTTGTTTTAGAGGGTTTCTCCCTTCAGTGTCCTCTTCAGGAGGTGAAATCCTGAATTCGCCTGTTGAATTGGGTTAACGTCTGGTGATTGACTTGGCCAGTCTAAAACCTTCCACTTTTTTCCCCTGATAAACTCCTTTGTTGTGTTGGCAGTGTGTTGTGGGTCATTGTCTTACTGCATGATGAAGTTCCTCCCAATTAAATTGGATGTATTTCTCTATAAATTGGCAGACAGAATGTTTCTGTAGACTTCTGAATTCATTCTGTTGCTACCATCATAAGTTACATCAACAATAAAAGATTAGTAAGCCTGTTCCGGAAGCATCCATGAAAGCCCAAACCAGGACGCTACCTCCACTTAACCTATGAGCTGGTATGTTTTGGATCATGAGCAGATCCTTTGTTTCTCTGCAGTTTGATCTTTCCATCACTTTGGTAGAGGTTAATCTTGATTCCAGAACTGTTGTGGCTCATTTCTGTATTTCTTTGTGAATCCCAATCTGGTCTTCCAATTCTTACCGCTGATGAGTGGTTTGCATCATGTCCAATGATTGTGCAATGGCTCAGATCGATTTTTCATCTTTTCTCAGCTATGGCTCTATGGCTTGCTCTTCTCCCATAGACAGCTCTCTGGTCTTCATGTTGGTTTATCCTTTTTAACAACAAATGCAGTCTTCACAGGCAAAACAAGAAACACCTGTCAGTCACATACGCCAATATTTTTGATCACGTGAAAAATGAGTGGGTTCAAACAAAAGGTGCCATGTTCTAAGTTATTTATTAACAGGAAACAAAAGCTGAAATTCTGATCCATTATCTCATATTCAACTTTTGATCTCAAACTCAAATATCATCTGTGTATAGCAAAAACAAAAGAGCTGGCCTTGCTGTGCAAATACTTTTGGAGGGGACTATATCATGTCTTGGGTATTTTTGTTTTATTAATGGCATTAAAGCAGCGACAGAGTGGAAATTCAAAAACTGTCGCAATATATTTGAAATCATCCTACACGAAAAGCATTTTTGAAAGAAATTATTATCACAAATCACAATATTATTTACCAAGTAATTTGACTCTGGGAGGTATGGTGAATTCAGATTTAGAATTTCCAAATTTCTTGCCATTGATACAACAAAATACTTATATTACCTTTCTGAAGACCTCAAGGTGTTGACTATAGACATGAGAAGAAAAAAATATTGATATTATATTCTTATTAAAAAAATAATAATACATGACTGATGTTTTTATCAAGACTGTTTTAACCGTACACCCTGAAATTCAGTTTCAGATTTTAGATTGCAAATCACAGAAATGAATTTCAGACAGCATGATACAAGTGTAGAATTCTAACATTCAATTCAGATTTCTAATGGCATGATTTGAACACACGTGATCCAACTAATCAGCTAATGAGCACACTAGTGGACAGGGATGAAGTCTTCCATGTGGGTACAGAATAGATGTCTGTTCAGTAGAACTCTTTGACCAAATTAGGGAGAAAATGGCGGGAAATGTTAAGTAGCACGCAGCAGCACTGAACAGCGCCACCTGTCGGGGATGAATTTCCTCCGGAAAAGCCATTTAAACGCTCACATGCTCTCCTCCCTTCAATGACTTAAAAGTAGAAACATGGCGGCGTGGAAGTGAAACACTGACTCGGGCGAAGTGGTGCAAATGAAATAGCAAAAAGTTTCTTTTTCAGCGTCTGGAGAGACGAATTGTCGTGAGTAACACTGGAATGTCTTCTTCCTGCGCCGTGTGGACGCGGAAAGTTGGCCTTGTGGATATAAAATAAGGTTTTTGCTCGCCTGCTAAACGCAAAGCCCTCAAGCTCGCTGAAACCCAGCAGGATAAAGACGACTGAAATGAACGGGGTAGGTCATAACAGTTCTTTTTCACCACACAAACTCAATTTTTGATAAATACCCTCTTAAATTTAGGGCTACTATTAAGTTTTAGTCTACATTTTCTCTCTGGTTAGCTAGAGCTCTAGTATCTTAGCCAAACTAGCTTGCTAATTGTAGTCTATTGTTTCAGTGATACATGGCGTATCACAGTTCAGAGCACATGCGGGTTGTTTATTTCTTCTTCTTCTTTATTACTGTATGTTTCCTAGAACTATGCTGTCCTAAATAAGGTTAAAATGAAGGGATAAAGGTGTAACAGTTAGTGAGCACAGTTAAAGGCCCGGTAGTTGTGTGGGCGTGTTCACCGACAACAACTACAACAGCGTCCATTCATGTTTTTCCACCAACAAGCCCACACCGGTCTGTGTTTAAAAATAAAACCCTACAATCTGTAAATCCATGTAGTGCACTTCTACACGTCCACAGGTTTATTATTCACCCTCAGAAATCATTACAACACCAGTAGGTAGGATGAAGACTTACTGCAGAGCAACTTTCCCATGCATTTAAAATGCAGCTCAAATGCTTTATATAATGTGCAGAAAATGAAATCAAAGGATGTAAAAACAGTTCAAATCAACACAAAAAACGGATCAGATTGAACACACAGATAGTTTCATACACAATTTATCACTACTTGTTTTCTTCCCATAACCCTGTCTTCTGTTTTTTTTATTATTATTTTTTTAGTATGCCACTTTGGATATTCAGGTGAAGAGTGAAAAATAATATGAACTGAAATCTTCACATTAAGCTTCACAATAAGCTGCACATTATTTAATATCCCAAATTTTCTGCTTAACTAAAAAAGAAAAAATGCATTATGATTTATGTTGTATTTATTTTGAATATCTTAGTATTAACTAGAAAAGAAAATTAAAAATAAAAGTATTAAGTTTAAACTAGATGTGTAACACAGTGCCATTATTTGTATCTGTTTTTTTTGTACTGGAACTAAACCGGAAGTGGGCGTGGTTTATACCGGAAGGTTTTTTTTAAATGTGAGACTTATCACTGTGTCCTGGAAACACTGAAAAAAGGCAAGTCATTTTTCATCACCCAACACATTTGTTATTTGAAGTTTGCTTTTTTTTTATTTATTTTTTTTTAATTTTGCACCTAATCTGTGAGGCTAGAGAAGAGAAGCTTCCAGCCTGCAGTCTAGATTAGTGCAACCAAAGTTGCTGAATAAGCTCAAACAGACTTCTTATATGGTTTGTGATGCTGCATGTCACACTGTTATCTATAACAAAAGAACAAAACATCACAACTGTAGCAGCAGCCATTTTGAAACCGAAATCACTTTATTCTTCAGCGCATTTACGTTACATTACATTTATTCATTTAGCAGACGCTTTTATCCAAAGTGACTTACAAATGAAGAAATACAAGTAGTGCTACCATACAAGATTTTTGAGCGGTACAGGAGCAAAGTGCCCAGAGTAGAAGTTTAAGAGCAGGTGTAAGTATGGATTTTTTTTTAAATTATTTTTGACTGGGGGTAAAGTTAGGGTTTGGTTTAGGGACAGTCAGCTTGAAGGTTCTCGAAAGGGGCCTCATGCCTCGCTGAGTAGGCACTAGCAGGCGTCAGTCGTTAACTGATCACAAGTTGCGGGAGGGAACATAAACCTCAAGGAGGTAAGGGGGGGATGCTGCTCTGGAGAAAGTCTTGTATGTGAGCATCAAAGCCTTGAATTTGATGCGGGTGGCTGCAGGAAGCCAGTGGAGGGAGATGAAGAGGGATGTGACGTGGGTCCTTTTTGAGCTGGTTGACAAAAATTTCCAGCATTTTCCAACATTCTTATACGGAGCGACTTACAGAAGTTGTTCATTGTCTCTAGAATACACAGCTAGAGATCAGTCCACATAGGAATCACACTTGAACAGGACTCAGTGATGGTTTACTATGCATATGCAAAGAAGTCCAGCCAAGTCCACAGTCTTGAGCCAACACATTTCCACTGCAGCTTTATTTTCCATCAGAGTGCTTTGTGTGCACATAGTTAAAACTGCCTAAATATACACAAGTCTAAGCACATGCTTATTTTAATAAATCCTAAATTTTGCATCAAAAAGTTTGTACACACAGTTATGCGTATGCACCAGTTAGGCCCATGTGTGATTGTGCAGATTGTTTAAAAAAAAAAAAAAAGGTGTTAAAGCACATAGGCAGTACTATTATTGTTAATCTATAAATAACCCTAACCCTTGTTTGAATATCTTTGTTTCAGGATATATTATGCAATGGACACGCTACACTTCACAGTTTTTTGAGCCACCAGCCCTCAAAGGCACCACATCATGAGGAGATCTCTGTCCAGGTCATCCAAGATGGGAAATCCTCAAGGATATTTTGCACACAGACCGAGATACAGAATAACTGTAAGGGTGAAAAAAATGTTTTTGCTTCTGTAAAGCTTGCATGAACAGCTTGCATTGTCAGTAGTCATTCTTTTCTTTGCCATTTGTCCAGTGGTGTCACAGTTCAGTTTTTCTCACGATGTACATTATGTGAGTATAACTTTTTTGTAACATGTTATGTTTACCTTAAAGCTTGTTCCTTTTGTTGCACAGCCAAAAGACCCAGTACTGTAAATGGAGAGATCATTCTCCCCACAATGGCTGTGAATGAAGACCTCCAAACTTTAACATACAAAGCAGAGGAAAAGAGCAGACCGCTGCAGCGTGTGCAAGCCCATTTTCCCTCACCAGCTGAAATCAGTCCAGAAGTCAAAAACACTCGCCCACCCTGTCAGAGGAAGGCCAGCTGCCGTAAAGTCAAAGTGAGGAAGTCTTCAGAGAGAGTGTAAGTTTATAGTTCTCAAGCCTTTCTGTTTAATATATGTTAGTAATGTATGCTATATGGCCAAATGTTTGTGGACACCTGACCATCGCACCCATATGTAGGCCTTCTACCAAACTGTTGTAAGCTGGAAGCACACAATGGTACAGAATGTCTTTGTATGCTTTAGCATTACAGTTTCCCTTCACTGGAGCTAAGAGGCCCAAACAATGCCCCTGTGCACTAAGTAAGCTTCATGAAGACAGGGTTTGCTGAAGTTGGAATGGAAGAACTCTAGTGGCCTGCACAGAGCCCTGACCTCAACCCCAATGACTGCAGGAAGTGTAGCCAACATGCTGTGTATTTGGAGTTGCAACATTATTTTATTTATTTATTTTGCTGAAGATGCGAGCTGCCAAAATGAGCAGTGATGTTTGATATGTATTGGACATTTGTACCAACAGAAAAAGAACCAAAAGTATTAATTTCACTCTGATTTGGATTTGGCAAAGAAACTAATATGTGAAAGCACTCTTTTTTTTTTTTTTTTAAATTCAGTAGTCACGTTTATATGGACACTTTTTTTGTTTCAATCGGAATGAAATCAATCAGCTTAATTAATCCGATCGCAGTGTTTACAAGAACGCTGAATAAAGTAATCAGGTTGATATGCGTGTTTTACATGATAGAATCGGATTTGATCTTCTGACATGCGCACAGTGCCGGAATACACATTTCCCGCCGTTCCAACATGCAGATACTAGCAGCCACTCTCTTGCCATTGCTTCTTTTTTCGTTTTAAAAATTAAAATGCCCCTTCCCGAGCCCAGAACAAGGCGTCTGTGGATGAGGCTCCGAAGCAAGGACCGGTGGGACAACGTCGTCTTGCACCACTTCACCGACGAGGAGTGGAAGGAGAATTTTAGGATGACACGACAGTCATTAATGACACTATGCTCAATGGTGGAGGGGAACATCTGGTTTCATTTTCAATCGGATTAGAAAAGGTTTAAACCACCCCTTACGATCCGAATGAAATTTTAATCGGTTTTGGCCCATTCATTCCGATTGACGTGTTTACATGTGACTTTTTAGATCTGATTGTGCTTCTAGTCCAGTTACGATCGGATTATTAGTGTCCATGTAAATGCAGCTAGTGTTTGGACCTTGAGGAAAGTATTTTGTACTTTGTTGCTTTGCTCTATGTTTAGATTGGATTCTGCTACAATTCTGAAGATTTTTTGGCAAATGAGAAAATGTAAAACAAGTAAATTATGCAAGAAGATTGTTTTGCTGATTAAAGTAGTGACTACTGCTAGTAAATAATACAAGGCATTGACTCAGTTATTAATTCATGTTTATTTCCTTTCCTCTTTAGTGCAGTGAGCAAGAATTCCAATAATCGAAAGGTCACAGATTACTATCCCATACGGAGAAGCTCACGGAAAAGCAAGACTGAATTAAAGGTAACTGATTATGCTAACGTTGCGTTAGATTTTGAACTAAATTGTGCCTGAGCCGGGAAGCCACAAAATGCTGATTAAAAATCTCAGGTCAGAGTCCAGTATAGTTAGTTATTTATTTTTATTTATTTATTTATTTATTTATTTTTTGCACAAGGGCACTAGTTTAAAGTTTAAATCACAAGGTTTATTAGGTGTGTTACAGCAAGCTAGATCATGGAGAGTGTCCGTGTACTTATATGCAGTTCTTTTGTGTCTACAGTGTGAACAGAAGAAACACCTAGATGAGCTGATCACAAAAGGGATAGAGAATGGAATGATGGTAAATAAGTGACTTAAGAAGTTGTTAAACGCATGATCATCAGAATGTTAAAATTGAATTGAACTTGATCATTTGTTCTCCATAGGTGAAGTACATCGAAGGAAAGGGAAGAGGAGTTTTCGCAACCCAAAGCTTCCAGAAAGGGCAGTATGTAGTGGAATATCACGGCGACCTGTTGCTGAAACCCGATGCCAAAAAAAGGGAGGCTGTATACGCACAAGACCCTGCTACGGGCTGCTACATGTATTACTTCCAATATCTCAGCAAAACGTATTGGTATGTCCTAGCACCACTCCATGTTTTCAGTTTATGTAACCTTGCACAGGAAGTGCAGCTTGCCTTTATAGGACAGAGTAGTAAAAGTAATACATTTGCTTTTATTTATCTGTCAGACAGGTTTATTTCAAGAGATTTACAATTGTGGCAAAAACAAAGCACAAGCTACAACTAAAGCTAATATGGGAGTAAGTGATGGTAAATAAGGAGTGCTTTGAGTAAATATATAGATTGTAATAGTTTTAAAAATAGCATATCCTACCAATACTGGTCTGAAACACTGGTTCAGTATTGGATTAGACTGGATGTATCTTAAACTGTGAACACGGGTGAATATTGAGTGACACAACACAGATCTTGCATATGAACATAGAACATATTGTTTTAAAGGAAAAGTCCACCTTGAAACACATTAAATGGTGCTGTATATTTGTTCCTGTGAGACATTTCCGGCTCTGTGGCACGCTGGCGTCATGAGACACTGCTGGCGCAGTTACAATAGTGTTTAGTATGGGACAATTTTTCAACAACCTCAGAACATATATATATATATATATATATATATACATATATATATATATATATATATATATATATATATATATATATATATATATATATATATTACTGCTAGCTCTTAAAACAAAAGAGCAAAAGCTGCTTTCCACTTTCCAGTCCAAATCACCATTTGACAATCCAGTGACATTCAGGGTCATGGCAATGAGAAATGCAACGAAGAAGTAGTAGAGAGCAAACATAGGATTCCACGTTCCAGAATGTAATGCAGCTAGTTGACGGAGTTGAGTTATGGCAGAGGCTCTGCTCAGCTAGTTAGCGATCTATGAAATGACTGTTGATGGTGGTGTTAGTGTATAAGTTGAAGCTTCGGAGCCTGATCTGTTTGAGCAGAGTGTACTGATGAGGATGTAACAGAGCTGGACTGACTAATGACCTAAAGCTCTGCTGCACTGCTCTCTTTAGGTAGAGATAAAGCAAGGGCTAAATCCCACTGGCACCACTGTGAGTGGTAAACAGCATTGTGGGTAATGTAGAAAACCAGTATCCAAAGAGAAAATGGATGAAACTGTCCGACAGGTTGAAAGTCCAAATATCATTACCAAATAAATCTTGGACGCCATTGACGAGCACAAGTTAATTAAACAGATTAATGCGCAAGTCGTTGAGGGTGGATTTCTCCTTTAAAGCATGCTACCATCACACCTGTGATGTTTTACGTAACATAGAAACTGAAAGTTGCATAGTTGGCTCGCCGTGAGGATGTCGGTATTATCAGTAATCAGACTGGTACATACCTAGATAAACCTCACTGACGTGGGTAAAGTGTACAGCTGCTTACTCTTCTCATTGCTTTCACCGCAGTGTGGATGCCACGAAGGAAACTGACCGCTTGGGAAGGCTCATCAACCACAGTAAGAATGGCAACTGTCAGACCAAACTCCATGACATCAATGGGATACCTCACCTGATCCTC
The DNA here is from genome assembly GCF_027358585.1 of Pangasianodon hypophthalmus. Taxonomy (NCBI): domain Eukaryota; kingdom Metazoa; phylum Chordata; class Actinopteri; order Siluriformes; family Pangasiidae; genus Pangasianodon; species Pangasianodon hypophthalmus. The sequence continues at coordinate 6,225,630 of NC_069726.1, read as the reverse complement.
GTGGCCTCTCGAGATATAGAGGAGGGAGAGGAGCTGCTGTATGACTACGGAGACCGAAGTAAAGCCTCTATAGCCGCTCACCCGTGGCTCAAACACTGATGGATTCCTAGAAGGGAACAGCTTGTTTCTTAAATCCAGTTTTTAATGTAATTTTTGCCTTAGCAAACTGAGAATGTTTAGGGGGTAGTACTTGTTTGGGTGTGTTAATCAGTGACTTAAACACATTTAGGTTACGGTACATATTCCACATGTCCTACATGATACTTTTAAAAATATTTATCCTGCTATGACATGCTAGTTTTGACACATTTCATTTTTTTTTTTTTTTTTTTTTGTATATTTTATATACTTGTAGAGCAGTGCTTCCAAAGCATGCAGTTATAGTCAAACTTTCTGCATTTTTATAAGGAGTTTTCTTAAGCCAATGTATAGTAGTTAGTGGCTTAGCAATAACTATTTATGATGTGCAAACAACTCTATGGAATGCACGTGATGCTTAGAAGAGCCATGTTTTAAAGCTTAAGAAAACTGGAAGGTACCCCCCCTCCCTCGACTTAATTTGGAGTCTTACAGTTTTACAATGTTGAGCGTGATGTAATGGATTTGAAAAAAATTCAATCTGAACCTCTTTTTTTGGGTGTTCAGTATGAAATGACCCAAGTGTGAGTATTCAGCTGATTCTCTATGCTGGGATGGAAGCGTTGTTTAATAAAATCATTTTATGCAAAGTTTTGTCTCGTCTACGTATCTGTGTAGTTAGTGATGTTATGCTGGGTGCTGGAGCTTCGACCCATGTGTCGAGAAGGTCGTGCACTTTCAGGTGAAACTCTATGTTGCTTTCCTGTAATGAAGTCATGGATGATGACTTGAAGCCTTGTTTAGGGATTCTTTCCAGTTTTTGTGTGTGTGTGTGGTTTTTTTTTTTTTTTTTTTTGGATGAGTAGAATTTTCTCCGCCCATTGATTTATCTTTAGTAAGTGGTTTATCCTGTTCAAGGTTGTGGTGGAGTCCATCCTATCCATTAGCACCCAGATGAGGATGGGTTCCCTTTTGAGTCTGGTTCCTCTCAAGCTTTCTTCCTCACATTGTCTCAGGGAGTTTTTCCTTGCCACTGTCGCCTCTGGCTTTCTCATTGGGATAAATTCACATATTTATCATTTATTTTGGTTTAATTTAATTTGAATCTATTTATTTCTGTAAAGCTGCTTTGTGACAATGTCCATTGTTAAAAGTGCTATACAAATAAAACTGAATTGAATTGAATTAGAGTAGCCAATCTACCCTGGCATATTTTTCTAAGGTGGCGGGGGGAAACTTATGGAAACTGGAGAAACCAGGGGAAACTGTGTGAAGCAACACACACAGACAGTAACCTGATCGAACCGGGGACCTTGGAGCTGTGAGACCATTTACAAGTGTATTCAATGTCAAAGCCCTGCTCACTGTTTGAAGCACACCATTCTTTGGTAGATTTTAACCTTTCAGATATGATTAACTAATAGCACTATAAGCTATAAGCACTACAACATACAGAAGGATATCTCTACCCAAACACATTATTTGATGGGTCTTGTCTAAAATTCTTTATTTCTGTATGACTTACATTAGCTGTTCACTTTTTTAAAGCCTTTGTTGGTCGTCCAAATCTCTCTCTCTGTCTCCCACCCACTCACAGCTGTCGTCTAAATCAGCGTTACATGCTACACAGATGTACATGTTTTGGCCACTAGAGGCCACTAGTGAGCAATTGAATCCTCGAAAAATTAACTATTTTCATCACCGGACCATGTAAACGCTTCATAAAGCTTCGTTTCGCCATTACTATATCTATGTATGCGGTTTATGTTTCATGTGCCTTTTTTAACTGACCTGTTTTTAAATTGAAATCTCAGTTCAAACACGATGTTAGTCCACAAACTACAGCGCGCTGACTTCCGGACCAATTACACGACAGGAGTTTCTACACGGACCTACTAACCTGCTGCACATGGCGGAAGACCCGCTATTGTCTCTGTTTGTTTAATTGTATTTTTGTTGTGTTTCTACAGGAACCTTTTTTTGTAAAGTAAGTTACATTTCCACAGTCAAGTACACTTACTGCTAAGGACCTTTACAAGGTTGGTTTCTTGGTTTAATATTTTAGTTCGTAGCATGCTTCAGCACCGTTTACGTGTTGGTTGTATTTCAATTTGTTTTCCACTCGCCATCTAAGTGCACTAGGTAGTGAGTGGATTAATGCCTTCGCCACACACTGTAGTGCACTAATATTTAATATCAAGGCGTTTGGGATTCTGCAAGTTCTGAGGTATCTAGTTTGTAGCTAGCGTTTGGGTACTAGAGGAGAAGCGCTTGTGTTTGTACTAAGTTAAAAAAAAACAAAAAACGTTGCGAAATATTTGTTGCTATTAACTTTTGGATAAATTGTCATTAACCCTCTATGTTCAGTTCCACTGTGTTTTCTTTAAATTTAAATTGAATAATCTATACTGTGTTAGCTCTTAATTTAGCTCCCTAGCTGGTGTAGCTATTGAAGCTACAGATTACTTTTTCAAAGTGGCCTGTTGTGTTTGGAAATATTTGCCCAACCCAATTTCCTAAGTATTTATACTCGTAGAATATTTATAAAATATATACATTATATATATATATATATATATATATATATGTATATGTATGTATATGTATATATTACACACCGAAATTTCGAAGGTAAATAATATTAGCATATGTATTTTGAATCCAACACTTACTTGCTAATTGCTTCATATTTATATGTCTGAGGGTGTTTGGTAGGGTTGCCAGATATGAATCACTGATTCCCTCTGTGTGGGTTTTGTAACTGTGATAGTAGGGGTCATTGTATGAAAAATTCATGAAACAGTAAATATTAAATCAAATAAATTCTAATTATTAATGATTAATTAATTAGTTCTTGGGTTTAAGAAATAGGGGAATCTTTAAAATATTTCAGAAAAGATTTTAAGACCTTTATGGTCAGCTTAAGACATCACACCAACAAGCAGTATAATAGTTACTCCCCTGGTCTCAAGCTGTAACTGTTTGGGTTTTTAAACCTGTACAAACTAATTAGATACTGTGCTTGTTTAATTTCTTGTTAACTTCCTATCAGAAAATGAATGAGTGGAGTGCTCTGGCGAAAGTCTACGACCCCCTCAAGGCTGGCAGCATCGACAGCACGGATGTCGAGCCCCATGACCGGGCCATATGGCGGGCGATGAATGCCCATTACCGGCCCAATAAAGCTGTAACGGGTGACCCACAACTCACACTGTTTGTCGCGCGGCTCAACAAAAAGACATCCGAAGAAGACCTTCACATCGCTTTCTCCAAATTCGGTGACATCCGCAGACTGCGGATTGTCCGGGACGCTGTGACCGGCTTCTCCAAGGGCTACGCTTTTGTGGAGTACAAAGAGGAACGCTCTCTAATGAGAGCGTGGAGAGACGGCAACAAGATGGTGGTAGACCAGCATGAGCTCTTTGTGGATTTTGAGCAGGAGCGCACGCTGCAGGGCTGGATACCGCGGCGGCTCGGTGGTGGCCTGGGAGGAAAGAAAGAGTCGGGCCAGCTGAGGTTCGGCGGCAGGGACAGACCGTTCAGGAGACCCATAAACCTGCCTGGTGCAATGCCCAGACCAGGTGACCGGTGGAGAGACGGAGATGGCGGGAGAGAGGAGAGACAGAGAGATGAGAGGAGAGACACGTCTCCGGGCTGGGAGAGAGAGCACGGGCGACAACGGAATCGGAGGGACGAATGGGAACGAGGGAACGAGCGAGGTGGTAGGGATTACCATAAAGACAGGAGGGACTCCAGACGATACAGGGACAGGAGTAGCGAGAGAGAATCCAACCGAGGAAAAGATGAAAGGAGATATCGGGACTCGTACAGAAATTCGGATAAAAGATGACTCAAGTTTAACTCTGTTAAACTTTCTGGTTTTGACGAGCGTTGCTTTATCCCTGAACACACCAATGCCTCTGTTGAAACTGTGATTGCCTAATGAGGCAGGAAAAGATCTGGATGTGGCAGAGCTTAGTTCAGCAAAGCAAACAAAGCCTAAGTGTGGAATAACACATGACTGTACTTGTGGTTGGTTTGCAATACATGGTGAAATAAATTAAATTGCCAAGATTTCCAATATGGTTTTTTTTGTGTTTAATTCGCAACGTGCGCTTGTTACACTGGCCAGGATCCTGTATTCATACAGATGTTGAACAACCCTAAAGAAAAGTGATAGACGTTGAATAACGTTAACTTTAACGAGTAAATTCTGAATTATACGAAGAAACGCCACAACGGCGGTATGATGTATAAAATATTTTAATGGCCAATGAGATGAAATTATGCAGCATTCTTCATTATGGTTCATTAAAGATCTGTAGTGTGGTACATTCATCATTAAGAAATTCCTGAAATCTTTTACAACCACACAGGATGCATATTTCTTTAAAATAATGAGTAAAATCACTGGCAATGATTCCATGCTCACAAAGAAGCTTTTGTCAGTATGTTGCTGTAACTGCACTGGCATTTTCATGCTTTGTCTAAACAACTCTAGGACTGCCAGTATAAAGCACCACACATGTCATAAGAATGCAGAACAGCTGGTGATGGACATTTGCTGATGTGACTCTTGTGAGAGTCTGGAATGCCCAGACGCTCTTCTTTATATCGTTTCTATAGCAGAGCCTAGTAATAACACACTTATCTACATGTTCAATGGTATTTTTTCCCCATAATCACTGTGCAAAATTTTAGGTTTAAACCTACAAAACGCAACCATTTATTGGCAATGCACCATCCCATTATGGGCAAACCGGATTCGCTTTCATTAGGCACTGCCTTATTTCATTATTCATTATTCAATTTGAATCTAAGAACATGATAAAGTGCCCTAATCAAAACACTACTCAAGGCATATCAACATGGCCTCCTTTGCTCTCCTCATGACTGCAAACATGATCATAAATTCCAAACACACTTTACTTATAGTATCTTGGGAATTTGGTAACCTAACGCGCAAATAAAAAAAAAATTTAAATTAAGCTTGACATCCCCAATATTTAGAGATTCAGCCTTGGAAGTGTTTGTAGCCATATCTGTATTTAAGCTGTTCCATTTCCCTTCTGTCTTTATCCACTAATGACAGATGGCTGGGAAATGTGACTGTAACAGTGGAGTGTATGTATTGCTCATGACATTGCAGGGGGTTAGGGATTAGAGGGTCTTTGTGCTTTGTCAGTGTTCAGTGGGTTACATGTGCTGTAAAGCTTCCTGGGCTTGCTCTGTATACACGTCGTCTTTGCGGGACCACGGGCTGTAGCTGTCTTCGAACTGGGCCGTGCCCCTCTGTGAGCTGCGCCTCTTGTCTCGGGAGAAGAAGCTAAACCTGAAAGGGAGAGACGAGACCTTACAGTTAGCTTTATCAGAACGGTTACGGTTCATTTTTTACATAGTCATGTTTAAGAATATTTAGTCATATTTCAGTATACAGTCATGATATTCAAGCTCTAAGTGTCGGCAGATCTCTCATACAGATTCAACACAGACATACTATTATTAACTGAGCCGATTCTCTACAAGCTTCTATGAGAAATAATTACAATTTATAATTATAATTAATTATAGCTTGGTGGTGCTGGGATTCAAACTAATTGTTCTGATCAACAGCTCATAAGCATTAACACTACCTGGCCAAGAGTATGTGGACACTTGACCATCACCAAACTTTTGCCACAACGTTAGAAGCACACGATTGTATAGAATGTCTTTGTATGCTGTAGAATTAAGATTTCCCTTCATTGGAAGTAAGAGGCCCAAACCTGTTCCAGCATGACAGTGCACAAAGCGAGCTCCATGAAGACATGGTTTGCTAAAGTTGGAGTGGAAGAACTCAAGTGGCCTGCACAGAGCCCTGACCTCAACCCCAATGAACATGAATTTTTTATGATGAACTGGAACGATGGCTGTGCAGCAGGCCTTCTCACCGACATCACTGCCCAACCTCTTGGGCTCTTATGGCTGAATGCGGACAAATCCCCACATCCACGTTCAAAAAATCTAGTGGAAAGCCTTCCCAGAAGAGTGGAGATTATAACAGTAAAGGGGAACCAACTTCATATTAATGACTGGTTTTGGAATGGTGTGTTCAGTACTCAGGTGTCCACATACCTTTGGCCACAGAGTATACCAAATATATATATATAAGATGTAAAATAATTGGTCTGATCCAACTTTGGTTTGGTCTGAGGAATACGAATCCCTAACTTGCATAGAAATTGCATTTTTGCATTTCAAATGTCACCATGTAAGGGTCATTCTTATGATCAATTTCAACATTTGTTATAAGCTAGACATGTGACTATTGACAAAATGAGACCATTCTTGATAGCTTCTGTTTTTATGAGAGTGCTGTGATGATTCAATGATGATTCTGATTAAATTATTTGAAAGTTTTTAGTATTTGCTCACACCAAAATCAGTTAATTTGGGGGCTGGGGCTCAGGAGTGAGTCCACGACTGGGGTGTTCCACTGATATTCCTTTCACAAATATGTATATTAAAGTAAAAGACATTTTAAACACAGGTGAAAGATGAAGTGTCCTTTATGACAACCTGCATGCATGTTGCAGATAAACACAGACAACATCAAAATCTTATTTCTTCATTACTGTGTTAATCCATTTTACATCTCATGCTTAAAACATCCTTTTCCATGAATCACTTTCAGTATTATTGACTGACGAGATCATTTGGAAAGTAAAACCGCATGACCAAGATTATAGGTTGAAAATAATTTTAAAATAATTAACTCGTTAGAAAGTTCTTAGTGTCCTCATGCCATTAATATGGCTTCTAGTCAACTATATTTTGTGCATTTGCTAGTTCTGTTCTAAAAAAAACTCCACCCTGTTACTACTTTAAGAGCAAAATGCAGCCATGATCAGAAAAGAAACCTTGTAAAAATGAGATGTTGCTAGTCAAACACATTTTTTGAATGGAAATGCATGATTTCGTAGATTGAAAGTTGGCTAAATGTGGCACCCCAGTCATGAAATCACCCTGTGACCCCCCTCCTTAGATCAAGTAAGCACTTCACACAAACATTTCAGCCATCCATCTGACAGTGAGTCACACCAGGAAACACACAGAAAAGTGCTGGGCTAATCATTGTTAGGGTTTTAAAATCCTTAGTAAGGCAGTGGGTCATGGTTAAGTCACAAGTGTTAGCATGTGAGCTGGAGCAGGCGAAGAGGAAATGCTGTTCTTATTCTGACTGGCTGATTCTAACGACCTTCCTGCTAACAAACTCCAGACAGCACAACCCCACAATCAGCCAATCAGAATATTCTTGGTGTTACGACCACCTCCAATGAGAGGTAATGAGGAAGGGGCATGCAGTGCCAAAAAAAAAAAAAAAAAAAAAAGCATGCATGGCTATGGTAAGGTATTAAAAACAGAACACAAAGGTCAACAATGAAAAAGGGCCGTACAAGAGAAACAAGTCGTCTGATTGGCTGTAAAGTGGGGTCATCTGCAATAAGGCCAGCCGCCACCATCGGCATAATGGCTGTGAAGATCCTGTTGCAGAAAGGCACAGACACGGAGAGTTGAGCAAAAGAGGGAACAGAAACCACAAAATAGCTCCTGCTAACACTGGACTTCTGCCGAAATACCTCCTCTGTTCGGGGAAGTTGTACATAAGACGATGGACCTGCTCGTACAATATTAGCCAGAATGCTCCAGTGACATCAGGATTAATAATGATCATGCCACAAGGGTGCAAAAAACATGACATGCTGAAACAGCACGTCCAAATGATATTCAATCTAGACATCAGTAACAGATGTTTATTACCTTTTTGGTCTATAATATTGACTGCATGTGCTTGAAAGTAGCAATACGGGATTTGCAAGGCGGAAATATGAGCTCTTCTGGGCATGGTTCCCTCTAAGTGTGTGTGTTTGTGTGTGTTTGTGTGAGAGAGAGAGAGAGAGAGAGAGAAAGAGAGAGAAAGAGAGAGAAGCAAGCCTAAGAAGAAGTAGGAGGAACTTTGCGGTACGCACAAGCGCTTTATGCCAGACTCTGGCTGGGCACTGGTTCGGGAGCGGGGCCTGAGCGTGGGCGAAGGGTCCGGAGTGGGCGGGTGTGCATCATCTTCCTGCTCTTCACTGGATAAAGGAGAACACACAAGTTTATTGATGAATCAAAAATGGCTTTTTACTGACTGAATGACTCAGCTTGTTATACCACAGCGCTGTTGAATTCTCGATTCTGATTGGTCAGGACTCTGATAGTATTCCTGGCTGTAACGCAAATCACAGTTTTATATTAAAACGCTCGTAACATAATCAAGGACACTCATTCGTGTGTATGTGTGTGTTCTGATACTGATACGGTGATATTTTGCATGAGGAGACATTTATTTAGCATTTTTGGAAGGAGTCTCCAGTGTCAGTGTTTTGTAACAGTCAGAGATGAAGCTGTCACTTCCGAGATGTCTTCACTTTGCGCTTTGTGGTTTGTCAGTTATCTTCAAGAGAGAAAACTGAGGGGGCATCTGTTTATAGTGTAAATGATAACAGGAACTAACTTGTGAATGTAACTATAAATGAATACAAATTATGATGTGGATTTTAATAATTAAAAATAGGCAAACAGCTGAGGTATAAGAGGAATAAAACACTTTAGGACATGCTGTTAATAGAACTTCAGGATGGTAATGCATCACACCATGACACCCTGACATTGATTATTTTCCTATAACAGCATGTTATATTTTTTGTTTTATCCCTTATATATTTAATAGCATATTAAAATCGTACATCACACTAGATTATAATACAGGTGGAGTGCTATTTTGACATTATTTAGTACATTTTTATTAATTATTTTTACAAACATAATACACTATGGCCAAGTGATCAGAACTTATCTTTATCCTCCAGTCACCTTTATGATGAAGGAAATGAGAACTGACTGTCTGTGAACATTTAATACAATAAAGACAAAGCAAAATGGCTGACCTTTTGTAATACGCAATTTCCTCTTGCAGCATGAACACTTTGGCCTTCAGCTCATTTCTCTCGTGCAGGACATCTCGCAGCTCTTGCAGAGTGAAGCGTGGTCGGTTTGGATCTTTCGGATCGAAACCCACTTCTTCCTCACACAATGCCTCCTGTCGAACGAAAGGAATGAAGTAAAGGTCAGCAGCAGCACCACGCAGTGTCTGCAGGTGAACCGTTCCACAAAAATGCACGGATTAGTCCGATTAGTAAACGTAAAATGCATCTAATGCATCCACCACTGGTGGTCACTTGCCTTTAAATTCCTACTTAGCTGCCAATATGAAGGTTGTGAGTTTAAAACCCAGGACTGCCAGAAAGCCAGTGAGCAAGTCCCTTTGAGCAAGTCCTTTCTCTTAACTGCATATCTATGTGTTTGGATCGGATTCTACATTGCAACATGCATCTACAGGGGTTTTGGTTGTCCCAGTAGTTACAAACCCACAACACACACACACACATGCTGATAATTTAAAAGCTCTCCAACAAGACTGGATAAATTTGCGTTTATACTTACCACACGAAAGGTCCAACACAATTGTTGGTTTTTGTTAACCGCACCCAAAACACTGCAGCTGACTCCCACACACACTTTCTTCACAGAACAGATTAGCTAATGCTCTAATAATAACAGTGGCACCACGGGCGTTCACTGCAGGAACGATGCAAATTAGTCTCACACCGTGCAGCCCTGGTAAGCTAAATGGTTACCCATAACAATACAGCCTCCTCATCCTCCACATCTTCCTCATCTTCCACATCTGCCTCATCTTCCACATCTGCCTCATCTTCATCTGTAAGCACTTGGCAGTTATGTGGAGCCAGGGACGGCGGCGGATCGCATGATAGCACGGGCTTGGGGAGTAAATTCTGACCCAAGACAAGGGCATTAATAAGACAAGTTCTCTTGAGTTGCGGCTTTAAGACTTGTTGGTAATAATAATTTTAAAAAAAAGAAGGTATGAAGCGTTACACAAAAGATGAATAAACTAAATCTTTTCAATAAAAGAAAAATGTAGTGCAAAGTAGGGCTGAGAGATGAGTATAATTTTAATATCCTGAATTATGCCATATACTGTTCTGAGAGTGTTATGGGTATTATCAATGCTTTCATTAAACATCAAAACAATTTTAGAAAATCCAGGCCACTCAGCTACATTCTCCTGAATGCTGATTAAACACTATTCAATTTTTGACCTGTAATGACCTCAAAACTATGCTGCAAAAACCATAAGAGAGTATTATTCCTTGTTCATAAAAAACACAGTTCTGTCAAGCAATACTAACACAGCTTACAATGAACAGAAGCTGGTGCTTCCACGCAGCATGATGTCATACTGCAAAGCGACAGATCTCATTCACTGTTAGCCCACATACTGTTTGACTGAACTGTGCCTTTAAATGCCCGTAGGTCAAGTTTTTCTAGCTTGCTGGCCAAACCACGGCTATATTTATCTACCAGCTCAGCCTCATCTCGTCCGTGACACACCGACTGTACTGTCTGATTCACTGCAGTCACGTACATGTGAACACTCCCGATACACGACATCATCACATTTAGGGCAACGGTAACTTGGTTCACCACAACGGGGGTGAATACTTATGCAATGCAAAAATATATTTTTGCAATATTATGGGTTATTTTGAGAAGATCTAGGTTTTAACACTACAAAATACTAATAAGATTGTATTAAAAACATTTAAGCTTTTAATGATGAATAAACTTTTCTTCAAAATAGCTTAATGTAAAGGTTACAAATAATTAGTAATAATTAAGTTTGCCTTTATTTATTGTATTTATTTTATTTCTTACGTTATGTGCGACATGAAATAAGACTTAAAAATGTAAAATGTAATTTCTCTTTAATGTAAGTTTAAAAAAATAAAAGTAAGTTGTCACTTTCATCTGTCTAATTTAGGAAGAGAGGGTAATTTATTTCACTGCACAAAGTTGTAAATAATTATTAATAATAAAAAAACAAATAAATGTGAAAGAAACTTGTAGTTATTTATTCATGATGCTTCGTGCATACATGAGGCTAAATAAGACTAAATAAATGTAAATGATCAATTTCATCTATCACATTTAAGAGGGCGGGGCTTTCATAGGAGCCGTTTTTGACGCTTGGTGCTTCACTTGTGATCGTTCCTGACTTATTCAACATGGCTGAGCTGGAGATAAACATGTTGAGAAAGGGATTTAAAAAAAAAAAAAAAGCATTAAGAAAAATGAAATCAAAATGGATGCTAATGAAGATTTAACCCTCTGTGCAATTTATTTTTGTCCAAAAAATGTTACTCCATAAACAGTCTCCTGAGTCTAGTGACATTAAACGTCTTTAAGATCATAACAAATCCAATCACTTTAACCTAATGCTCCTCAAAAACACCTGTATGATTGAAAACTTTCCTAGATGTGCTAACGCAACAGATTTTTTTTTTGTTTTGTTTTTTACTCCAAGATCATCATAGATGCCACGCCGAGATGCTGGCTTTGTATCTGGAAATAGTGACGTCTATACCTCCATCGGTTAAGGAGGCTTTGGAGGTGTTTTGTACGTACCTGTGCAGGTGATGGTGGAGCAGGTGGCTCCTCGGTTTCAGGGCTTTTCTTCTCTCCCTGAAGACGCTCTCTGAGTCTTGACACCTCTTGTCTCAGGCTCGCCAGCTCCTGCTGCCTGGCCTGGGCGAACGCCTCGAGCTCCACCTTTTGCTCGATCAGAGCTTTGCCCTGCGCCTCCACCACTGTGATCTTATGCCTCAGATCGTGGTTAATCTTCATCAGCCGGTTCTGCTGCTGCTGCAGCTGGAAGACACACAGGAAAGGCAGGAGGGACTGAACCTCAGAGTCAAGTGGAAATAAGTCTCTTACAGGGAACAAAATGAAATCCACATGGTCTTATTTGTTGTTAATAAATGGCTTAAAGTGAATTATTATTATTATTTTTTTTACTTTTGACTGTGAAACGAAAAACAACATAGCCACCAACAGCCCTAAGTAAAAACACACAGAATGGCATGAAGTAGAGGCTAGGGCTGATTTCTTTCTAGCACAGACTGTAGAGAAACATAGCCTGTCCTTTACAATCATATCGAGTGATTACACTTAGTGAAACACCCCACAGATTTTATATCCATGGTGCTCATTTGTCAAAATCCGCTTTGCTGACACTTCCATAATCAGTAGTGATCAAACATGCATTATAAATATAATAGAAGGTCCAATAATCATGAATGAGATGGATTACTTTTTCAATTGTTGATTTTCCAATGCCTTTGGAGAAGAAACAGAAGTAAATAGACCAATAAAAGTCACTTGACTTAAACAAAAATAGCAATCGTGAATGGTTTTATGCCTAAGATGAGACCCTGTGTTATCAAGATCAACCATAATGACTTCATAACAGTAACGACGACTGATATGTAGAAGAATTTTTTAGCCTCCCATTCAATATCATGACTCGCCGTCACTGGAAACGAGTGCTATGGAAAAGTGGTCACTTACTGCTTCAACGTCTTCATTCTTCAGCGTTAGTTCTCTATCCTTGGCACGAATCTCATCCCTCTGTTTATCCACCACCTCCTTTAGCTTTTTCATCACTTGCCTCTCCCTTTCTGACATACCTGGCAACCCAGAGAGAAAGGTGTATTAGTAACAGGTTAAAGTTTAGTACTAGTGACCTGAAGGTTGGGAGTTCAAATCCCAGGACTAGCCCTGATCCACTGTTCACTCTGAGCATTCTTGAATTAAATACTTCCTCACTCTGGATAAACATGAAAGCCAAATGTAAATACATTTCAATATTTTTGCATGCATCTGCGTAAGTCCAGGCCTCTCTTGTGAACACCAAAGATGAAATAAATGGCCACCATTTTTAGCAGCAAGTCAAAATGCTTATCTCTTTATAATCTTATTCCCTTGACACATATTTGGTCTGGTGTTATCTTTCCTGTGTATTTTACAAGAAACTGGGAATATGTTGCACTCTGAGACATGACACTCAAAGCTGTGTATTTCCTCTTCAACCTCCCCTGCTGGTGCACTTAAAATAGATTTGTGTCAGTGGACCTCTGAGGCATTTACACACACACACACACACACACACAGTGGGTCAGCCACTGATACAAAAATAACTCAATTGGTCAAAACATAACTCTCTGGATAAGTTGTTGACTCGCTTTCTGTGATAAAAACAATGCTTCATGCCATTAGAACAGTCATGTCTACTATGTAATATAAATAATAAATGGTGGCTCAGTGGTTAAGGCTCTGGGTTCCTGATCAGAAGGTCAGGAGTTCAAGCCCGAGCACTACAAAGCTGCCACTGTTGGACCCTTGAGCAAGGCCCCTAACCCTCCCTGCTCCAGAGGCACCTTATCATGGCTGACCCTACGCTCTGACCCCGACTTCCTAATAGGCTGGGAGAAAAGAAGAAAAGAATTTTGCCGTACTGTCATGTACAGTATATGAGACAAATAAATGCTTTCTTCTTTCTTCTAATAGGCCCATCAGAGTAAATTTCACTGACTGAATACCATTCAAACTGTCATAATATGTTCTACATTTAGTTGCCTGTTATAAGTTTATGCAAACGCATTCTTCCTATATTATTTGGCTAAATGACCATATTACTAAATGACTATATTACTTGGATTATTACTTGGATCCTCTGATGCAGGAAAATGGCTGCAGAATTATTGGCACCTGTGGTAAAGATAAATAAAATGTTTATGGAAACAAATGTCTTTGTGAGAGAATTGTAACTTTTAATTAAGCTAAACAAGTATTGGCACCCAAAACATACATCCACACACCAAAATGGTTCAATGACCATAAGACTTCAAGCAATAACTCTCGTCCTGATGTGATGTGGTTTTATTAAGAAATATATATTTTGTTTAGGGTGATTATATTTTTAATAGTAAATTTACTTCAAATTCAAGTTAGATTTCTCTCAGTGTGAGATTAATCTAATTAACCCCACAGACATTTTTTCATTACCTTTTTTTTTGGGGTGCCAATGATTCTGGAGCCGACTGTACATGTAATAATATGTTTAAAGTATTTAATTAGCAAATTAACGTAGACTCTAAGTAGTTTGTTTCCAGCTGGCATTACTAGAGTCACACTGTTTCTTCGGGATCTTACATGGTGTTCTCTTGGGCATTGTGTAAGTTATAGAATACCATTATTGTATATCCCATGTAGGCAACATATATCATGTTTATGCAGCTATTTTGGGTTCAGCCTATCTGTGTTGGTGGGGTTTAAATAAAAAATTAAAATGGTATAATAAATGGCAAAATTTTCACCTTCCATGCTAATTTACTGTATGTTCTGTCTGTGGCAGTATAATATTACATTAATAGCATTATTAAAAATTAAGCACAACATGTAAAATGATCCCTAATAGATAATCAGACAGCAAATCAGTGTAATCAGGCAGGTTGAGGGAGCGCTGAAACAAGGCACGTGTGACTGTAATGAGCACTGAGGAATCTCTGTGTCTCCCCAAGCTGGCCTGCAATTGCAGTTACGCATCCTGGCTTCCCTTCAGTTACACAAAGAAGGACTCCTTTGTGTGGCCTGGCTGAATGTCTTTTGTCCATCTCTAAATAGCTGAGAGAGAATGAGTGTGTCTGCAGTTATTATTTACCATGCGTGGTATGCATGCAGGAGTGAGAAGTGTAGACGAGGAATTAAACCTATATCACGCAATTCAGGATCCAAGCGTTCGTAAACTTCCTTCCCTCAGTGGCCTCCCTCCATTGAAACCCAGAGCGCTGTGCACTAGAGTCACTCTATTCAAATCACAGCTGCAGCTGCAGAGTTGGAGCGAGTTGCTTTAGAAAGCTCATGTAAATTACCTTCCTGTCTCTGAACATCCTCCTCTGTCATTGGGCAGTCCTTGAGTGACAGGTTGTTGAGGAGGGTCTTGTTTTCCTCTTGCAGCTGGGCAATCTGTGACAACAAGTCTTGGGCTTCCCCTCGCCACACATCCTCGACCAACTCCAGCTCCTGTACACACACAGAGCAAAATTAAAGTGCCATTAAAATACACACAAAGTGTTATGACTGTCATGTAAAAAACCTTCCTATATGTATTATCTCCATTCATGTCATCCAAAGACAAACCTACTTCTTACAATACACTCTTAGAGTTCCTTGAGGGTTCTTTCATTTTTAAAGAAACTTAAGAAGAGAAAGAGAAACTCTCCAGGATTCATCCTGAGAGATAACACTTAGGAAAAGCCGGACCCTTCCAAATCGTTGGGGTGGTACCCTCAAGGGTACACTTTTTGTACTGAAATGTATCTTTCCTTGTTGCTTGGTATACTTATATTTTTCTGTAATTGTATTGTAATTACCGTTTAGAGTAAAGCTTTTAGAGGTACACTATATGCACCTTTCTAGGTAAAAGATACACAGTAAAGGTATAAAAGGTGTGTACTTGAGGGCACCATCCCAGCAACAAAGAAACGGTATGTTTTAGTACTATTCTTCTGAAACTGCATGTCATGTACCTTTAAAGCTTTACCTGAAAAACAAATTATGGTCAATTTATGTACCGAAATCATTCATAAAGGTACACTATATCCATGTTTCCATGTGAAAAATACACATTTAAGGCACCAAAGATAGATACAGTTTAGTACTATTTTCTCTGTGAGTGAGCCAAAGATCTCTTTTCGGTGCTAGATGAAATCTTTTCTTCTTTTTTGTTCAATAGTGAAGGTGTCAGTGTCCAGACTTCAGGAGGGTGATACTGTGGTATCAAAATGCCACCCTATACTCTATTTCCTAGAAATGTTAGTGTGCATTATGGATATTCTGAACTCTCTATGTACATCCTTTGGACAGAATCTTGCTGCAGTGTGTTGTGGGATTTTGAGTGCACTGAATATTTTACACTTTCAGAAAAAAAAATATTCCTGAACTGCACTTTTCTTTGTAGCTGCTGTGATATCATCAAGGGTACAACTTATGTGCCTTTAATAAGTATCTCTCACCTGGATATGTGGATATGAACCGTACCATGGACCGAAATTACACTCACATGAACATTTCTAGGTAAAAGTTACACATGAAAGCTACAAATTGTGTACGCTTGAGGAAAGTTACTGCTTAGCAGCCTTTTTTTTTTCTAAGAGTGTTTGTCTATCTGGGTGAAACCTAGACATTTTCTAGGTGGAAAAAAAAGGTCTCAGGTAGAAAAGAAAATAATAATAATTTTTAAAATTATTAAAAAAAAAACAAACAAAAAAAAACAGTTGAAACCTTGAATCTAAAATCAAAATAATAAAAAAAAAAATCTAAATTAAATACTTAATTTATTAAATATTAAATTAAATAAAATAAATAAAATAAATAATTTAATAAATAAAAAACTTATTTAATAAATTAAATAATTAATAATAAAATTAAATAATAATAATAATAATAATAAATTAAATAAATAATAATTTTTAAAAAATCCACTAGAAGCCCCAGCAGTGTAGTGTAGAAAGCAGGGGTGTATTTGGATGATTAGTGTGTATTTAAGAGTACACTTCATGCTCCCTTCTAGGTAAAAGACACATAAGAAAGGTGTCTGCTTATGGGTACAGGTACTTATGGGAAAGGTACAGTTAGTACCCTTTTCTCTGTATGCTCTCAGGCACTGTATATATCGATCAGGATGCGGTTTCGGAAATCCGACACAGAACATGTCCATTTCCGGTCATAAACAGGAAGTTCCCTCAGTTTTAGCTCTTTAATATCGTTACCGGGACAACAACAAAAGGCGGCAACTACGTTATAAGAAATTCGCACCTGTTGTTAAGTGTTAAAGAAAGCTGTTTATCGCGTTCCTACAATAATACTCAATAGCACCTCAGCGCAGTGAAGTGTCACTTCTACCTTTTTGTGTTTCTTCTCCCTTTCCAGGCGGTCCAGTCTCTCCAGGCGGAGTTTATCCAGCTCCAGCCGCAGCTCCTCGGTCTCAGGGCTGATGCTGTTGCGGCTCACCAGCACCTCCAGGATCTCCAAAACCCGCACAACTTTGGGCATGAGTCGCGCCAACGCTTCACACCCGTACTGATCGATAATCCGCTCAAACTCCTGGCCCACCACAGCCGCGATGTCGTACACGTCCATCACGGTTAAATCCGCCACGTTTTTCTCCAGCGCCGATCCAAAAGCTTCCATGACTGTCGCTTCCCACCGCCCTGCTCTGCTTCCTTTCTAATAAAAAGCCCGGAACTTTTCCGTTTTCTCTCTACGCCTAAACAACCCGACAAGTGTGACGAAGCACTCACACAAGTTGTAATGTCATCATTTCGGTCGTAGCGGTCACACTAGCTGTTATAGCGGCTAAATTCAGCGATAATAATAGTTGTCCCATCGCCGTCCCGTTTCTCGTCCCGATTTCTTCAGTGGAAACTGCCGCAGTTAGTGCGCATGCGCGAGCGACACCGCAGCGTTGAAATGGCATCAGCTTAGAAATGTCAAAATACAGCAACTCAAGAGTTATTCAAAAAAAATTATTATTAAACTTAAACAACTAGCTTTTTATGCGAGGTAAATTAACCAGTTGTTTACCTTTTGTTTTCTGTGACACAAGTGTGTTTGAAATGTAGTGGCATGATTTTCATACTACAAAACAAAGGACCTGTGCCACTGAGGAATGCAGAAACAGCAGCCATATCAGATGGGGTGGTTTTTTTTTTTTTTTCCTACATTCTGACCACTCAAATAGACATTACATGGCAGACAGACATTATATTACAGGTTTCTTTATAGAGATTAAGTGAAAAGTTCACCTAAATATGTGCTGTCAACATTTATTTTATAGTAGTGTTTATTTAGAAATAAAAGGAGAAAAAGGAGATGTAAGCAGAGGAAAATATGAGAGTAATAGTGTTGTGCTAATACCAGTGGTATATACTTTAATATTATTATTCATCACAGATTATGTTTAATTACATATGTTTACAAAATAGTTATATCAGAAATTAATATCCTTGTTTCCAAAATCATGATTTTATCTCATTCAAATCACGAATAATCAAATTAAATAAGATTTATACTAATTAAAAAAAAAAAAAAAAAAAAAAAAAAGTGGTGTGAAGTTTCACATGTTCCCCCACTGTCCACATGGGTTTCCTCTGAGATCTGTGGTTTCCTCCCAGTGCCCAAAAACATGCTGGTAGGTGGGCTGGTGACTAAATTGCCCCTAGGTGTGAATAAGTGTGTAAATGTGTGTGCATGGTGTCCTGTGATGGAATGCCGTCTCATCCAAGGTGTATTCCCGCCTCACACCCAGTGTTCCTGCGTTAGACTCCGGATTCATTGCGAATAACCAGGATAAAGCCGTTACTAAATGAGAATAAATGAATGATTTATACAAAAGGCCAAAAAATGTTAAATTCAAATGGTCTTTTCCACTGTACATTCTTCTCAAAGGCTTCACCTAAACTGTAAAGGAGTTTAAAAAAAAAAAAAAGTATTAAACAGCAAATTCAACATAAATGCAGCAATATCATCAATGTTAAAAGTCTAGCAGATGTGCATAAACAGGTACCTTATTTTTAAGGAGACTGCCAGATTTCTGGAAAATGGAAGGTTTTTTAGATGGTGGGTTTTTAGGCGGCTCAAGTTTGGGTGGTTCAGGCAGCGGTGGCTCAGGCATCACTGGTGGTAAAACGCTGACAAACCCATCAAAATCCCTCTCTACGGTCTGATCAAGAGGAACTCCAGCCAACTCATAGTGCTTTTTCCTTAGCTCGCCCAGCCGCTGGCGTTCACTGGACAACTGATTCTCCAGCTCCAACACTTTCACCTACACAAATTTCATGTCCACATCATTGACATGTACAGTATAACTGAATATAATTGTACTGTTATGAATTTCAACAAAGCAAGCTCATGGAATGCAAAAGTCCAAAAGTAACTTTGAGTAAATTACCTGAGTTTCCATTTCCTCTGTCTTCAGCTTGATCAGAGACATGCCTGAGAAATCCATCGGATCTGTGGGGTGCCATTACATACAGTCAATCTAATGTTGCATCTAAATCAGTGCATATCAAGCATATATACTAAATGCTCCAGCATAATTAGAGAGTAATTAGATGCTAAGAAATTGACTTGACTTGTATTCACTTTTTCTTGCCCTTGACTACTGCAATATTTAATTCACTAGAGTGGCTAAAATGCCCGAGTTCTTACATTCAGCAGAAAGCTGGAGCATGCTACACTTTATTTTCAACACCATTACACTGCTTTCCTTTTAAAGCAGAATTTCAAAACTCTTTTTATTGTTTTTCCAACCTTTTAATTTTGATGGCTTGGCACCTGGGTACATCTCTGAAAGCTTGACAGTCTATGTTTCAAACTGACTTTTAAAATCATTAAATGCTGCCTTGTGGCCTTTTGTTTTTCATGCTGCAAAAATCTGTAACTCACCCTTATCTTCGATTTGCATCTGTCCAGCTTTTGTTGAAGTCACAACGACCGCTGCCATATCATTTACATGTCGTGAGGCTTGCAGCAGTGTATTAAGTTTCTTATTACTTCGATCTGCCTTTACCTGCAGTAATAGAGAGACCGTGTTCAAACTAATAGTGAAACCATGTTCCAACTGAAGTAAAGTATATCCGATGATATATTAGCTGTGTTTGAGCTGTAGCTCAAGAAATCCAATACTCCATGTAATGGGATTTTTCTTTCTTTTCTTTTCTTTTTTTACCTTAGAGGCGGCTACGAGCTGGGCAGTGCTGGCAGCAATCTCGTGGGAGCACACTATCAGTTCCTCATATTTGCCTCGGTCTGTCACTACTTTGTCAGCAGACTCACTAGGTAATGACAATATAGTTACACAGGTGTAATAATTTCTGACTTTTTTTTTAAAGAAAGGTAATGTTCCATTTCTAACAAAATGAATGGGAGTTGGCCTTAGCCGTGAGTCGAAGATCAGCTCGTCCATGGAGTGGGGCTTCATTCCCATGCTGCCAAAACAAATCTTTTGCATGTCGATCTGGCACAAACACGCTCATCTACCCAACACTAGTGAGTGAATACCTAAAATCAGGCCTCATAAATGTATAGTTTTGATGTCAGGTAGTGTGGGAGGATAACCACTAGGCAATAAATAAGAAACTGGAGAAAATAAGACTTCCCTGCTTTTTTGTGTCACATTTAAATACGTGCAAAGTGAAAACAAATACGTGAGAGAGACAACACAGGCTGTGTTATAAAACAGCCACAGACTTTCCGCCATTATGTTTTGTCAGGAGCACACGCAATGTTTTTGTTTACAAGAATATTCAAATTTGTGATTAATTTTTTACATCTAACAATTAAAAACAAATCAGTATTATCAAAAACAGGTTTGAGTGCACTTACACCATCTGTGTGGCTCCCCATCCTACAGCCTTGGAGGCAGAGATGAGCCCCTCAGTCCAGCAAGAATTCTTGGCATAGAAGTCTTTCACAGAGCCAGCTCCCTGTAAAGAACAGACTTTAGTGAGCAACTTCTACAAAATTCTTGTTGTATATTTTATCTATATCTAATTTTTTTTATAAACCTACCCGACCACTTTCCACAATGTCCTTCTGTAAATCTGTGGCCGCTGTGACCAACATGTGTATGGCCTGTAGGAAACATGCATTATGAGCTGAATTTTTCAGTTACCAATTCCTAATAAAAAAATGAAGACCTGGGTACTAATTCCTCTAAACCATTGTGCTAAATGAGGAAGAATGATAAACCCTGCAATACTGTGGCCCTGTTTTAGTGCATATGACTTACTTTCATCAGATCAGAGCAGGAACCAAGGATGCTGAGGGAACAATGTGGAAAATAACTGACTATTGGACTCATAAATAAAGCATTCAGATCATAATATAATGAAAAAGATTGATTTTTGCAGGATTAACTGATTGAATCCCAAACTAACCTTTGGTTAACTTCCAGTTTTAATCCTGATGTATCTCTTCTTGCTTGGCTCAATATTTCCTGTGAAACAAGAGAAAAATATAGCCATAGATAAATATAAATTATACTATAGCCATGGAAAATCATCGTTTATGGCTGTCATTCTTACAGTACTTTCTTATACTGGGACACTTCTAATGGAGCCGGCCAAAACATTTGACCTTTACACTCCCAGCTTATTATTAGTTATTCATATTAAATGCTATTATTTAATAATAGGAGGAGAAAAATTTACTGAAAATTAATTCTCTGTTTTCATCATTTATTTATGAGTAATCCTCCACTGATCTCTAGTACTGCTCTTACTTCCATCCTCAGAACAGCATCCTCAATAGCAGTGGACGTGGCAGCCATCTCTTTATCCACCATATCTGCCAGCTCTGCTTTCTGAATATCTGCGTCATTGCGTCGTAAATCCTGCAGAGAGCAGTCTCTGATTAGTCCAATTTAATACTGTTATTTGAATCAAAATAGACGCTAAAGATTCTTCACAAGACATTCTCAGCAAGGCATAAAAAGCAGGCAGTTACACCACATGGCATATCAATTACAGTCTGCCATTACAGCACATTACAGTCCTTATCTAGAAATGTACAGTACCGTCCAAAAGTCTTAGGCACCCTTTTTTTTTTTTTTTAGTACAAACTGTTATAGAGTTTTATTTTATGACTTCTACATTATTGATTCAGTACAAAAACATTTTAGGTTTCCAAACATTAGTTTTCCAGGACAAAATTAAATGTTACAGGAAAATGTTTGTATGTCAGTAAAGAAAGCAGCGTATTACATAAGAGACACTTTTCAGACAAAAAAAAACAGAATGAAGGCTGCTGGGTTTCGCTGCAAAAATAAGAAGAAAGTGTGACAGTGAAAGTGTCCAGAAGAACTGTGGCTGCTTCTGCCAGATGCTCAGTAACACTTACAGCTCACTTCCTTGTAAAACTGCACAGATTGTACCTGAGACTACTATTTTTTTTTTAAAGCGAAGGATCATCACACCAAATATTGACTTTGTTTCATTTATTACTGTTTACTGCTCTTTATAGTATTTTTTGAAGGCATCTTTGCTCTACAGCATTTCTTTGCATGTGCCTAAGACTTTTGCACAGTACTGTACGTTTTATAAGTAAACAGTCTCACGGATAAATTTGGAATCTTCTCCACATAGCATGGCTTTCTACTTCAGCAAAGATTAAATATTGTTTTGCTGTCCTCTTGGCAGTTCTCCATTAATCCATATATCCATAAACACACTCACAGTGGCTTGGTTGAGGATGCGCTGGACCGTATAGCGGATGGCGCTCGGGTCGGCTCTCTGCAGTGTGGCCTTCAGCTTGAGTTCTTTAAGGAACTGCAGACAGTGAGTGGCACAGTCTCTGCAGTTATCTGTCAGCCCTAAAA
Source organism: Pangasianodon hypophthalmus (assembly GCF_027358585.1). Classification (NCBI taxonomy): domain Eukaryota; kingdom Metazoa; phylum Chordata; class Actinopteri; order Siluriformes; family Pangasiidae; genus Pangasianodon; species Pangasianodon hypophthalmus. The sequence goes on along the minus strand of NC_069726.1, from coordinate 6,203,168 downwards.
ACGGGTGGAGGGAGAGAGATGTAAACGAAGGAACAGTCCTCTTCCTGGAATGTCACAAACTGTGATAATGCATCCTAAATCTAATCTAAAATTCCTGTATCTAATATTCAGAGGATTCTCATTCTAGACCTGTCACATATGCATGCACAACCCTTAGTGTGTCAACATAAAGGCCAATCAGAAAAGCATAGGCTAACTTAAGTTTCAAAGTTATGTCAGTATTCATGTGGGGAAAGTTATCCGTATTCAGAATTGGGATGATTATTTTTCTCGGGTTTCAGACTCTTAAAATTACCTGTGTGTAGTTCACACGTTTGAGTTGGGTTTCTCAGTAGTGTTTACACCACCGCCTTTAAACAAAAGCACTTGCCTTTAAACATGAAAGAAAGGATAGAAAAATAATATTGGCCTTGAATGGTATCCCACAGGTTTTTTTGAGTGTATTTACAATGATCAAAATATCATTTTGTCATCTCGGAGAGAAGCCTCTGGCTTGCTCATTAGTGATCTAAATATAAATCTACATCTGGATTTCTTTACAGCTGCTTTGGGACATTGTCTGTCGTTACACCCAAATAGTGAGTTATTTGATCCTCGCTACATGTGCACAATTCAAAAATGAATACGGACCAAAATGAATAAAGTCCACAGAAAAAGGGTATACCCTCATATATATGGTTACCGTCCAAGCTTCTAGCTGCATCACCCACCCCTAATGTCTCATGAGTTTCATGTTTTATGGACTTCATTTATGATTGTGTGTTCTTACTGTCAGCTTGGTCAGTGGGTGCAGAGTGGGACGCAGCAGATCCATTAACAATAGTGTCTGCTGCAAGGTGGGAAAACTGAGTCACAGATCTCAACAGCCCACTGGCATCTGGAAAGAAGAGATACTCACGCTACTGAATCTTTTACTGAATTTTCTGTAAAAAGAGCCATGTTCTAACAGATGAAATCTCACCATCCAGATTTCTCAAATACCCAGCATGACTTTGCTGCATCTTGTCAATGGACACCAGAGTGGTCTCAGCCCGATTGATCAAATACTCTGGTATCACAAGATGAATTCAAGTTAGGAAAGAACATCTAGTTTTGTATAGTTTAATACTGATGCTTGCTCAAGGGGCTTACCAGGAGTGCAAACACAGCGCACGTGCATGGGGTCGTCCACTTTGGCCAGAGCGTCTAGTATGATGCCCTCTGCCTCCACCACAGCACACTGCAATAAGCAAAACTGCTCCTCCTGCAGCTTCTGCTGGAGCTCCGACTCCCGGCTCAACTGAACACACACACATACACCAGTCAAATCTCCTGATGAAGCATTTGCCATACATCTCAAAAAAAAAAAAAAGTCTGATCAATGTGTAATGCAAGACAGACAGAAAGGCCATGGACATTTTTTATTCACTTGCCTGACATGTGAATTGCAATTGCACTGAAAACAAGCTATTCATTTTCACTAACTGACCCCCACTACTCATGTCTTATAGGATCCAGCTGGAGGAAATGAGCTAAACCCATGCCAATACTATGAATGACAGGTTATCATTCAAATTATGCTTATTTTTATACGTAGATCTAAGATCTATTTTAATTAACCTCTTACTCCACCTGCACAATAAAAAGAGCACTTTTTTTTTTTTTTTTTTACATAACATCGTTCAGTAATCCATAGATGCTTAACCTTGGCCTGTAGTTGGCTCTGTAAGGAACTCATCTCTCTCTGGGTCCTCTCTCTCTCCTGCTGCAGCGTGGTCTGGTGCAGCTGAGCGGCCTGGCGCAGGTTAGCGAGCTCAGCCTCCTGCTCTTTCAGAGAACGCATCAGTGTTTCCTTTTGAGCCTGCAGCCCCACCAACATACTGCTCATCTCATGTCCTGCCTATAACCCACGAAACAAACAAACAAAAAAAAAAAACCAGTACATTATCCTTATTAAACAAGATAATTATCAAATATATCAATTAGAAAAAATTAGGTCATCCCATACCTATACACCTACAGTACGATGAAGTAGCTTTATTCACCATGTGTTCAGTGTGTGTGTATGTTTCAGAGTATATAAGCTTTCAGATTATTGTACACAGTAAAATCCAGACAAACTAAACAATGCTAACATTTAGGATTATTTAAATGAGATCAGACAGACTTCTCGAAAACCTCACACATGAACACCTCTCCTTTAATTACTAAGCTACAAATAAGCCAAATTTTTAATTATGTATAAGGTTATACAGTACATTGCACCCTGTAGGTCAAGGTTTAAAGGTTTAAATGTATCATTGTTCTAACGGTGTGTGTGTGTGTGTGTGTGTGTAACTAAAGTTAATTAGGAGAAATCCAGCTACCGTCTCCTTGCTGTGAAGAGCACTTTGAGCACTTGTCACTTCTGCTCTCCTCTCCGCTAACTCTCGTTTCAGCTGAGCGATTTCCAGCTGCTGCTCCTGCTCCCGCTGTAGCTGTCGGTACATGAATAAATACACAAATACATCACAAACTTCATCACGCTGTCCTGCACAGCCAGTGAGAGCTCACACATTTATACCATACCAGAACAACGGTGTTTGCTTGTATATTTAGAATGAGTGGAGTAATGCACATGATTAAATACATTCATATCCGAGGGGTTTTTCATACAGAAGGGTAATCTGGGCTTTTTCCTATAATACCTTAAGCGTTGGCTAAATTACTGAGGAATCTACTATTGCTAAAAACATAAATTATTTAGAAATCCTTTAGTCTCTAATCTAGGATAATCTAAAATAATTACTTTTTTAGTACTTATGATCTAGCTTTATTTGGTTTATTAATGTCTATATCTATGTAGAATAATATATATATATATATTTTTTTTTTAAGTATGACAGAGAGGGAAATACAGTATACAGTTAAGTGCAAAATTCTGCACTATGAGGCAAATCAACCTTTATCATGACCCTCTCACTCTCGGGCCTGATTTTAAAAAGTCAGTGTATCTGGATATAACTGAGAAACCACAAAGCCCTGCTTCATGATGACTGGGCAGCATGGAACTGATCTTATTTGATTAGTTAGTGCATTATATCAGTTTGTAATTTCAAGACTCACTTTTTCCTGTAGTTGGCGCTTCAGGGAGTCAATCTCTCTCTGGTATTTGTCTCTCTCCTGCTGCAGCGTGGTCTGGTGCAGCTGAGCGGCCTGGCGCAGGTTAGCAAGCTCAGCCTCCTGCTCTTTCAGAGAACGCATCAGTATTTCCTTCTCAGCCTGAAGCCCCACCAACACACTGCTCAGCTGATCTCCTGCCTAGAACACACATACATGAATTCACCAAAAAAAAACAAAAAAAAACAAACCCAGACAAAATCTGAGATACTGCAGTTTAGAATAAAGAGGAATTAATGTGTGATATAAGGAAATACCCACCGTCTCTTTACTCTGTAGTGCACTCTGCACACTTAGTGCCTCTGCTCTTTTCAACTCCAGCTCTCTCTTCAGTTTATCCAACTCCATCTGCTGCTCCTGTTCTCGACTCACCTGTAGAGAGACATGCTCATTCACTTTTCCTTCTTAATAAATCATTTGGTTTATTCTTGGTGGCCTGGTCTTTAAGACTATATTAGTTGGTTGGTGCCTTCCTTTCCTTTCCAAAAACAGTGGTATTAACATGTCCACAGACCTGTTGTGCAAAGGCAGATGCTTATTTGTAATATATGAAATATAACGTTACTCTAAGAACTATTTCTATACAGTAAAGAGATTGTTTGTCATCAGGGATATTTTGGGGTCTAATTAACATTTTGTTAAAATCTACATTATGCAACTAACATTTATAAATAAAAGATTAAAGCCATCATCTTAAACTGTATTACAATTTAAAGGGACATGCATGTGGAACTTTTAGGGCAGGAGCATTTTTATAACTTTGACAGCACATGGAAGCAGCATTATATCTTGTTATATCTGTACTTTGCCAGACTGTGACATTCAATACCTATGGTATATTTCAGTGCTTCACTCACTTTTCCCTGTAGTTGGCTCTTCAGGGAGTCAATCTCTCTTTGGGTATTGTCTCGCTCCTGGTGCAGCGTGGTCTGGTGCAGCTGAGTGCTCTGGCGCAGGTTAGCAAGCTCAGCCTCCTGCTCTTTCAGAGAGCGCATCAATGTTTCCTTCTCAGCCTGAAGCCCTACCAACACACTGCTCAGCTGATCTCCTGCCTAGAACACACACACACACACACACAGAGACAAGATTATGAAATTCTGGAGCAAAGAACAAATATAGAGTAAGAATGCATATCTACAGGAACATTGAGACCTACCTTTTCTTTGCTCTGGAGTGCACTCTGAACATTTACTATTTCAGCTTTTCCAGTCTGCAGCTCTTGCCTCAGTTGGATGATTTCTGCCTTCTGTGCTTCAAGCTAAACATCATAGTTATGATGTTCATAACATCATAAAGTTGCTTAAATATCATATATTAGTAAGGCACCAATCTATAATTAATAATAAATTAACTATGATTTTGTGAGAATGGCCACAAATCATAATTTTTAAGTTCCATTATTGAATAATGGAAATAATGGATTTGAACACTGTATTAGTAAATAATATAAATGGCATAAGATAAACTGTCAACTGTGAAATGCCAGAAAAAAATGCACTGACTGCATGTTGTGGATTAAATTTCAAATAGAAATCTTTCAGTGCTGTTATAATACAACACCTGCGTTGTATGGAAAAGCTAGCTAACCGCAAGTTCAACCTTGGTACTGTTCTCCTGTTTGAGCTGCTCCAGGTCTTCTGCAATCTGCTGCTTGACCTTGACCAGCTCCTCCTGAGCTTGCCGAGTGCTGGTCAGCTGCTTCACCATGTCTGCATTCTGACACACAAACCAAAGTGTTACACACAGGGTGAGTACTGGCTGCAATTCAGTTTCTATAAAGTGGTTCCTGATGTAAGATTGAGCACCTTTCTCATGAGATCAGCATGCCTGGTGACCAGCTCTGCGTGCTTTTCTTTAAGCCGTGTGAAATGCATCTGGGCAGTTTGAACTCGGCCTACAACGCAGATGTAATTTTTAGTGTTTGATTGGTCTATTACTGAATGACAGAAACTATTCTGCAGGTTAAAGTAGTAAAGAGGTGAACTCAAGTACACAGTCACACTCACAACAAAGTGACATATTTATGCTGAGATATTCTTTTTCAACAGGCGTATTTCTAATACTTGTAATAATTATTTTCCTAGCAAAGTTGACACAAATATGACAACTATTAAAAGTGAGCGGACTGCTTATAAAAATCACTTGTAAGTGTGAATGCAGGATTAAATTCAGAAGTGGCACAAAGACCTCCAATTAGTTCAACCAGACCTGTTCAGGTACAGTTATGCGTAAAATAGGCTATCCTCTATGAGATGCTGAAAGGAGTACGAGTGTGTAGAAAAGATGACTCACTGTCGTCTACAGAGGCATGCATACTCGCAGCGACTGCCGTCTGTGTCCTTAATGCCTCCACCTCCATGCGCAGCTGCTCGTTCTCCACCATAGCCATCTGCTTGTGAGTGCGTTGGTCTTCTAGCTCCGCCTCCAACTTATTCACTTGGTCCTTCAGGTGGATGACGGCACGCTGGGCCTGCAAGCAGCAGTGAATAAACTAATTCAATACCAACCTTTATGTATTCACTCACTAGCAAGCTCCTGTGCACTTTATTCTGTGCTTGGCTTCGTGTTTATTCTGTACTTTAGTTTATTTTACCTCTGCTTTGAACATCTGCACCTCAGGTCTCATTGCTTCAAGCTCCTTCCTCAGAGAGTCGACCTCTTTCTCCCTGAGGACATACAGAGAATCATAATGGACTTAGACTGAAAAGGAAGTAAATCATCTCCTGGATAATGACAATACTTGCATAATGAAGGTTCATTACCTTTGGACAGGTACGTCATTTGTTGGGTCATACTGGTTGAAAGAATAGAACTGTTCAGAGAAATGTGAAATATGGAGTTATTCACTGTCATGGAATATTACATTCAAAAACAGGTATGACAAATTAGCATACCATTGGGTATCCTTCACCAGCTTCCACCTGAGTCTCTGTATCATCATCTTCAGGAAGCTGATTATGAACCACCACTGGCTTGACATAATCAGCCAACGAAGCTGCACGCAGGAAGTTTGGAGGGGACTGGACATATAAAATTATGTGCATTAACTCATATTGTTGTACATTGAACAGCAGGCTACAAAGGTCTGAGTCCACTATTTACACCACAGTGCTGTTAAATTCTCAAATCTGATTTTGAGAAGGTTCAGAAGGTGCTGATTCATTTTCCAAATAATCCACAAAGCCTAAGACTAATAATAAACAGATTATAAAATGTGCAGTCAATTAACTTTCAGTAATGAGATGTTTAGTTAATATTCATAGAAAGAGTCTTCAGTGTCAAATTTTTGTAACAGTCAGTAAGTTTTCCATCAAGAAAGAGTCTTCAGGACAAAGAACTTTGCACTTTCCAGTTTCTTGGTAACATGACAAGCTGGGTTTTTCTTTCTTATTATTTTCAAAAGAGAAAAAAGGAAGTGAGTGAGAGTATGAGTGTTTATAACTGCTATAGTAAGTGACATCAGGTACATCCTGGATGTTAAACAACATTAAGTGTCACTATAAACTGATTCAAAAGTATATTGGCACATTAGAGGAATACAGCACTTCAGGACATGCTGTCACAGGAAAATAATCAACTTCGTGGTGGTGAGGAATCATCACATCACCCTGTGTTTTCCCACAACAGGACAGTTGCTAACACATGCTCCTAAGGCACACTGTTATTATCTCTTAATGATCAAAATCAGATTTTGAATAACTATTTTATAATTTTTTATATAAAATATTATGTTTTTTGAATAAATAATATAAATAGAATCATAAATAAATATCATTATAAATAAATAAATTTGAATAACATTTTTTGATATAAGCAAAGAATTATTGATCTTGGAGAGAAATAACTTGTTTTTCATAAAGTGAATTCACTACTGTATTTTTAGACTTTTGGACTTTACTCAATCTACTTTCAGCTCATGTGGACTCTACTGACTTTACCGTACTTTTAGCTCACGCACAAATTTCTGACATAATTCTTTATGGAATCTTACATCAGGAAAATCAGGGATCTGTATGATGGTTTTAAAGAACTCCATGCTCCTGGCTTTCTCAAAGAACTGGGAAAGACTAAGGAAAAAAAAAAAAGACAGGCAAATGCCACATTAATATCAACAAACTTCAAATCATACAAGAACAGGGCTAGATGAGAGTGAAAATAGTGCTTACCTGTTGAACTGATCACGGAATCGCTCACGATGGCCCAACAGAGCATCCATGGGTATTCCTTTAATACCCAAAACACATATTCAGTAAAGATAAATTCCACTGAAAATGTTCTTTTATTAAGACACTGGATTAGGGGTATAATCTTGAAAACAGGATGCTAAACGGCAGAGAGTAAACCAGTGCTTTGCATAAGTATTCATCCCCCTTTTTCCCCCACATTTTGTAGTGTTACAAAAAGTGGCATCTTCTACTTGCTGTAAAAATAAATGGGTTGACCACTTGTAGAAAACAAAGTCAACTTACGGCTGTGTAGCTTGAACAGGAGCTTGACAAGGAAGTGATAGAGAGGGCTACAGTCTTGGATAAGTGGGACCAAGGGAGCTAGGCGGCACTGACCCACAGCAGTCGTTGAGCTCGTATTGTTGGACTCAAGTTGTCTGAAAACTGCACAGAAAGATAAAAACAGCCCATAATAAATATCCTGCTGGCAACTGGGTTGCTGTCATCCATTAAAAAAACTAGCTAATGACAGCATGTTGACTGTATAGAGAGGCCAGATTAGATTACTTTACCTGTTTCCTGTAATAAAAGTGCAGCATCCATATAGTCTAGCACCTCACCAGTGGTTTCAAACCTGAACACAACAGACATGCACTTTCCTTCAAAGCTCTTTTGCTGGGAAAATTCTTATATAAAGTACATCAGAACTGGATAAAAATACTTACACTTCATTTATATCAACTGCAATAGCCCTCTCAAGGACCTCGTCAGGAACTTCAAGATTTGGTGGAATCACTTTGTGCTGTTAAGGAAATATGAACAATTTCTAAAGCAAATTTATTAAAAGGCTACTATATTTGTGGCTACTTTAGTGTGTAAGGGAGCTATCATTAAATCCAGAAGTCCAATTTTCAGGTCAGCTTCCAGAATAAAAGTAAAAACAGGCACAACTTCACAACAATATCAAAATGTACTAAGGGCAAGCAATAATTTTTCCATTTAGAACAATTACGTTATGGGTGCATTCATTGTTTTTTTTTTAAAGAGAGAGGTATGCTTGTTCTATAGTAGATTAACTCACCTTACAATGGAAGTCAATTTTGATGCACAGGAACTTCGCATACAGAGCAACAATATGCCCATATCGATCATGGAGGGTTCCCTACACAATGCAGGACAAAATTTCAGCTTCAAGTTTAATCTGCCTATGATGTGCTTAAATATCAAACACCAATAAATAAAATCAGACAATACTAAACACTAAAAAATCTAGGAAAATCGAAATCACAGTAAAGGTTGTTCAGTTAGCTGGTATTAGTTTTTAATTCACCTACCCATAAAGATCCCATTTGCTTAATATTTGGGACATGTCCTTTGCTATCTCGCAGGGTCTGAAAGTTGTGCCAAAAGAAATGTGATTATGACAAGGCCATGACTTCACATCCAACCATAGCAAATTGCACAGTTAAAACTGTTTATAACCTAAGACTGTTCAATGGCTGACTCTGAAATGGCACTATTACAGATGTAGTGCACGACATTTAGTGTAAAAGTCAGTAGTACACTAGGGAAAGATTCAGCCATTTTATGCACCTCTAGTAGGTGTACATTAGTATGAAAATCTCAGTATATCACAGAATACCATTACAGAACAACTACAGAATATCACAGAATAACACTGCAGCACCTGTGCAGGTACTAAATTACTTTAAATGGATCACATTTAATCTTCCACAGTTTATCCGAACAAGGTAGTCATACATATTTGGTTGTTTTGCTGTCTTGATATTTGTGCTCTTTAAAAACAAACCAAGCTGCTTTGTTTTAAAAACCTTGAAGCATACTGTATTTCCATACAGTGCTACACATCTGATACATCAGATTTTCTCATCTCAGAACAGAGTCATACCTGTATATTGTCACACACCCATCTCTGGTATGTTTAAAATCTGGTGTCATGTGTTGGATAAGTTAGAACGACTCACATTAGGATGGCCATCACGTAGGAGTTTATGCACCATATGGCAGAACTTCCAGCTGAGGATGGCGTTGCTGGCCAGTGGCAAATTCACAGCATGGGACCAGAAAGTAACGGCTCCACTTTCCGAATGCGTACCTAACAGGATATCTGTAGTAATGTTAAGGAATGGCCACGCTGACAACTGTTCCAATATCATCTGTTTATACAGGTTTCTCTAAACTCAATCCAGCCACACTCAGATCCTCCAACACCAAGCTTCTCACCATGTCCTGTACCATAAACCCTAACCAAGCCACACTATTAGGTTACCTAACACTAATCACCATCCCTGATATCCTGAAGAGAAACCACTAACCAACCCCAGTGGATCTTAGCTCTCAGGTCCTCTTGCATTGGTTTGTACACCATCCCTTATACCCTGACCTCCAACCCACCTGCATTTCCATGTTCTAGCATTCAACCACTTAAAAACTCAGGTCCTCTGACAGTTGGTTCCACTCCATCCCTTATACCCTAACCCCTAAGCTAACCATAGTAATCAGGTCTGTTAACAATGGTTTGTCCAGTGACTCAGTTTTCCTCCATGGGTGGTAGATTACAGTGCCTTACATAAGTATTCACCCTGAGAACACCACCCACACAGTGAAGCATGGTAGTGGTAGCATCATGTTGGGGTAAAGACTGGGAAACTGGTCAGGGTTGAGGGCAAGATCGATGTAGCCAAATTCAGGGGAATCCTAGAAGAAAACCTGCTCCAGTCTGCAAGACATTTGAGGCTAGGGCAGAGATTCACTTTCCAACAGACCCTAAGCATACTGCCAAAGCTACACTAAAGTGGTTAAAAAATAAATAAATTAAAAAAAAATCAACAACCTCAAAGGCTCAGTCAAAGCCCAGACTTCAATCCGTTTGTGAATCTAACAATGGGCTTATTCTTGCTATTAAAAGAAAAAATATATAGCACTGCACAAAAGTCTTAGGCCCCCTTATTATTTTCAGTACAAATTTTGTTATAGATGTTTATTTGATGACTTCTGCATTATTGAGTCTGTACAAAAACATTTTATACTATATTTCCAAACATTACTTTTGTAATAAAAAATTAAATGTGACAGAAAAATGTTTGTATGTCAGTAAAGAAAGAAACATATTATGTAACAGACCACTTTTCAGACCAAAACGTAATGAAGGCTGCCGGATTTTGCACGCAAAAAAAAAAAGCAAGTGCACAGAGCATGTCTTTAAAAGCAAGTCTGTTTAAAAAGAGACTCCAGACAAACTGTGGCAGATTCTCCAAGATGCAAAATAAAACTTCCAGCCAATTTCCTTAGAAAACTGCACAGTGATTAATGATGCCATTAAAAAAAAAAAAAAAAAAAAAAAAAAGCAAAGGGTTGTGCCACCAAATACTGACTTTAGTTTACAACTCTTAATATTATTTTTATGTAAAAATGTTTCTTTTTTTTTTTTTTTTTAATCATCTCTGCTTTACAGCATTTCTTTGCATGTGCCTAAGGCTTTTGCACAGCATTGTACATAATTACTTCCCTGACTTACACCACAAGAGAATATTAAAGAGAATGGAAAACACTTAAGGCTCTGAAAGATACTGCGGCCATATTTCGCCTTTATTGGAGCCTCAGTGGAGGTTATGCACTTTGAAATGCTCTGCAGCTGTGAAGGAGAAGATAGCATTAGAATGATTTTAAATTAAATAATATACAGTAGCTAATACATAGTGAAAGGACTGCATATTTACCTGTTGTTTGACGAATTGTTCTTTTTCTGCTGCCAGAGCCTTTTCAGATTTGTCCTTTTTTTCACTTTTATCTTTTGACATTTTTCAGTCCTGTTGGCTTTACAACAAAATTGATTGGTCAGAAACTAAAGCTGACACTAACTGTGATTCTGGCTCTATCCTGAATAGCCCACTGCTGGACATGTATTGTACTACATATGGAGTAAAAACCGCTGTTTCGTATCATGTAGTGCACCTACGTAGGAAGTAGGAAGCCTTTTTGGTATTCAGGCACCAGGTTTTCAGCCACCTTTAGTATGTATAAGATTTAATCTTTTGCAACGATGACTCGAGTGACATGTCTATTTTAACATAGTACTTTTCCAAGTTACTTAATTGTTCTTCAATCAAATGCTCAAATTTGTCTCCTTCATTATACAGTGGCAACTATTTTACATTGTTCCCCAAAATGACTTATTTAAGCAAAATAAATTAAATACTTTAAAATTATTGAAGTCGTACATTTTTCAGCCATAATTTTTTTTTAAATATAAAATCATGGATGAAGTTATATTAGGGTTAGGAAATTCTCATCAACTCTAAACAAAAGGAGTCCAAGACTTGTCTAAATAAAGAACATATTAATACTATTTCAAACTTAATGTATGTACAAAATTATGAAAAATACCTATGCTGTTGTTCCCAAATCCCTGAGAGAGTTCTGTAAATGCAGATGTTTTAAAATATCCAAAGAGCTTGATTTAAATAATGAAAGATGACATCCACATCACACAGGCACAAAGTCTTCAAGTGAAAAGCACTGAACTGTTCCTCCAGTTCCAAAAAAAAGACTCAAACCCACACAGGAGATTTCACCCTTTTAAAAACAGGTCTGATGACAACGAAACAGGAATGACGAAACAAGGAGCACCATTCACGCCATCTTGTAGGACAGGTTTAACAGTTTAAAAATGGGTACCTGACAGGTTTGACACTTTATAAATGGGTAGCTGGTCCACAGGATAAAGCAACATGTTTTTACATTTTAAGAAGTATAATAGTTATCTATGTTTTTTGTAAAAACAACTGAATATAAAATTTTAAATCATCCTTAAATGTTAAGAATTCTGTAGTCAAAATATTTGTAACCATCACACTTTGGTTGCCTTAAAACTATTTATTTGCATTCAAATGGGCTGGCAGTGTGGAGGAATGACTATGTCCACAGGAAGCACCATTAACGATGTCCATGTTGGTCTGTTTTAATCCAAAGACGTCTATTCAAAGATTTATTGACCATATTCCTTGGTTTTCTGTGAACTGCTGATGCTGTGGATTTGGGAGCCATCCTGATAGGAAATTAAAAACAATTTATACAATTTATTTTTCAAGTTATACATTGATGAATGCAATTCTCCAAAGAAATGCAAAGAAAGAACACAAGAACACAAAGATGTACCTTTCTTGGTTGTGTTTCTTCCTGTCTATTATAGTTGGACTGGAACTGGTCACGAGTCTCGGTATTGATGAGGCTACAGACAGAGTGACAGTGTGAAGTGGAACACAGGATGGGACTTGAGCAGTGATTTGGAAGGCTTTGGGAACGGCTTATAGGTTTTCCAGAAGAGAGTTCCAGACTGGCCACCATTTGCTGCGACTCTGCCAACAAGCGCTGCAAGCGACTCGTGGATGAGGTGAACACCTCCTGCTGCTGTAAGAAAAGTACTGGAGGTTTATTTCATTCATATAAGTTTTAAAGGCAGTTCAATGTGGTCTATACTTCAAAAATTGTTTTAATTATAGAATAATAATTATATTAAATCTTCAGACATTTAGAAAGTGGATTTGTCCTGCGCTTTATTCTGGTCATGGTGGAACTGGAGCCAGAACACTGGGCGTGAGGTGGGAATACACCCTGGAGGGACGCCAGTCCATCACAGGGCTCCATGCACACAATTCTAACATATTCTTTCACACCTAGGGGCAATTTGTCTTAGCCAATCCACCTACTGACATGTTTTTGGGTAGTGTTAACTGTTCTGGGGTGTACTACCTGTTTGTTGAGTGTTGTGTCCACTACAAGGCCAGGGCTCATTGTCCTGCTCCGTGGTGAGGGTGTAGAACAGTCCACATACACACAAGTCACATCCCCTGGACTGGGTAAAATTGTAAAACTTATTACCATTATCAGAGAGACTACTGAATTAGTACTAATATGCATTGGTTGAGGAACGACAGCAGGGGTACTCTAGAACATAAACTACACTACTTTCACAATCAACTTTGCATATATTTCTTACTAATAATGTTTATTTCAATTATTTTGTCTGACTGCTGTCCTACCAATAGAACTGTGGGTCATTCAGATTAACATCCACAAGCAGCTCTTGGTCTTCCATCTCCGCAATGTGGTTAAAGATGGCTATGAAGTCCACCTCAGTTCCGCTGCTACAGCAAGCTGCCACCTCATTCTCTGCTGCGTCATTACTACAATCACAACAGTGGAGTAACGTGGGAGCTAGCTCAGCTGAAGGCCCATCACTGCCACTGCCTGGAGTTTTACAGCTCTGCACTTGTTCCTCCACATCACAGCAGATGCTCTGAACTGGTGTATGTTCTCCTGATGTAGGAGCGGTGATTGTGTGATTCTCCATTTGTTCGGGTACGACTAGGCTTTTGCTATGGCACTCTCCTATCGACTCTCCTATCTCTGTCTCCTGATGGTTAGAGTGTTCTAAAGCACAACTTGCTCCTGCTACACTCTCTTCACTAAAACCACAAACATATTTCAATTAAAACTGCTCAAATATGTTTTTTTTTTTTTTAAACTTGATGATTTTACTGTGATTTTTCCCTTACCTCGCAAGTGACCTTTGACTTTCGTACTGCATTAGTGCCTCTCTGGTGGTCTCTAGGTTGAGCTTCAAGAGCTGTAGGTCATTCTGCTGGTGCTCACACACCTATGACACACAAACACGCACACACAGTGTTCGGCTTCCTCTCTCACTCTCTGATGTTATGACTCCATTGCATCTATTCCTGTCTCCAATTGTTCTGGGATATCAAGAAGTGCAAACACACGCATTATGTAAAGAATAAAACTGAATGGGACGTGCTGTTATAGAAAAATAATCAATGACCTAGTGGTTTACTTCTGACTGTTATAACGTGGAAACACTCCTTACAGAAAACTTCACAATATCAACAATTACATATTTTTAAATGTTAAATAGCAGCACATTTTTCATCTGTGGAGTGTCTGCCATAAAAGTCCCTATGAATGAGCTGTGATATACAACATTTCAAACCTTTTTCTAAATTGATTTTTCCATGTTCAGTTTTCTTGTAAATTGTTAAAGTTCATTAACCACTGACCTTTAAAAAGATATTTATAAGGTGGCTGCATTAGTGCATTAGAATGATAGTGGAAAGTCTAAAGACAATGGGTACGGAGTTTTACTTCGACAACATAAATAGCCATACTTTTCCAAAATGTTTTCTGAGACTTCCTCAGGTCTGGAAACAAGTGCCTTTAAATTTGGTCAGAAATGTGACAAGATCAAGTTCATGGCTAACTGAGCCTCCTGAGGAGGAATGGAAGAATTACTTGGGGAATGCTGAAAAACCAGATGACTGCTAAGGAGTGAGAAAAGAAGAAGGGCAATGACATTTTAAGAGACTGATAACTTACATTCTCATTAAAGGAGCTTCACAAGGTTTACTAAACATGCTAATGAAATATTAACTGTGAAAAATAGGGGGTGGTTTGGAGCTAGTGGAAACCAGATAGCATGAGCCCATGCCAACTACACGCTACAAGCTGCCATTCATCATTAGCAATGCTCAGTGAAATGTACTGAAATTTTAAGTACAGTATGGTTGGAAATACCTGTCGCAGGCAGAGAAGCTCAGATTCGGTGCGCTCTTGTTTTGATCGAGCAAGTGCAAGTAACTCTTCCTTCCAGTTTTCACCCTCATCTAAGCAACACACAGTGTGACAAAGCATGAACATATTTTTCGACACAAAACGCCTAAAAGGAAACTCTACAGCAGCATCAGGGTTAACAGACTGTGACATAATTAGCGTCGAAACAGTACAATTTAAATAAATGAAACTTGCTTTGCCTGGTTACAGAAATAACAAGAATCTGAACACACAGAAGAGTGACACAGACATATCATTAATCATTTATTAACTACACAATGTGATGTGAGTGTACTGAGTATACAGCATAATATACGCTATGTTATTCAATTTAATGGGGACATTATTCATCACATTTTGTCCTTTCTATATCGTTCTACCTGCGAGTGCCAGTTCTTTCCTGAACAGTTGGTTCTCTTGTCTAAGCCGAATGAGCTCCTCTCTCTGACTGTTGTTCTCTAGAGTCTTCTCTTGAAGCTCATCTGAGGGAAAAAGTTTTTTTCTTTCAAAAGTAAATTATACCATATTATGTATGGCTCAACACAAAACTATATTGCAAGGTTGCAGGACATAACAGATTAGAGACACATCAGTTGGGAAAGATGAAATGTGTCATTACCTCCTAAAACCATTTTGTTAGGCAGACTGAACAATTTCATTTATTTCAGTTTGTATTTCATGCATGTATGTAACATGGTGCTCCCTGGAAATTCTCTAATTTGGCTGATGGGTATAGGAATGACACATCTGGCCATCTCTGTTCCTAGCTGGTCTATATGTATGCTTGGGCTTAGACATATCGTCAAAGAACTAGCGCCAACCTGTAACCTCAGTTCTGTTGTGAAGAGCTGCATTTGAAAACCTCACAGAATGAATACTGCACCTGTGTGAAAGGTAATACATTTGCCATACCAGGAGTCTGTATTCACAGTTTTAAATAAATAAATACATACATACATGCATTCATACATAACACAAAACGAAGGAAAGTTGCATAAGTAATAATTTGACCATTTGACCAAAATTACAACTGCAAGTCTTTTGGTATATGTCTCTATCAGCTTTGCACATCTGGATCCTGATATTTTTGACCAAATTTCTTGGCAAAATTGCTCAAGCTCTGTCAGATTGTTTAAAGACTGTGAAGTCTGGGCTTTGACTACGCCATTTTAATATATTCAGGTAAAAATAAATAAATAAATAAATAAATAAATCTGACTAGCAAAAACTACACGCCTTTCTAGTCTGCTTTCAATGGTTGTCCATTTGTTTGGTGTGTCTGGGCCCTAAATGCCAAAAACCTCAAGTGATAATATTTATACCTTTTAGTTCAGCATTTTGATGTCTGGCCTCTCTGAAGCGGCACTTGTACTCCTCCGTTTCCTGTAACATTTTGCTCTCACGAAACTGGCACTCCTTTAGCGATGACTCCGATTCCCGTAGCCGATCAGTTAGACTTAATATGTTATCTGTGGCTTCCGTCAGATCTTTGTCCTGAGTAAATGCATATATAAATGGGAAGAAACTGTAAAAACACTCAGCAGCTCATAGTGGAGTGACAGAGCCCAAGAAGAAGGAGAGCTACCTTCAGTTTGAGCATGGAGCTTAGCTCTTCCTCATGAACCTGAAGCTGGCCAAGCTGGGATGAGAGAGTGAGGATGCTCGAGTTCAGACTCCGATTCTTCTCCTGTGAAAAGTCATCAGCATTTAATATCAAAACATTTGAACAATCACACAAACACTGTACAATAGGAAAGTAAAGAAGTGGATCACACGTAGGACATATTGGTTTTAAAAAGATTGAAAGGTATTATTAAAAGGGACGCTATCTATACCATTATGCAAATACTTTAGACAGAGAGACAGACAGACAGACAGACAGATAGATAGATAGATAGATAGATAGTTAGACTTAATTTCTCTCATGGGATCAATAAAGTATATCTATCTATCTATCTATCTATCTATAGTCTTTTTAAAACCAATATGTCCTATATGTGATCCACCTCTTTTGTTAATAAATGTCTGCATGCTGTGATGTTTGATATAACTAAACTATACAGATGCTACTAAATAAGGAGAGATGGACAGAAAACAGTTACCTCCAGGTCTTGGTGTTGTTGGCTGCTGTGCTGTTGTCTCTGGTTAAGTTCCTGCATCTGCTGCTGGATGCTGCTGAGCTCCCTGCGGCTGTCCTGCTCTCGCACCTCCGCCATCTTTAAACGCTTGCTAATGGCACGGATCACCTCGTTGCGCTTCTGCAGCTCATCTAATGACAGAAACCACATGTATCTCAGTTTATATTATAGATTATAGATTGTTCCTGTTGTCTGAAACAATCAAAATGGACACTTTTATTTTTATAAATCTCAGTATAATAGATGGTGCATGAAAATTCAAAATTAGAGAGGAATAAGGTCTTCACTAGCCACCTCAAGCCAACTACAATATGCATTCCTTTATAATCAGTAACCTTTTTATTCTGGTCACGGTGGATCCATGGAATTGTCTGTTGCCCTCAACTACTTTAAATAACTTGGGCAATATCAGTAAATTAAGCCTTACCAGTCCACCATACATGAGTGCTATGGTATAATAATTATTACATGTAAGCCTGCTTAGTAGGTAATAGTCACGATGCATCGTGATACAAAAATGTGCATCATGAAAATTTGTGATTCACACAAGTTGGGCATTTTAGCCGACTTTGGAGCTCTATTTCCGATTAAAATGACTCTCAGGTGCTGCTACAGAGCTTTTTATGTTTCATTTTCCCCAGGTTTGAGACTTCGTTTTATTCAATCAAATTTCTGGGAGAACTGATAAATTAATTAATTTATTTTTTTAAAATATGGCGAACCTGTAGCGCATTTTGTTTACAATATTGTTTACAATATCTGTTAAGTTTATTTATTTATTTATTTATACAGAGAAAATGCACATTTTGCATTGTTTATGATTCAGAAATAAAAAAGTCTTTTCAATCATAATTTTTCTTCACTTTGTACAAAACATTCCAAGAAGCGAATTGAATCGAATTGTGAAGCCAGTACCGTGAATCGAATTGAATCGTGACAGGAGTGCATCATTACACCCCTAGCAGGTAGCAGGTGAGATATTAAGGTTCTTTGCTCAAAACTGGAAAAATTTGAGTTCAGACTTGAGTCAGCAAAGCAGCCCAAGCCCTCAGCCTTTAATTTTCATCTGTTCAGCTCTATGCTTCGATTGACTTACATTTCTACTAATAAAAAGAAATGTCCAGTTGACTGCTCACCTTCAAGCCGTGCACACCTCTGCTCCAGAGTCAGCACTCTCTGGCGGTCCTGCTCCCAGGCCTGCAGCTGTCTGTGATGAGCTGCAGCCATGCTGTTGAGCTCCTGCTCACGATCCTTCAGCTCTGCTATGAGGAGCTGCAGCTCCGTCCTCTGCTTTTGGATGGTTGTGATCTCCAGATCTCTTGCTTGAGTCTACCAGTAACACATACAGGCAACAGGTAGCTATTATTTTCATAGACACTGATAACACGATAATGATTCAAAGATTAAAAATAAAGTTTATAGTAGCACAATAGTATACTTTCTGTTATTATTTAAAATAAAGGAAGCCATATTCATGTTAGTTCACCTTTGTTTAGCTGGTAGTCTACGTGCACCAAAAACAACAATCTCTTACCTGAGAACCCTGCATAGCTGAGAGAGATGATTGCTGAGTTGATTGCTGAGTTGATTGCTGAGCGTTATCATAGGCACTGTTTGCAGTACGTCTTGCCATGCTGCCTTCATCTGTGTGCTTAACGGGGGGGGGGGGGGGGGGTTATTTATACCACGTTACATTAAGGTTTATTTATACCACGGCGCTGTAGCACTCTCGATTCTGATTGGTCCGAAAGTGTTGATTAATTTCTATTATAGCAGCTCTGACAGCTGTAATTCAAATCATAGCGTTATATATTTATATGCTCATTCTAATATGGGGCTTGTATGGCACAAAAGCTACATAAGGTACTAAGGTTAATAGTAAACACATTGAAAAAATATTATTTAATGAAGAAAACCATATAATCATTGATATGAGAAGGCTTTCTGTGTGGAGAGGTTTATTTAACATTTATGGAAGGAGTCTCCAGTGTCAGCACTTTCTAACAGTAGGTTTTCCTTCAAGAGACAGTCTTCAGTACAGAGGACTTTCTGGTGCTATCAGGCTTCTCTATAATGTGCCGTACAACATGCTACATTTTTTATGTCTTTTTAAGAGAGAAAAAGATGCTTCGCAGTCTTTCCACAACAAAATGTAACTATATACAGATAAAAAAAATGATGACATGTATGACAATTATGTCATGATTTTTTATCCATATATAACATCACACGCTGAAGTGTTTTATTCTTCTTATATCACAAAAAAATTACAAAAAACTGTAATTATAGGCAAATTGCTGTGCTTTAAGAAGAATAAAACACTTCGATGATAACACTTGTGATGTTATTGGAAATCCACATCACTTCACATTCGGCTCCGTCACACAATCAAGTTGTTGTTGATTACTTTCCTATAACATCACACTCCAAACTGTTTTCCTTAAATAGGCCTATTATCTGCACATATCACCTCAAAATACCTTTACTGAACCTTCAGAAGACCTGCGTACCTTTTTTACAGGAGTGCTGTGCCAGGGGTCAAGCAGACAACCTACAAAATGATGAAAAATATTCAGTGATGATTAATATTCAGTTACACCTTATGCCACAACATTTTAGTTTCATGTTAATTACCATTTGTAGACATCAAACTGTCCCCAAATCTTTTTGACTTAAACTTGTCTTTCCCTCTATCTTCATCCATTTTGTCTTCACAGGCTGGAATTGTGGACTTGCACATGATCAGCTCCTGTCATTAATGTCATTAGCATTAGCAGCTCTCGTGTCTGTAGCAGTTTGTAATTTACATGTTCACAGTCACACACAGGCTGGTCTCAACTTCTGGACAACAAATATCATTTCATGGTGGATAAAATATTTATCACCAGGCCGCAATTTACTCCTTTTAGTCTTAACAGGCGTAAAGTACCAAACTATCTGTTATGAGTGTTAATAATATTCTGCTAAGAACAATACAAATAGTTAATAACCCAATTCAGACCTGTAGCGGCTACCTCCCAATGTTAACTAATTATATTTAAACCGTTACAGTTTAAATAGTCGATATGAAGCTAACTATATAAGTTATACATTTACACTGGAGCAGGAATAATGACATAAATGTGTGATACGGTTACACTAATTAAAAAGTCAGCTCGCTGTTCAAGCCAACGGCATTTTTTAAGAGTTTTGAAATTCGTTGTTTTGACGAGAACAGCTTGTGGTAAGCCTGGATATTGCCTGTTTTAAAAGCTGCATAATAACAAAAAAAGATTTCAGGGATATTTACATTCTCTCGTTTGATTTTTGCTTTTTAAATAGATTTTCAAGGAATATAAGAGTTTGTGTTTTATTTCAAGGCTAAAAAGTTATGATATATTAAACAATATATCAGGCATATCTTTAGACAGCCGATGTTGGCTTGTTGCGCGTCTGCGCAGGAGGCATTGGTAGGACCCAAAGCCAAATCAGACTGTAGAGGTGTGCTCAAGCTGTGAAACATTTTGTGTATTTACTAAAAAAAAAAAAAACGCCATTTAAACGCTTCATGTAATAATGATCAAGATTTTACTGAAAAGAAAGAAATTCTGAGGAGGTCCAGAGGTATGACTTATCACACAGTTATGTTATGATTTATGAGATATATTGCTCAGCTAGCAGCCGTGGCTAATGAATGGGTGGAAATTCTCCATAGAGATAGACTGGGGCTGGATCCCAAATGGCTTCCTGTTGCTAACCTTCACATTTTCATGCAGTGTTGTTTTATTTGGGATTAGACCTAATTTACTTTATGGAACAATGTCTACAAGGTATAACGTATTTTTTTTTTATTTAATTGGAGCGATCATGTGTGCACTTCTTATCATGCTACACTGTCAAGTGGCTTGTTGAGAGTTTTAAGTGCACTGGCCCTAATGACAGCTGAGAGATCTTTTGATAAGAAGCTCAGAATAACATGCCTGAGTTTGCGTCATCCTCTGTATCCGCACTTCTATTAATAATATAACGTTATATAGCATATTATAACATTATGATTCTTCTGCTGTAGAATAACAACCCATCCCAGACCTCATGTATATGATTTCATTTGACCAATATCATCAATAACTAACAGTGATCTTCATTCCCAGCCCTGATCTTGGAGTAGGCCCTGTCCTGCACACTTTAGTGTTTTCTCTGCTCTAACCTACAACTAATAAGCTAATTCACAGTCCATTCCCAAGTCAGAAGTGGGTGTGTTCAAGCAGGAAAAACACTCAAATGTGTAGGATAGAGGATTCTCCAGGACCAGAATTAGGAACCTGTGATCTAGTGCACTTAAATGTCATTTTGATCTGATCATTCCTTGTTAACTGATCTCAAATATTTGGCTCCACATATGTCAAATATGTTTTTTTTTTTTTTTTTTTTTAATGTTCCAGAATAAATCAACATGGCTACTACTGAGACTGCCGAGTCAGGCTCTCCGGAGAACAAAGCGGATCGGGCTGATGGGGATGCGAATTACCCACTGAAAGTGCTTTACTGTGGAGGTAACTTAAAAATTCTTACTACGTCCAGCAGGGTAGCGTTGCCGCCTCAGAGCTCCAAGGTCCCTGATTGGATCCTGTTCTCAGGTTACTGGCTGTGTGGCGTTCCTCCCTGTCTGTTCTCTTGCAGGTTTCTTTCCAGCTCTGGAAAAAAAAAAAAAAAACATTCAAATAGGTGAATTGATGTCTGTAAATTGCCCCTAGGTGTGAACGAGTGTGTAGGTGTGCATATTTACTGACATCCCATCCAGGGTGTTTTCCCCACCTGGTTTTCCTGGGATTGGTCATATCTGATATGCAAATTATGTCTTTGTATAGCATTTATTGTTAATCACTATACTGTACATATACATAAAACCTATTAGTCAAATTTTCAGCAGAAGCGTGATTACTGAAATTAATCTGTGTGCTTACAGTGATCAGAAAAATAACATATTTTCCCTCCATCCTTTTTTCAGTATGTTCCTTGCCGACAGAGGTAGGACCACATGCATTATTATTATTATTATTGTTATTATTATTATTATTATTATTATTATGCAATACATAGCTTTGGTGTAATGGAAAGCCTTATAGGTGAACTTGCGAAAACATATGTACATTTGGCAATAGACTAACAAACAGTGAAATAACATGTTTAAGACATTAAGATCTCTTCTTTCTTTTTGATCTGCAGTACTGTGAGTACATGCCTGAGCCAGCAAAATGCAGACAGTGGCTTGAGAAAAATTTCCCAGATGTGTTTGCTAGACTGACTATGGGTAAGCGTTACTTTTCCCCTCATGTCATGTAGCCACCTGTACTACACAGTTATTAGTACTGGTACAGTTTTATATATATAGGAGGTACAAAGGAAAGACTGGAGTGTTTGTGGCTGCAGGGAATGCGCCCAAGCAGGAAACAGGAGGAGGAGGAGGAGGGGGAGGAGGAGCGGGTGCAGCAGAGGTGCCACCTGCTGGAGAGGAAGAAGAGAAGAAGAAGCAGAAAAGAGGTGGGATTTGATTTGCATTTGTTTTTATATTTCATGCCATTTCTTACCTGTTCACTTTTATTCATTTAATATTTGTGGTTTTTATTTATTTGCTTTGTTTGTTTATTCATTCATTTATGGGTTCGCCTACATTGTGTTCATTCGTTTTTTGTTTTAAATGAAAATGTAGAAAATGAGGAATTTTTTTTTTCCTTTGGCACACACTGAAATGAATTTATTTTTTTCATATTTTTTAAATAAAATATTAACTCTTTTTTTATGTTACTTCTTCTTTCATAACACAAAGTCTAGCAATCAAATATTCATGAATTCACATATAAGAAATGTCCACTGCGGTACATTTCAGCATGTACAGGGTCAACCTAGAAATAAGCCCCATGTGTTCATAGAATGCAGAAATGAATTAATGGTGATTAAAATATTCTTAAATTGGAGTTCCTGGAAAATCTTGCTGATTTTTTTTTTTTCAAGCCTCCATGTCCATATTATCAGAGCATCAGACACTAACAGAAATCTTAACCCTTTAATTTGCTATTGTCCAGTAATTGCTGATTCACATCCAGGTGATTTTTAAAATGAATCTGAAATGATGTTTGGTGTGGAGGAACAAAAGAGTAACTAGTATTTAATTGATTAATATATTGCACACACTATCTCTACCCTCTGATCTGAGGTCATGACTGTGATTGCTGATTGCTTAGTTGTGATTCTGAGCCCAACCTGCTGTTAAATGTGTGTCCAGGTGGCAGAGGTCAAATCAAACAGAAGAAGAAGACCGTTCCTCAGAAAGTCACGATAGCAAAAATCCCACGAGCTAAGAAAAAATACGTCACACGAGTGTGCGGCTTGGGCACCTTCGGTAAGATGTAGCACTTTATTTTCCATTAATAATGATAATTATCAGTGTGGAGGTTTAAAAAAAAAACAAAACAAGGAATTAATAAAACATAATCAGTGGTCCTCACCGCTATTTATAATTTGCTGCCTTGTCTTGTTTGTTCTCTCTTCAGACATAGATCTTAAGGAGGCTCAGAGATTCTTTGCTCAGAAATTCTCCTGTGGTGCCTCAGTGACAGCAGAGGATGAAATCATCATTCAGGGAGACTTTACAGATGACATCATTGACGTCATCCAGGAGAAGTGGCCTGAGGTAATGATAAATCAATTTGAAAAATGGATTCTTACAGGAAATCAACTTTATACAGCTTTAGTTCTGACCTCAGATGTAGACGGCTATCCGAGGCATTTACTTCTTTTGTGTTGGAACTGTGAGATTAATTAGCAAAACGAAGTAACGTTTGCGGGGGGTATTTTAGACCGCGGCCTTGCGTTAAAACCGAGTCTCTCTTACAGGTGGACGACGACAGCATCGACGACCTCGGAGAAGTCAAGAAATGAAAATCCGATGTGCACTTTTACTGAAACAGAGGCGACACGACAAAAAAACACGGCCAAATGTACACGTTAACATCAAGTTGTTTTATATCTATTTTATTTACTGTATAGAACATGGTGGACTTGGCCACACCCTTGGCGCTTTTTTTCCCCTCCAGTTCTAGATAGCTGCTTGTTCTCTTGGTTGCCAAAGGTCTGGTATGATGTGAATATCTCAACACTTTGCTCAATCAAACTGCAAGCTAATAAATTCCAGGCTCATTGGTTTGTTCTTCGTATAATGTTCTTTTCATTCCATTAACCTTACTTATCTTTTCAGTGTAATGGCTTTGGCTTTCTATATTCCATTTGAAATGAAGAGGTTTTGAGATGACTAGGTATTTGTATGTATATTGGGGCAAAGGTACAAACATCTACAGTTTAGCCATAGCAATTATGACATTTGACCATTTGCTATGCCAATAAGGAACACCTGAAAACTACACTTATCTGATTTTTCAGTTAAAGCAGCAGTCAGACTGAACACATAAAATTCACCTGGCAGAAAAGGGAAGGGGAAAGGACATAGGACGCAAAAGATGCACATTTGCTTCTGGTACATTTGTGCAGGAGCAGACTCAGGGTGGTTGAGGCCCCTGGGTGTCACCAACTAGAAAAGAAAAAAAAAAAAAATCAAAGTTGCTATAACACAAAACTGTAGCTACTATAATATCATGATGACATTGGATTATATTGATTATATAATATCAACTACTCTACCACTATCATACAGTTGTTAAATATTAATTGTATCTGAATTCCATTTTCCGTTTCCCTATCAGTATCCATTATAAATAATTCTAATTATTTAAAAACACATGACAAAAATGAGGTTAAATATGCCAAACTAGTGGGTGTCGTAGAACACTAGACAAATTCGTCTTTTAATGTGTGTTAATTCATCAGTACAGTACTTTTTTTCAGGCTGAAACTTTCATTCATACACCTTGGCTAAAGATGTTCAATCTCAGTTTTTCACAGCTCCACACTTTTTTTTTTTCTTCAAGCTGTACAGCATTTATTCTCCAGAAAGATTTATTACCAGTTTAAGAACAAAATTCACGTCTCATCATTTCAAACTACTTGTGATTTTTATTTATTTGTATATTGTTCATTCATTCATGTATGCGTCCGTGTACATTTTGTTACCATACATTTTTTTAGGAAGTCAGTTAGGGCCTCTACATTGTTCACATCAGGGGTAATTTTAAAACAAACAATTAGAGACATATTCATTTCTGCTTTAATTCACTATGTCAGAATTCCTGTGGGTCAAATGTTTACATACACCAAGTTAACTGTCTCTTTAAATAGTCTTTAAATTGATGTCGTTACTTTAAGAAGATTTGAGATTTGAGCAGAAACATGAGTGTCTAAGGGAGGAAAGGAGAGGATGAGTTGAGTGTCATCCGTATAGCAGTGGTATGAAAATCCATGTGAGGATACGACAAGGCAGTGTGCTGGTGGATCGGGCGCCTATCCTGGGAACACCCTGAATGGGACAATTCATTAGAGGACATTGTGCATGCATACATTTATACCTACAGTGGCAATGCTGGAGTGTTTTATCCCACCATCCAACCTCAACCTCTAAAAGTTCAATGTAACTTTTTAAATTTGTATTGCAGTTGTGTAGGGTCAAATTGGCTTCGATTCTCAACACGTGTAATCGAGACAGACCCCAATATCCTGACTTGCCTGCGATTAGAATAGAAAAAGAGGTACTCACTGGCAGATTACCTGCAGTCTCGTGCCTATGGCCGAATCACAACCACGCTGATATTCTGTACAACAGCACTCTTACTCGTGTGATATTGCTTAATTCCAACCTGCCAGCATTCTGTCAGAGACAGAAAAATTAGGTAGAATGGTGTGGTGCTCTACATGCATGACTAATGCTACATAGTATGCTAGTAAATTAATCAGAAATAAAATATCCTATAAATAACCAGTACTTACCAATAGCTAGAATTTGACTTGCTGCCTCACTAAACTTAAATACAGCCACTTAATGTTAGCAAATTAGCAAGACTTACATCAACATGCTTTTTCAAACTACATGGAGTTCATGCCTTCTAGGTAGGCAAAGGAGATTTTATTGAGGTAAGGCCATGGGGTGCTCATCCTCAAGTTCCACACTTCAGTCTGGTGGTTTATTCATCTTCAGACACACATGGATAGCTGTAGGGTTAACTATGTTGTGTAACATGAGAAGGTCACTGGAATTGGCACTATTCTTTGTTTAGATGCTTTAAACTGAAATGCAAATAAAATGCAGCACATAAAAAAGAATAAGAAATCACAAATGCAGCTGCCTATCTGTCTTTGTGTGTATGTGTGTGTGTGTGTGTGTGTGTACTAATTTGCTCTACATCATTCTTATTATACAGTACCTTCAAGACCCTGTGATATAATTAACGCATTGCTTGTTGAGCTATTGATCGAATTTAGCCCTCCTATCTAACATCATGCCCAGATGTCACTGATTAGATTTGATCACTGGCCTAACAAACTTCCTCTTGTCCATGTAAATTATTTATTATGTGTTTGTCACTTCCTGTTGCTCTTAGCATAATTTGGTTATTAAGAAGCATATATGTTATACAAGAAACACGAGACCATGAAGTTAGATACTGAGTTTAGCACAAATGCAAACCATGTTTTGTTTCTTTCTGTGTTTCTGTTTGTTTCAATGATAACATTTTTCCCCTGAGGAAGAGCGTCGCGTGCCGCAGGGCACCATATCATGGTCATAATCATTTTTAATTGTTATAGGAGCGCAAGATGGTGAGCAGTGGGACGTTTCATTTGCATTGTTAGATGCCTGCATCTGTAGTCCCTTTTGAGATCATTTTCACACAACACCTGGGTTTGTTATCTATGAACTTGCTTACAGCAACATAATTTGCATGAGTGGAAACATAAGGACACCCTAAGGCATCATGGGACACAGAAATAAAACAGCTCCGGGAGATAAAGTTCTCAGGCCTCTGAATTCTGAAGCTCATTTGCACCAGTGCTTCCCACATGTCGAACTCCTCGGTTTGTTGCGCATTTGAGGCCCCCCTCCTGGACGAAGTCCTCCCCCCTGTCCTTTTCTTAGAGTTTATTTTCGGCCTCTCGGGGAACATTTTAGCCCTCTGCATGTTTGCCTTCCACATGGAGAGCTGGAAGCCCAACTCTATCTACCTGGCACACCTGGCTGTAGCCGACTCGATTGTGCTCTTCTGCTTGCCTTTCAGAGCCGACTACTACCGCAGGCGCAAGGACTGGGTTCATGGGGACATCTTCTGCCGCATCCTGCTCTTCCTTCTTGCAGCCAACAGGGCAGCAGGTATTTTCTTTCTCACGGCAGTGGCTGTGGACCGCTACCTGAAGATCGTTCACCCGCTCAACCGTATCAACCGGATGGGCCTGAGATATGCCATGTGGGTCTCTGCAGGCATGTGGACGATGATTATAGCCATGACGGCTTACCTGCTTGGCTCGCCACACTTTTTCAGTGCCGGGAACCGCACCCAGTGCGAGAGCTTCAACATATGCATGGGCAACAACCCGCTTTCAAACTGGCACAACAGCTTCTACGTGATCCAGTTCTGCGTGCCCACGATCATCGTCGTCTTCTGCACGGCCTGCATTACGTGGCAGCTTAAAAACAAGACAGTGGACACCTCGGGCAAAATCAAGAGGGCCGTTCAGTTCATTTTCGTCGTTGCTATGGTCTTCATCATCTGCTTCTTTCCGAGTACTGCCTCGCGGATCGCTGTTTGGATACTGAAGGTCTGGTATAGCGAGTGTTCGTACTTCACTGAGGCGAATCTGGCTTTCTACACTTCAGTCTGCTTCACCTATTTCAATAGCGTCCTCAACCCTCTGGTGTACTATTTCTCCACTCCAGCATTCAGTGGAACCTTACAGAGCCTTGTTTCGAAACTCAGAGGGAAGAAATCAGACAGTATTGTGGCTATAGTAACAGGTGACTAAAGTAAACTGAGAAAAGAAATGCATAAAAATGTGATAATGAAGTGATTTCATATGTCACTTAGTACATAATGTATATATTATTCCGGCTTTTCAAATTTCAGTTCTCTTAAATAATTACAGTCAGTAGCTGAAAGATCATATTGTGTAATATCGTTTATCATTTTGGCAGTAATGTACTACGGTAAACATTAATTAAAATAATAATACATATAAAACCTTGCTTTCTGCATATACTGTATGCTTCAGCATGTTTAAGTTTTAGAACTGGAAAAAATGTATAAAATGTAATGCAGTTTAACATCAGGTTGTAATGAAGCCTGTTTAGAAATTCTTCTTCTTTCTTTAAGATAAATAAAATGTAGTATATTCATGTAGCACACATAAATGTCCTCAGTTTTTAATCCACAGTCAGTAATGGATGAGAAAAAAGGCTTGATCATTTCCACTGATTATCTTTACTGTTTATGTTTACTGTAAAGTAATGATGTAATTTTCAGTCTTTAATGGGCAAACTGATAAACACAAAGGAATTACTAAAGCAAGACGTTACTATGGAAAGCCTTGTTATTAAATAAAGTGCATCATATATACCACAAGAGATTTATTCTCCCAGTAGCCATCATACTTACGACTCCTCCCCTTTGTGCAGTAGGGTGATCTCTATTCATCCACACTCAGCTGCCAGTCTATTTGCATTTTATATGTATATAATTCTGTTGTACTGTGGCCTTAGTACAAGAGCCTTGCAGGGGTTTTTAACACACTGTTGTGACTACTGTGAACAGCTTGAGAACAGTACACCAATCTTAAATCTTCAGCCAACAGCAGTCCTGTAACAAACGGACACTAATGAATGGCTGGATGGCTGTCCAAGTATGTTTCAGCCCATTTCAAAAATGAATAAAAAATTTAACATTTTGGAAAAAACAGTGCGCTTTCATTGCAATTGAACCACATGAAGGCAGCTGGGTCTGGGAACTTTTGGTCTACATTCGTATGCATTTTTTTTACTTCTAGATTGCTTTGTTCAGCTTGTATTTTTAGACTCCAGTAGTTCAGGATTCATCAAAAATAGAGCAGGCTTTTTGTGCAGTTGTGTTCTGGGGCCCAGATGAGTTCTTGTTATAAGGCAGAATCAATGTATAAATAATGAAGGAAAAAAAAAAAAAAAAGCCTGAAGTAGAAGTTAGATAAAACTGGGGGAAAAAAACAATACTACCCTTAAATTTCAGAGTTTTAAAAAACAAATACTAAATGTTTCAAATGATATCCACTCAACCAACTGAAGAAAGTACTTATATTTACACTAAACAAGTAATTCTCAAGTCATACAAATTATTATTCAAAACAATACTTTCACTACCAGTAAAAATTACTAAAAGTAAACTGCAAACAAATTGACGAAACAATCTAGTTTTAAAATTGCTTACAGTACAGAGAAACTCTGTTGGTGCTTTTAAGCACTAAGCACAATCAGAGTCATCTGATCATCTGAAAATTTGCCAGGAAGAGAATATATGAGGATTACACACTCCAAACCTGTGGTCTGAAATGAAGAGGGCAGTCCATACGCACAAATCCTAAATGAGCTTGAAATATTCTAAATGGAGGAGTGGTCCAAGATCCTCTACAAGTGTCTCCAACCTTGTTAGACATTTGAGGAAGAGGCTCAGTGCTGCTATTTTCTACAGGGAGGATTTAACAAATAACTGTGAGAGTACTGATCATGCTGATCCAAGTATAAGGATCCTTATGTAAGTACTTCAGACATTTTTTAAAGTTTGAAATAATATTGTGTGTGAAATCAAACTGTACAGCATCTCTATATATAATTTTAAAATATCATGCATTGTATGTATTATTTATTTCATAGAGAGTGCCAATAATTCTGGAGTTGACTCAATACGAGAAAAACTAAAAAAAACAACAGACTAAATTTATTCAAAGAATATTTCTAGCAGTTTCCATAATCAAATAAATAAATGATAAATGATCTCCACTGCTCTAGTGGTAGTAGTGTAATATTTTTAATGTCATCCTCTTTGAAAATGTGAAATTGTAAGTAGATATGCAAGAAATTCTACTTTGTAAGCAGAAATCACGCTGCTTGGTTGTACACTGATTTTTTTTAAATATATCAGCCAAAGACTAAAAATCTTTCACCAAAACAAAAATATTGTTTGTTAACAATGACAAAAAAACCCATACAATCACCAAAAAACTTTGTTCATAATGATTTATGTAGAATTAGTGTGTATACACTTCATAAGCAGTACAATAATTACAGACTGTCGTAATGTTAGAATATTAGTTAATCATATTTTGCTGTTATTAGAAACACTCTGATCATTGCAAACAACTGTAAAATGAATGACACCATAGGCCACAAATATGGAGGCAGGTGTATAAATGAATAGAGATAACTGACAAAAATATGCATATTTACAGTACCAAAAGACAGAAATGTCTGCAGCATTACTGTACTGATGTACAGTACATCAGATGTTTACAGATGTTACTTAAATTCAACATTATAATCATCAAAATCTTCTTCTTTAGCGCTAATAAACAGTGACATATTCAAAGTGGTTTTTTCATGAGGTTTATGCTGGTATGGTTCTGGTTTCGTTGCTGATTAATGAGAGTTCAGTTTGCTTCAATACTTTTGGCCTTTTGTGTACATTTGATCTCATTTAAACAAAGGAAAAATGCCCAAAAACATAGTTATCTTTGCATAATGTGCAATTGCAAAAACCCGGAAATCTTTTTTTTTTTGGAGTTTAACAGGTTAATTTGTAAACACTGTCTTTGATATAAATATTACAGCTGTACATAGTGATGGAATTGGATGCAAAGTTGTGTTTTAATAATTTTAGTACACAATGTAAAAACACTTAAAAAGCCATTCATAAGACAGAGTATTTACCTCTTTTTGACATTTAATATAAAAGAATAACTTAGACAACTGGCAGTTAAAAATATGTGCTTATTATGTAACAAGGAATGCATTTAAAGTGAGCAGTGCAATAGTTTTCTATTGGTCAGCTTAAACGTCTTTTGGCGCGAAAGCTTCCGTGTGTCTGTGATAAGTGTTCGTTTACCACAAGGAGGTCAGATCACTGTCAAAATATGATCTACGCTATACACAAAACAATATTAATGACACACAAGCAGGACGTCTCACCTTTACCTTCCAATAAAGCAGCCTTCAATTGATAGGAATGCTTTAAATCACACAGAGCATACAAAAATAAGAGCTTACCTATGTCAAAATATTTTGTGCCTTGCCTGTTTTTCAGAACACGGAACATCAAAGGTTTAAAAGGTTTGGTCGTCGTTACAGGAGTCTGTCCAGTGGCCGAACGCCTCGCAGATGTCGCAGTAGGGCCGTTCTCCTCCGCGGCTACCGTGATGCGTGCTGTGAGGAGGCGAATCGGGAGACTGCATTTGGGTGGGACAGTCTTCTGTATCGTGCAGGTCAAAACAGTCACAGATGTCACAGAAGACACGTGGCGGGGCTTTCTTCTTCTTCTTGACCTCGCCCGAACTAAATAAGAAAATAAGAGGAATGTGATTGACACTAAAGCCTGTAGTTCATATAATTCATATCCTGCATGTGAATCAGTAATGACGCAGACCCACCCATTGTTCTCGTCATTCCCATTGAACTCAGCCAAAGCCATTTTCTTCAGCTTCACCTTCAGGTCCTCGTTCTTCCTCTGAAGATCTACGATGACCGAGTTGAGGAAGTTGATCTGATGAGCAAAACAAACCGTTGAGTATGCACACACATATACACACACACACACTGTATATATACATAAATATTGACTTGGCTCGCTCAGTAAAAATTCTCCACAAGGGGGAGCTTTTGTATACATCATTGTTAAAAAAAAGAGGAATCTGGAGTGAAACTACATCAGCAGGATCTGACAAATGCATGACTCACAAATCGCCTGTTTATAAAGTCAAAAGCTCAAACACATCCTATGTGATCACAGGCTATATTTGATCCTGCTGCCATTGCAGTATGACAACTGTTTCGTTAACTCAGTCAGAGCAGCCTAAGGTATATTGGGTCTAAATCTCTTTTTAATATTATACACATTTTGTAATCCTAATGACACCAAAGATTTACTGTGCTCATTAATCAAACGCCTAGAGCTAAGTTTCTCCCATTATAGACACAGAGCTGTCAGTACCCTAAAAACAGACACTTCCTTTATTGTGATAGTTTCACTTACTTTATGAATTTGCTAATAAAAGTGGAACAACTTACACATTTGAACAAGGATTTCTGAACAAACTTCAGATGTATTGTGGATGAAAACGAGAATACAAGAGTGGTGCTTTACATCAGTAACACTTCTTTCTTGTTTACCTGTCCCTCAGCAAACTCTTTCTCTTCTCTAAGCTGGCTTATAGCTGCATCACCTACATAGAGACACATAATACACATTACAATCCTAACCACATAAAGCATTATAGGTGCTCATAATGATCATAAAGCATTATAGGTGCAGCTTTAGTATGCTAGCTCACCTGAGGAATTCTCCTCCTGGTCATCACTCTGTCTGCCCTCCAGTTTCTGTTCGAGGCTGTGCACTCTGCTCTGTAGCTTCACCTTGTCCCGCTCCAGAGACTCCACCACTGCCTGCAGTGTTTTGGCCACGGCATTCTCTCCACGCAACACTGCAATCTGACATATCAGTGTTCTTTAGTTCAAACCTCCACTACTCCAACAATGCAACAACAGCCGTGTATAGATGTAAACGTAGGTTTGTGGAGTTTGAATCAGTACTCAATGCTCTTACCTCATTTCTCAACGCTTCTAATTCTTTGTCCTTCTCGGATATTAAAGTGTTGAAGTTTTCCCTGAAAGAGCAAACAGTTTCAGCAAAATAAATTAAAAGCTTTGGTTCTGAAATGGAGCAAGTATACAAGCTAAAATTAAGATAACAAAACATCTGCATAAATATGCATGAAAAAAAGTAGTAGTAGTAATCTTCACTAGAATTATTTTCTGCAAACAAAGCCATGCAGAGAGAAACTTTCCAACGACCTGCATGTTCTCCAGAACATACTGTGAATCCTTATATAGAACAGAGCTTATTTTAGGTGATCTCTCCAAGGAATACAGTAGAGTGTTTTTAGCTTCTCCTTCACTGGCCCTCAATTCCCAACATGCCTTTAAAAAGCTGCTCTCCACTCCTGTTCTGGCATTTCTAACCACTTCTGACTGGGTGTGTGTGTGTATCCCTGTACCTTCCAGAATGACACAATATGCATGTCAATGAGTGATATCAGATTGTACAAAATATGAAAACCTTAAGAAAATATAATATAATTAAGTGCTGCTTCGATATTGTAAACTGCTGTGCCTTACAATATGTTAAAAACTGTGATGCAATATTGTGCAAACAGTCTCATTTTAACTGAAAAACAAGTTTGCTTGTGTGAGAATATGTCTGCTTTACTGGGACTGAGCAGTATGGAGTAACATTTCTAACTTACAGTGCACTAGTCTCAAAAAAAGATACAAATATGATACAGAAATTCATACACGCTGTTATAATTATTGATTTGCTGATCTGAATCAGTGATTCTCTGAACTTCTGCTACTGACAGACTGAAATAAATGTGTTTAACATTAAGATTACAGATAAAATATATCACTTAACTCCTTCAGAGAACGTCACTAGATGTGTAATGTCTTTATTTTGGCTTTCAGTGTAACGCTGAAGGCACTTTTAAAATGTCAGTCTCAGGAAATAACAGTAATTTCAAGGCAGTGTAATTACAGCTGGGTGGAATGAAACTGCATCAGAGCGACTCTTACCTCTCCCTAATCTCCGACTGGTTGTCTGGAGTCAGATGCTCACCCTTGAGCTGCAAAACAAAAACAAAGCCCATTTATAAATCTCCATAGGTGACTTCTTCTTGTCCAAAATGACACTATTCAAAGCCCTGATCAGTACTGTAAAACTCGTAGACGCTGTAGATACTGCTTAGAGCTCACCTGCCGGCTGCTGTCCAGCTTCTGAGACAGCTTCCCGTTTTCTTCCTGGAGTGCCACAAGCCTCAGTGACTTCTGATTGGCTGCCAGCTTCAGCTCCTCGCTGCAAGATGAGAAAGAATACTCTCATAAACACAACGGCTACTTTCATGCTGCAGATTTGTGACACAATATTTTAAAAAAGTTTTTTTTTTTAACAGTCAGATCACAATATCTTTATGTGAATTCAATATTTATCATTTTTTGTGCCAGTGTAAAGGCATCCACATCACTCTGGTCTCTTTCTGGTCTACTGAAGTGGCCACTATAAAGCCATCCTTGAAATCTTGAACCTCTTTCACCTCCATTAGCTTTTAGATCTAATCTTTAAATATGTAGTCCTGAATTTCATACAGACGAAATTCAAAGAAGATCTGTTTGCTAAAAGAAAGTCTGTTTGCTGGCATGGTGTGGGTCCACATACAAAGCATACAAAGTTTTTTTATCCTGATGGGAATGGTCTCCTCCAGCATGACTCCGCCCCATCCACAGGACACAAGGGCTCACTGGATGGTTTGAGGAGGATGAAAATGCTATAAATGATATGCTATGGCTTCAGTCCCCAGATGACAACCCAGGTGAACGCGTATGGCAGATTTTGAAGCGAAGTGTTTGACAGTGCTCTCCATCACCATCATCAAATCATCAACTGAAAGTACGTCTTTTTGAAGATACAGCTCTAGAGTTGACACTTTATTGTTTTTTCCTTGGTCATCCATGTGTACTTATCCGATAGGTGGCCATGCGCATATCACAGCAATAGCTGCAAAATCCATGCAGTCTTTTCAGCTTCCTGATATTTATTTACAATAATGGTGGTTAATGATTTATTCTGCTCATTGTTCAGACCTGTGATGCAATACATATTCATATTTCCATTCTATATTTGTTCTACACTCTCCTGATCGGTATTATTTAATTGTGATTGACTGCAACTGACTCTTGGTGGGATGTGAATAGTTAAAAGAATTAACAAGCAAACAAATAACTTTTTTAAAGAATGCTATTAAGGCGCAATTCCAGTTGAATCATCACATGCATAGTCATTACTGCCCTCCGCATGTGCATCAAATGTGCCGTTTTATTTTTATCATCTGCTCAGACTGATCCAGTTGAGCGCTGTTAAATCCAATTTATCACAATTAAAAGGATCATCAAGTTCAAATGCAACCAGAAAATCATTTCGAAGTATTCATAATAAATTAAGGGCATACCACAAGAAACGGAGAGAACAATTATAATGAACGCATTATGATGAACTGTAACAGCAAGCATCAATTGAACCAAATGAAACTCAACACATTCTCTTAAAAACAAATGGCAACAAGTCGGTTTCCTGTATGAGAGATACGGAGATATCTTGCTAGAAGAGTCACGATATCTCCCTTTTGAAAAGAGCTCTCCTCCAGTCTGTCACGGACAGACCTGCTGTGGAAAAGTCTCTGGAGATAAAGGAAATTATGTAATGCAATTATGTAATGCATCCTGGGAAAAGCATCTGGAATGTGGCTCTGTGCCTTATAAAGACGCACTAGATGTCGTGTATTAAGTCTTGACTCAATGGAAAATGACTTGTGGGTAAATTCCCACAAAACCTGACTGAAAGTGCTTTAAAGGTAAACTGCATGATTAAGACTCTGTTTGATTCTGTTTGTATAATAAATGAAAGATGCTGGAGCCACCTGCCTTCTTACCTCATTTTTTTTTTTCTCCAATTTTCTTTCAGTGACTCACGGAATCAGTGAGTCAAAACTATGGACCCATAAAGACTGGCATGAGTGGGTCTCTGATGGTGCAACATGGGGTGACTAGATAAAGACTACTCACATTTCTTTGCACAGGCCTCCGATGCGCTGGTTCTCAGAACTGAGCTGCTCCTTGCAAACACTAAGCTCCTCCTGATACTTGGAGTTTTGGTGCTTCAGGGCTTCAAGCTGGAAGAAGGGAGATAAAAACAGATTATATGCATGAATCTCATTGACCTCTAATAAAATATTATAATTATGTATTGTGTGTGTATGTGTATAAATATATATATATATATATATATATATATAGGAAGAATAGAAAGCATGAACAGCTTGAGTTAACTGTTAAAAATTCACTGACTTTCAATTACTTTCTTAATCAGTTCCCTTTCCCTTTTTCTCTTAGGAATTGTAGTTCAATCCAATTTAACCAGTGACCAACTTTTAAAAGACTGGGGCTGTCTACATCACACAGAAATGCTAAGCGATAATGAGGACAATAGCTCGATAATTGCCTTAATGTTTTTCCTAATCAATTATTTGCAAATATGTTGCAAGTTATAAATCAATCATTTTAGCTAGAAGCAATCATTTTGTTTAAAAAAATGGACTTATTCTTATCCTTTCTCCCAGTGTTCGCAAAAAATAAATAAATAAACAAATAATTTGATAAGGGATAGTATGTAAGTGTTTCCTTATGAACGGGGGAAAAAAATTAACATCCACTTAGCTACACTGTTACAAATATATATATATATATATATATATATATATATATATATATATATATATATGATAGATAGATAGATAGATAGATATAGTCATATCAACCAGGACTATTTCCTATCAATCACCACATATAGACTTAGACAGACATATAGGATAAGACATGCTGCCTATCAACCTCAATCAAACATTATTTATACAATCCAAACTAATGCACAAAAGAATTCACAAGTTTACAGCCCCACATTTTAGGCAGCCAATACAAAATCAGTAGAATTCAAAAAAAAAAAAAATCTAATTCAACAGGGAGAAGCATATTTTAAAAAAAATATTTTTACAAATAAAACTGCCAACAGGTCAAACATACAGCTACAAATGGTATCCTTTACTAGCAATTTCAGACCTTTTTATTCAGAAGTGAAACACAACATGCCCCCCATATGCACTGAGTAGAAGATTTACTCTGCGCTATAACTGAGAGTCAGTACCTGAAAGTGAGAGGTATACATGCTCCCTGAGTAGCTCTGCTGCAAGGCTGCTACATCCATGTCTGTGTAGCCTTGAAACCTCTTTATGCAGACAAACCAGCAAAATCAATAATGCATTGCCACCGACCCCCTGCTGAGTGACAGTGAAAGAGTATGCGAGAGCAGTTCACACAGCATGCACGCGTTCTCGAGCTGCCACCATCCTGAGCACTCACATTCACACCCTCTCCGACATATTCACAGGACAGCTTCAATATGTAAGTGCTGCCAAGCTCCTCCCCCCCCCCCCCCCCCCCCCCCCCCCCCCCACTTTCTGCATCTTTCCATCCCACTCTCTCCACCAATCCGGTCGATTTTTCCATTCCCCGCCCTCACGTCTATGTCGCTGGGCATCCTGCATCCAGCACCTGTCCTCTCTGCCTCCATGTTTTTCTCAGCTCTGCCAAATGTCTGACTGTAGATACTGATTCACAAAATCTGTCACATTACGCACATTTAGCGTCACAACTCTTCTTCATCCCACAGTCTGTCCTGTCTAACAGAATGTAAGATATTCATAGGATTTGTCAGGCAAAAAGGTCTCACCAATTTGAGGTCTAAAATCACTTTTTTTATTCTTTTTAATTGTTTATTTCTACTGAAGGAAATTATATGATATCAAAACTGAGGCAAAAATTTGTTTGCCGACTAACACTGCACAGATAAGTGATAGCGGCTTCCAACCCCTGATATTCTGCCCAGCCAAGCAGAACAAGGCAGCCAGCCACCAGGCTCATGATTACATCATGTGTGGAAAGCGCTGGCACAGACTGACAGGATGAGAGAGTAAGACAGACAGAGCTATGATCCCAAAGCTCAGCTTCAGCAGTGTAGGTGTCAAATTAACAATTACTGCTGCATTGCTCTCCAAGAATGGATTGGGCTGAAAGCATTCCTAAGCCAGACTACAAGTTGAGAGACTTTGCAATAACATTCCAACACATGAATTCTGTCATTTAAAAACAGAAGGTCACTTATGTAACTGAGGTTCTACAACTGACTCAAGGATCACTAGGATGGATAGGTTTCCTTAGGAACATTATCATTTGCTTAATTCTTGCTGAGTACCAACATCAAAGAAGTTACATTGTGAACATGTCCCCATTTGGGAATTCTATAAAACAGCCTCAAAAAATGCTGAAAATGACAAAAGTCTTGATACTGCCCCCTACTGAGGATGTAAATCACTCAAGTTCTGAGACTGTTCTCAAAATCCTAATTTTGTATTGAGGACTGTATAGAATACTGTACTCTACTGAGCACATAGTCTGTTAAACACAGAGCACAGGGAGTGTGTAAGTAACACTCTGCTTAAGGCTGATTTATACTTGAAACAGAGGTAATCAGTCTGTTTAATGTCTCTATGAATGAAATCGATGAGCATGACAGTTCGAAAACCAGACAGACAGGGATGTCCATTGGCTGTGATGTGCCATCTAGTGGATGCTTTAAATCATCCAGATGTACATAAGATAAGCACGTGAGCATGTGAACAATGCTGCTTGCGTAGCAGTTGCGTGCACACATGAATGCGTAGTGAAAGTGAAGTATATTTGCATTTAATGTAAGAAAACACCTCTTGAGCTGCAATCAACTATGCTTATGCAATTTCTTCTGAGCTCTGTACTTCAGTGCACTGTTGTTCAACAGATCACAGGGACATATGAAATAATGGACTTCAAGTTATGGGATTTGTTACAGTGCCCATGCTGCTACATGATGACTTTGCTATTGGTATTCAGCAAGGAAGCAAGCAAAAGGGAATACTAGTCCACTAGTTCAGCAAGGAAACTGCCCTGGTGGACAGGAACAAACGGAGGTACAATTGGTCTCACAGTAACACCTACGGTTAAGATTTATTTTCTGTCTATTAGTTTGATAGGAAATTCACTGACTTTCAATTACTTTCTTAATCAAATCCCCTTTTCTCTTAGGAATGGCAGATCTATTCAATTTAACCAGTGACCAACTTTTAAAAAACTGGGCCTGTCTACATCACACAGAAATGTTAAGCATTTATGATAACAATAGCTCGATAATTGCCTTATTGTTTTTTTTTTTAAATCAACTATTACTTGCAATTAACTGTTGCAAGTTATAAATCAATCATTGTAGCTAGAAGCACAATTTTGTTAAAAAATGGACTTATTTTTATCCTTTGTCCCAATGTTTGCAGAAAAGTAAATAGGTTGATAAGAGATAGTATGTCAGTGTTTCCTTGTGAATGGGAAAAAAATAACATCCACTCAGCTACACTGTTACTG
This sequence comes from Pangasianodon hypophthalmus, assembly GCF_027358585.1. NCBI lineage: Eukaryota > Metazoa > Chordata > Actinopteri > Siluriformes > Pangasiidae > Pangasianodon > Pangasianodon hypophthalmus. Next base: position 6,163,824 of record NC_069726.1, on the reverse strand, counting down.
TGACTCAGTGTTACTGAAGAAGGAACAATACTCACAGTGCTCTCTGAAACGTGTTTTGTGATTAAATATCTTCAGAGAGGCTTCACAGAGTCACCGATTTACCTACCAACATGTTTTTAGGAGGGGGAAGGAAACCAGAGAACCCAGAGGAAAACCACACGCAAACAAGGAGACTCATGTAAGACTCCACACAGGCAGAAATCCCACATTAGGATCAAACCACAGAACCTGGAGCTGTGAGGGGGCCACTCTATTTTTCACTTACGATAAATGACTGCACATCAGTATAAACACTGAAATGCTATGAAAAACCATCTATACAAAGGCTAACCAGATGAGTAATAATATGGTTCATAATATGAGATAAGTAAAATGAAAATTGCAGCATAGAATCTAAATAGCATGGTACACCACTACAGCTCCACCCTCTGCAACAACGCCTAATCACTGAATTTAAGGTCACGAAAACAAAAAAGCACTTACTTCCCAGAAGGTCAACCTCACATCAACCCCAATCAGAAAAAGTCAAGCTTCCTCACCTCCTGATGCAGCTCTTGATTTCTTAGTTTTAGTTGCTCCACAGCGTCTGCAGATTGGATACTCTGGGAATATGAAACGTTAGATATAATTTACCTCACCAAGGCTTTCTGACAGGAAACAAGACATATACAATACTTATTAACAATTTCTTTATGGTCTTTATGGTGATCTTTCTAACTCTCCGTTCACCTCGCGTTTGACTTTTTTCTTGGAAAATGCATGTAATTATCCTCTGTGCTGAGTTTTAAAATACTGGGCCATATTGTTGTGAGAGCACCAGAACTGCCACAGTACAGTGCTACAAATATTGCTATTTTAGTCACTTGTTTTTGCCATTTTAGCACTTTTGTGCCCTGTGTCTCTCACGTTCTACAAAAGTGGAAGGCTTGGTGAAACACAATGGGAGTTCAATGGATGCAAATGTTATTTCTGTAATAATCGAGTCATTCTGATAAGAACCCTAAGGACTGCTTCTAGTCTAAATCCAGTGGTCATTTAATAAGTTATTGTTTCCATGCGCAAGTGAAAACAAAAGCTATTTCTTGATGCATGTTTCATGCCTTGAGAAGCTGTTTAAAATGATAGGAGCCAAGCAATATCATTTGCTCAGAAACCCATTTTTTCTCACTGATTCCTTCATGCCTGCAGAACAGAGGGATGGAGCTACAAAGCACTGTGGATTCCTTCCAAATGAGGTATGCACAGCTGCCAAGTAGGAAATTCAATCAGTAGAATACTGTAGACCTGATCCCTGGGGAACATTAACACAGTTTACTACTAGACAGTTTCACAGGAATTTTCCTTCCACGTTCATTTTTTGGCACATCTCATAAACAACAAAATGTGTCAAGCACATGCGACAAATATACTGAATCAGGATACATCACTGAAACCGTTGTGCTTGTTTGCCCATGCACCAGTTATAAAGATTAAATCCTACATTAACTCCACTAATTCCTTATAAAATATGACACTTTTACTAAATCACTAATGAAGTGGTTAAATACATTATACTTTTGAGGTCAGCCCCTCACCTGGGTTTTGTCCTTGAACATCTGCAGCTCAGCCACCTTCTGCTCCAGCTCAACACTCCTTTCCTGAACTTTGCTCAGCTCCTGCTCCGCTCTGCCTAGTTTCTCCTGCAGCTCCTTCTCATGCTGCTTGTGCTCCTCATTATGTTGCTGCTCCTGCTGCTGCCTGGAGGCCACCTCCTCCTCCAGCTTCTGCTTTTCACTGCGCAGCTGCTCCAGTTGTTCCTTGTCTGCCTGCATGCTTTTCTGCATCTCTACAAGCACAAGGATAATCACTTACAGCAACATACACACTCTTCATTCAAACAAACTTTTAAAAATGCAAATAGAGACTAATGGGTTGCTTGTAAACTTAACATTATGCTACTGCTATATTGTGCAAAACTATCGAGTTCTTCACCTCGCTATGTATATGCAGTAATGCAAAAAGAATGATAGAATGGTTCAACAATGTCCAGATGCGCATACAAAGGATGGATGTGAATTTTTTACCTTGTATGGAGAGTGCAATTTTTTTACTTTCTTCAGCTTCTGTATCAAGTTTTTTTTTCTGTGATAATGAAACACAAATGACCATTAATGGAGCCATTTAAGATTTGGGTGCTCGACTGTTCTTCATCACTTCACACAGTAAAATACATTATAAACTTTCTTTATTCATGCATTTCAACACAAGCACTGCCAAAAATGTGCCTACAATTTATGCTCATATCAGCTACAAAAACACAGTCATTCATGTAATTTATACCGCAGGGCTGTTAAATTCTCGAATCTGAAGCATGTGCTGATTAATCTTGTAGTGCCGACTGTAATTCACATGATAGGTTTACATTAATGCGCTTGTTGTACTATGTTATTGTTTCTATAATAAGAGCTCAATCACAGGTACTTGTACGGCACATAACCTAAGTCTAATAATAAACAGATTAAAAACGTGTAATCATTGAATCATTGATATGGTGAATCTTTCCATAAGGAGACATTTGTTAAAAATTTATGGAAGGAGTCTCCAGTGTCAGCAGTCAAAAAGTTTTCCGTCATAGGAGAGTCTACAGGACATAGGATTTGTGCTTTTCGGTTTCTCCGCTTTCTGTCAGGCCATATCACACCACCCCATCATGGATTATTTTTTATCATATTCCTTTCTTATACATATGGAATATAACTGACAGGAATCACAATAACAGGCAAAGCCAAAATATGAATAAAAGTAGCATGTTTTTTTCTTATAATGAAACAGTGGAATTTATGGTTATAAGAATAAGCGTAAAATTAGCTACAACATGTTATTTATGAAGGTTTGGTCTGTAGTTATATATTCTTTAGAGTAACTAAACGTCATACCAAATCATCCAGCTGATGCTGAAGGGCAGTGTTCTCCTGCTGGGAGGAGCTGAGTCTCTGCTGGAGGAGCAGCACCTCTTTGTGTCTGGCCTCCAACTCATTGCTCAGCTCCCTAACCTGTGAGAATAACGAGGACTCAATCTGTTCATGCTGTCAATGCACTGTAAGTCTAATATAAACTAAATGATCAGTTAAGAAAAGTTCTTAATTCATACAGCCACCACTAATGAGTGATAATGTAGTTCACAAACTGCATTTCTGAACCATGAAATATAGTATCCTAAAGTTAAATGTAATACATTTTTAATACAATATAAGACCTCTTATATAATTCAAAAATTATATAATTTTTCAAGAATCTGCAGATGCCCTGGAATAAAGGCTCGGACCTTTTTGTCTTGTAATGGAGGTGAGCCTGATCCAGCTTCTGCTCGCTGAGATCGTAGGCGTAGCTGCAGCTCTGAGACTTCCTTCTCTAGTTCCATGATCCGGGACCTTTCAGACACTGTGGCCACCTATAACACGAGGCCAACTGCCATTAGCTACTTCACACAGTAACACACACATCATAACAGAGGAGTCACCTTTATTAGCATGCTTAACTGATTTTCAGTCAATACTGTCTGAAAGGCTCTGAACGTGTATATCTATTATTTCTGAAAATGCTGTTGACGTTGCATCATCCTGTTAATGAAAACTCCAAACCTACCTCGCTCCATCATGCAAAAAAGGCAAAAGTGTCACAAACACGCGGCACTGACTCTAGCCCCGAGAGACCGCTCATATGAAGACGCCTGCCTTATTTGATAATGTGAGACTGAATTACCCTAGTATCCTCTAACTCCCTCTGGAGTTTATCAGCTTTGGTCTTTTCAAAGAGAAGGCTCTGTTCGAGCTCCTTAATGTGGGCATGCTCCAGTTTGGTCTGCGTCTGTTAGTAGAAAGAGGAGAGGAGAAAGAGAACAGCAATGCTGCAGTCACATGCAAGCCTAACGCCAAGTACGAAAAGCCTCACGCAAGCCTTGACATCATCCACTGTCTATGAATGAGGACAAAGAGAGTAGTGGCACAAGAGCTGTGTGTGGCAGCTGGACACAACGGAAGAAGACAAGAATGGCAACAAGGAGTTTGCAGAGAAAAACCAAGGATCAGAAAAACCAAAACACAAGGAATTCAAGAATGAGTAAGAATCTCATGGGAGCAAACAAATGAATGAAAGAGTATAAACATGAATGAGAAGTGAATGAAACAAGTACACATTTCCATAAAATAACATCATATTAATCCACAACAATGTAAATACATTTTAGTATAAATTATAGCATATGTGAGCATAAATAGAAAGCTGAGTTAGGTCGTCAAGATATTAGTATTTGAAGTATTTTCATTAGGGTACGCAACCAAAAATGAGAAAAACTAAAGGAAAAGCAAAATATATGTATTTAGATACATGAATACACATCTATAATGTAATACAAATTAAATAATGCTTTCAAAAAGAAGTCATAATAAGAACCTGAACATGCTCATATCAGGATCTAAAGCGGTGACTGCAAAATGTGATTAAACACTGGTAAGATATTTCATCTAATATAAAATGCAAATGCCAAAATCAAACATTACTTAATAATATTGATGAATTCTTTATAATATAAATTTCATGCAATAAATGAAATTTTTATTTTATACATGTAATATTTAGAAGACTTGCTTGTTCCTAGTATGTAAATGGAGATAAGCGTATTAGTTTACCTCTAAGTCACCTTTGGTAATGTAAGCTTCCTCTACACGGAACTGAAGATCTTCTACCTTCCTGCAAAACAGACCAAAGAACTTTCCATCAGCGTTTATTTGTTGCTCAAAAACATATCAAATGAATTTTAACCAACTCAAACGTTTATATATCATTTTGTGTGGTAAACTTTACCTTTTTTCCTCCTCAAGCTGATTTAACAACTCCACTTTTTCCCTGTCTGCAGTCTCCACAAGCCTGCGTAATTGGTCGAGTTTAGCCTCCATCTCAAGCACGTACTTGTAACACAAGCACGCATAAGCATGTTTACAATATACACAAACACATTTATGTTTTAATGAAATGGCACATTTCATTAAATGATAATTTTATATATCTCTTATTCTATTATTCTTTATATATCTAAAATTATAATTTTATATATCTATTTATATCATATATATTGGTCACACCACAATGCAGAAACATCCAGCTGACCTGCTCCTGGCCTTTTCTGAGCAAGGCCAGCTCCTGCTGCACCTCTCCGGCGTGGCAGGTTGCCTTGGCCACTTCTGTTCTCTCTAGATCCCTCTCAGCCAGGAGTTGCTCGATGTGCTGCTGTTTCTCCTTCAGAGCCTCCAGCAATGCCGTGGTCCCCGAGATCTTTCGTGCATAGCGGGATGAGGTCTCTGTCAGCTAGGCAATGAGAAGGAAGACCAAAAAAACAAGATGTTTGAACAGGCAGACGTATACAGATCTCACTGAAAATTGAAACCAATATTTAAATAATATTTCAATCTCTAGCACATGTGAGATAGAAGTATTTACCAGGCCTGCGCGACTGGGTTTTCCTCCTACAGAAGAGGTGACTGAGCTCAGTGAGCTGACTGAAGAGGCGCTGGGGCTATGCTGCAGAGTGGACCTGCGCCTTGAGCTTTTGGCTTTAGTGGTGGACGGGAAGCCAATGCGGGTCACTTTATGTGCTGGAGCAAACAGACCATATTTTGGCAGACACTGAAAATACCTAAAAGAAATAAAAAAAAACAGTGGGTTATAGAAATGTACAAAATATAGCCGAGAGATACACACTTATGTTGGTTAGTATGCTGTCATACCTGGCACCAGCCACTGCTCCATCATTCTTGCCAAGAGGCTCATCAAGCTCCACCCCACACCATTCCCCTTTAGCAAAATCAGTCTCGCCCAGGAAGCGCACAACGCCTGCCTTCGTTCCCCCAATCTGTGATTAGGAACGCAACAAATTTGGTATGTATCCAAACACCTTAAGAGTGATTTGTTGGAATTTGTAAGTAGAGAACTGGCCATGCACATTTTCACTTGACACTGCCCAAACGAGCTTTTGCAAATGGTTAGCATCACTCTTTATCTACAATGAGAGCGGAATAATGCCAAACTTCCCATCTGGCCACAAATGGCAGTGATATCACTATGAAACTCAAAGCTTTGTGAGAGAACCCATGGTAGTTATTTGGGGAAGTTCCTCAAGAGCCACTTCCAACTTTTGAATCAGCCATGAATATTTATCATCTTTTGAAATACAGACATAAATGGAACCAGCACTGAGCAGAGTAACACAGTGACTGGTCGTCTCTATGTCACTCTATCATTCTACAAGAACAGATCCTTTGTCACCCACACAAAAGCATTTTATGTTTCCTAAACTCTAAAAATGTCATGATGAATCACAACTGCGGAGGTAGGCACCAGCACAAATACAGCAGTGAAGCCCTGCTTGCTGACACCAGCGAGTGTTTCAATATTACAGGAAGGAAAGAGGTGAAAGAAGGGGATTCTTGGGGATTTGTCACTTGAAATTCTTTTTCAGCCTACAGTCTACCACATGAGACTAAACTCTCAAACCCTGTCATTCTTGCTATGGTGATGTAAGGTGCCAAAAATTCCAGTTGTCCCTTTTTTTTTTTGGGATGCCTGAAAAGTACAGAAATTTCCTAAGAAACAGGATGTGTCGGCAGACAGAATATTTTGCTCGCACAGCTGACTTCATCTAAGACGTCCTGTTTTTCAAGAATCTTTCGGGATTGTTTCAAAATTCTCTCAATATTTATTTCAGAGACACACTATGGTCAGGCCCTCATATAATTATATAAATGCTCACCAGCACACGATCACCAAGCTTCAGCTCCCGTTTTCCCTTCATGGTCGAATCCGTCTCAGACAGGTTGGAGACAGAACCGCTGGCCACTGTGGCCAGGTTTGTTGAGGTCTTAGTAGCGGTGGCGGTGGTGGCGTTGGCGGCGGCGGCTTGACCTTCATCAGCAGTAGCAGTAGGAATGACAGCAGAAGACGCTTGGCTGGTGGAAGACGGCGCACCATTGGCCTCACACTCCGGAAGAGGTGCCCGAGACAGTTTGGAAGGCCGGGTGAAGATGCCTCGCAAGTCCTCACACTGGAAGTAGCGCACTCCAGCGACAGAGCCATCGTTCTTTCCTATGGGCTCGTCTAAAACAATGCCTGCCCATTGGCCTGGCGCAAACTGGGTTCCGCCGACAAACCGAACATATCCCGGCTTATTTCCGTTCACCCATACGCGTTCGCCGACGGTAAACTCCACCGAGTCATTAGCAACTGGAGCACCAGGACCTGGGGAAGTTAAAGTTTTCGCGGTGGCTGCAAATAAATACACAACACATTAGTTTAATACTGAATCTATATATTGGATCACATCAGTTATTATTGCTACCAGTAATATATTCTTACCTGAGGGAGGGGAGGTCTTGGCTGGCACAGAGCTAGGCCTACTGATCTTAGTAGGTGGCTTGAGACCACTTGGCTTCCCTGTACTCATGTTTCCTTGCTCTGTGCATGTAAATGTGTTGACCTTGCAGGAGAATGGGGGAAGTTAACCTTCTGTCTAAGTTGAGAGATAATAGCCATAATTAGGATTATACAGAAAAAAAGTACTATTTTAAAAGTGTTTGTATTAAAATGGCTTCTGTTGCTACCATTTAAAAATGTTTAACTTGCTAAACATTGTGTTACACATCATTCCCCAATTTTACCTATGGGTTATCAGCATGTTGTAAAGATATCCCACGGGTAAAACTGGGGAATGACTTCATGGGAATTATTTTAGGTCATAAAGTGAGTTGTTACAGTGCACTTGTGCTGTGGTTATATAAGCTGTAAAATTTTATCGTAACATTTTTATACAGCTGTAGGAAAAAAACAATGCAAAGCCTCTCTTAAGGCAAGATACTGCAGGTAGACAATTTTGGTCACATGATTTCCTGTAATTGTGTAAATGAGCAGCTGTACAGGTGTAGTGAGGCAGGTGAGTGCATATGTCAACTTATGTTCCATGATGATATACACATGTCAACTTCTTTTATAAACCTCCTAAACACCACTAACTAGAGTGGAAGCACATTAAACCACATTGTATTTTAACACTGTTTCAAGATCAAAAATCAGCTGATGACAGTTTATGAAATTTTACATGTTCATTCCAGAAGGATTCTGCAGCAGCATTTCCCAAAATGTTGATTATTGTTGTATTTGCATTAGAGTTTATACTGAACATGGCATAATTGATTAGAGATCTTGATTAAAGAAGGAAGAAATTATTAAACTTTTCCGTACGTGTTTCTCCTGAGAGGGTCTTCATGGTGAAAGAAATATTTTAATTCTAACAACAAGAGAAAACAATTCTTGAAAATGGACTGATATATATAAAAAAAAAATACCTGTAAGAATATCACCTGGTAAAGATTGATTGTTATATCTATTGTGTTTAAAAAAAAGAACCCTATTCACCTGTAGTGTCTTGTTCGGTTCAGTATCTCTACTTAATATAAATAATGCGTGACTACAACTTATAATGCGTGGCCACAACCTATGAAAACATGGGACTGGGATCATGAACTCATGTCCCCAGCCTAGTAAAGTGTTGGAACAAGATAATTAAGTCGTGACACATTAATAAGGCATGATCACTGTGTTGTGCCCACAAAATGGAGTGTGCTTATATACAGAGTTTTACTGTATCCACCAGGCACTTGAGAGAAAGAGCTGCTCACCTGTTTTAGATAAGATGTAGACACTAGAAACATTCACATGTACACTTTTTTCCTAGTTGGTTTTGCATAAGTTTGTTCAAATAAAATAATCAATTTATATGTATATAAAGTATACATAACAATAAACATTTCATATCTAGAATAGACGAATTAGTAATAGTAAAACGTCTACTCTATTGTTGTTTAATATGAAACCAGTTTGACTTTGACTATTCTGAAAAATAGGCACAACACAGTGATCAAGTGCTTAAGATATGGCCACAGTTACTTAACTTGTTCCCATGACATAGGTATCTCCTTCCTCTTAAGTGACAAACAAAACACTCATCATCGCTGTCCATTGGTGCTCGACATTTCAGTGATATTTGTTTATATATACACTCACAGAGCACTTTATTAGGAACACTATCCTAATACTGGGTAGGGCCTCAATTTGCTCTCAAAACAGCCTCAAATCTTCTTGGCATGGATTCCAGAAAATGTTGGAAACATTCCTTGGAGATTCTGGTCCATGTTGACATGACTGCATCAATTCCTGAAGATTTTTCAGGTGCACTTTCATGCTGCGAATCTCCCGTTCTACCACATCCCAAAGGTTTTCTACTGGATTCAGATTTGGTAACTGGGAATGCCATTGAAGAACAATGAACTCATTGTCATGTTCATGAAACCAGTTTGAGATTTGTGACATGGTGCATTATCATGCTGGAAGTAGCCATTAGAAGATGGGTAAGTTGTGGCCATGAAGGGATACACACAGTCAGCAACAATACTCAAATAGGCTGTGGCATTCAAGCGATGATTGACTGGTATTAACAGGTCCAAAGTGTGCTAAGAAAACATTCCCCACACCATTACACCACCTCCGCCAGCCTGACTGTTGACACAAGGCAGGTTGAATTCATGGACTCATGCTTTTGGCTCCAAATTCTGACCCTACCCTCTGTGTGCCTCAGCAGAAATTGAGATTCAACATTTTTCCAGTCTTTAACTGTCCAGTTTTGGTGAGCCTGTGCCCACTGCAGCCTCAACTTTCTGTTCTTGGCTGACAGAAGTGGAACCCAACGTTGTCTTCTGCTGTTGTAGCCCATCCTCCTCATGATTCAACACGCTCACTGGATGTTTCCTCTTTATTGCACCATTCTGAGTTAACTCTAGAGACTGTTGTTAGTGTTGTTAGTGAAATTCCCAGGAGATCAGCAGTTACAGAAATACTCAGACCAACCCGTCTGGCAGCAACAATCATGCCACGGTCAGAATCACTGAGATCACATTTTTTCCCCACTCTAATGATTGATGTGAACATTATATATGATTTTATGCATTGTGCTGCTGCCAATCGATTGGCTGATTAGAAGATTGCATGAATGAATAGGTGTAGAGGTGTTCCTAATAAAGTGCTCAGTGAGTGTGTATGTATGTATGTATGTATGTATGTATGTATATAAAACCATATATTAACTATTATTCTATAGACTGACTCTGGTTATCTTTCTCGGGCCCTGAACTTGGACTACTAATTCTGACAGCACACAGAAGAAAGAAGAAAGAGTAGACGACAGAAAAGAAAGAGTAGCTGACATTATTTGTTACTTCTATCTTTCAGCTCTTGGTTAAAGTACATTATAGCTAACGCAGTTAGCTGTGACATTTTGTTGTTGTTGTTGTTGTTTTTAAATATAAAAAATAATAAACTCCTTTCCTGAAAGAACTTTGCTAGCTATCCGTGTAACCAGCGCCTCAAGAAAATTAGCTGCCTGCATAAGTCTCTAAGAAAACAGCTAAGAAAATACAGTGTTAAACCCAAGTTCGCTAGCCACGATATATATCATCAATATTTTTACATTTATAAGACATTAGCTAGCGTGCTACTGCGATTAAAAAAACACAAGCGCTAATGTCTTACCTTCCAAATCAAGCACCGCCCCACCCCAAGAAGTGAAGGAATGTTATAAGCTGCATCCCAGGGGTTTGTTCCGTTAGTTTTCACTCTCTCTCTCACACACACACACACACACGCGCACACGCGCGCGCGCATACACACTCACTCGGTTGGTAACAGAGGCTATGACACTAGCTAACACTTAGCAGGCAAGCTAGCTATCAGCTCCATCCTTTCACGCCCAAACCTGGCTAACCCAGCTAACTAGCATAATATGGCGCAGTAACTTTGTTACAGAGACCAGGTTTTAACCTTAGCTTAAATCAAGTATGTTTCATAAAAAACAAACCAAGACATAACGGCTTTACCTTTAGAAAAACAACACACAACGTCTGTCTACTCACACACACACACACAAAAAAAAACCCTGCTCTTTCATGAAACTGTTATCCAGCTAGCTGCCTAGCACGATGATGAATAACATCAGCGCGAGGCATGCCCTGCGTTGCTATGGCAACTGGCGAGCCGCCAGCACGAGACTGGATACCGCGACCTAGAGGGAATGTGTAATGTTCCTACCTGCATCTGTACTGAGCTTCAGGACAACATTTACACTTATTTCAAATGATTACTCGTTTTCAAAAGGCCAAAAATGATTTATGTGACATGGAGGTGATGTAGGTGGCGATCTGTGGTCACTGGCTGCCTCTAGTGGTGGACAGGACAAAAATATCAGAAGTGTCATGCACAGGAGGACTTCAGTCGTATTTGGACTAGTTTTACATGGGGAGATGAAATAATGTCATTATTACCAGCATATCTTTGAGATCTTATTTCCATCCGAAACCGTAATGCCCTGGATAATTTTCATTGCCCAGGCCCTCTCTAGGTCCCTGTTGCAGTCATCCCAAGTCAAGTCAAATCAAGTCGTCAAGTCAAATCAAGTCATCAAGTCAAGTCAGATCATGTCAAGTCAAATCATCAAGTCAAGTCAGATCAAGTCAAGTCAAATCATCAAGTCAAGTCAAATCAAGTGAAGTCAAATCAAATCGTCAAGTCAAATCATCAAGTCACATCAAAGCAAGTCAAATCAAGTCGTCAAGTCAATTTGAGTCGTCAAGTCAAACCAAGTCAAATCAACTCAAGTCAAGTGAAATCAAGTCAAATCGTCAAGTCAAATCAAATCATCAAGTCACATCAAATCAAGTCAAGTCAAATCAAGTCGTCAAGTCAGTTCAAGTCACACCAAGTCAAGTCAAATCAACTCAAGTCAAGTGAAATCAAGTCATCAAGTCAAATTGTCAAGTCAAGTCAAATCAAATCAGTTCAAGATTCAAGATTTTTATTTGTCACATACACAGTTATATACAGTACATAGCTTGCAGTGAAATGAAAACCTGACCTACTCCTCTTTAGACTGTGCATTTAAATACTAAATTAAAAATCAGAAATGAATAAGAAATATAAGTACAGGAATGTGCAAAAAGCAATGTACAAAATAATCAAAGACAGTACAAAAAATGGATATACAGAATATGCAGTATGTTACGTGTACAAAATATGCGAGTATGTTACGTGTATTAACAACACAACATGCAAAGTGCAATGTGCAGAGTTTCAGTGGTGTGCAGAGTGACTGGAGAGTCTTTATGGAGTCGTAAGGGATCTGAGTGGTGGACATATCTGTATTGAGGAGTCTGATGGCCTGAGGGAAGAAGCTCCTCCTGAGCCTGTCAGTTTTAGGCATCAGACAACGGAAGCGCTTGCCTGATTGCAGCAGGCTGGACAGATAGTTACCGGAGTGGGTGGAGTCCTTGATGATTTTAGCAGCTCTGGTACTGCATTGCCTGGTGTAGATGTCATGCAGAGAGGGGAGAGCAGACCTGGAGATGTGCTCAGCTAAGTGCACCACTCTCTGCAGGCCTTTTTGAAAATCAGGTCAAGTCAAGTCAAGTCAAGTGGCTTTTATTGTCATCAGGACTACATAAAGTGCAAATGCATGACAATGTGAATTGAAACAGACAATAAATACAGAGGACAATAAATACAGAGGAAAAATACAGATACACAGGGCAGTTCATGCTAACTAGACAGGTCTTGGATGGAATAAAAACATAGCAGATGCAATGTGCACCAGTTTGGATATGTATTTGTGACAAGCACATGACATATTAAAAGGAAAGCCAGCACAAAGTGTCTTAGTAATGTACTGGGCCACCCGGAGCCACCAAACGCTTCAATGCACCTTGGCATCAGTTCTACAAAACTCTGGAGTTGCACTGGAGGGACATTCTTCCAAATAATCTTCCCTCAGCTGGTGTTTTGATGGCGGTGCAGAGCTTCTTTTCTCACTCACCATTTCCCAGCAACGTTTAATCACATATTAATGAGATGTCCAACAATATTGGACTCAAAATTCCATGACATAATGACAAAATGACATGCACAATGGTGTTGCCAGTGTTATTAGTATGAAAGTTAAAGCTTTGGAAGCTGATCTATTTGAGCAGAGTATATGGATGAGGAGGTGAGAGAACTGGACAGACTAAAGGACTAAAGCTCTGCTGCATCGCTCTCTCTAGAGAGAAGCAAAGGATAAATCCCACTGGCACCGTCATCATGGGTGGATGATAGAAGTTTACATTAAAAAAAAAATTCAGCTCAGGATTGTATCATAAAGTAAAATGTAGATCATATGTTGATTGTAAATATTAATGATTATTAGTTATTAATGTTAGTAGTGGATTTTTCATGTAGTCCATGCACTTGGAAAATGCTACCTTAATTCATAAATATCAGGCTTCTGTAATGTTACATCACATGTAGGTTATGAAGTAGGCGTCATGTCTAATACCTGTACGGGTTCAGACAGCCTGAGTGCGCGGTGCTGGACGTGTAAGTGCGCTATGCCCCGTGTGGTTGCTTTAAGTGAATGATGCATGTGAATGTGCATGAGGTGGGCGTTCCGTGCTGCTTCTCCTCTACAGGCTGCAATGACACTCGTTACGCAGTCCAATATGAGTCACTAAAATATGTCGGATCCATGTCTTCATAGAGGATCTTCAGAATCGGAAAGGACGAGCGAACCAGGCGATATTTTCGTCGTGTGTTTGGAAACGGCAGTGGATGGAAGGTAAGATGGATTTCAGACATTCTGTCTGTCCACCACCTGCAGTAAACAATAAGCGTTATGGTGCCTGTGCTATGAGATGAGCCTCTTATTAAATACGATTATCTCCATGGCCAGATGTTGGAATCCAGCTGCTTATAACCGAGGGACAATTATAAGCCATCGTTTTCTTTTATTTATTTCAGTATGAAACCATCTATTGTTCTGGCATACATACACTATGTACTCATGCTTGTTATTTGCCTACATATTCTGAATTACATATTTTTTTCCTCATCAAATCATTTATGCACATGAATGCCCTTCAGAATCCACTACCATTGAATGTAAAGTTCAACATTTCACTAAAATACATGTTTTGCTCATTTTAATATTTGTATTTCAAAGCATTGCACTGCAGAAAAAAGCACTTTCTGCAGCATGGAATAAGATAACAGAATTGGTTCTAATGAGAGCTGTGCTTATATAAAGTATTTTCTTATATGAAAATTTCCATTCTACTAAATGATCGGAAGGAATGTAATCTTATAACTCATCTGGGACTGCTTAACTGCTCAATGCTGATTTGATTGTTGTGAGAGATGCACTTTGCAGACTCGCTCATCTCCAAATTATTGTTTCCTGGAAGCGCATTAAATATATCATGTAAATCACTGGATATGCACAGCACCTACATTACATACAATCTTCATGAAGAACTCTTTCATATTCATGAAATCTAGTTGTTTAATTATACATGGACAAGCTGATATATCAGGTCAATATTGAATATACTGAGCTTTTGAATTTTTTGGCTTGATGACCCTTAATCAAGATGGCGTGATGCTAGTGGGTGGGGTAGAATAAGAATGGGCCTGAATTGATTTTCCACTTTTCATGCTTGATTTCAGATTATTTTAAAACACAGTTAATGTCCTTTTTAGAAGAAAAAGCTGGATATAACATGCGGTGTGTGAAAGCAAGATGAAAGTGTGTAAACTCAGTGTGTACCAGAGCAAGCAGGGGTCAGAGCACAGACAGGTAACCATAAACCATAATCAGTAGACAGGGAAAACAGGAGAAGGTCAAAGGAAGAACAATGTTAGACAAAACTCGGAACACAACTTGGATTTAAGACAATAAAGGCATGATAAAGGCTTCAGAAAAATACTACAACACAACAGGGTATAAAGAGACAAACTAATCAAAAACTAAACACAGAACAGGTGAACACAATAGGACAACTAACCAGTTCCTGGCCAGAGGTGAAGAGAGGACCGTAACAGAAGCAAAGACCCATGGCAAAGTAAACGAAAGCACATGACATGAAAGCAGTGTTTGTGGTGCAGAAAGCTGTAACATGTGTCGAGAGGAGCAATTAATGACACCGAGATTGTCTTTTAAATTGAGGAAACACATATCTCTATTTCTACCATGCTTTCTTTCTTTATTTTTCCACAGAACCCCACTAATAATCAGCGCAGATGGCGTTTATGTCTAGATTCTCCAGATCGCGAAGCAATTCAAGGTCTCCTAGCAGAAGGGATTCAGAAAAAGGGTCTCCTGTATTGAGCATTTCTGAACTTGAGCGTCTCCTGTACACTGGAAAAACAGCTTGTAATCATGCTGACGAGGTTTGGCCGAGACTCTACATTGGTGACCAGTGAGTAGTTTATTCTTCCCATCTTTTAGAACATAAATGGCTTTTATATGAACTTGTGTACCTCACTTCAGACATTGTGGCTTTTCATTTGCAGGCATGGATAATATCATAGAATGCCATGGTGTATAACACCATTTAACACATCCACCTGTTTTACTATAAATCTTTCAGAGATATTGCCTCAAACCGCCAGGAACTTATAAAGCTCGGGATCACGCACATCCTCAACTGTGCGCAGAGCAAATGGAGGGGTGGTGCGGAGTACTATGAGGGAATGAATATCACCTACCATGGCATTGAGGCCCACGACTCTCCATCCTTCGACATGAGTGTCAACTTCTACCCTGCTGCAGAATTCATTCATAAAGCCCTCAGCATGGGAGGTAAGGCCAATCACTGATTAACATGACAGCATTTTGGGTACAACTACATTAACAATAATGGTTGGAAAATCTCCTGCGATCCCGTCCACATTTCAGGCAACTCCACATGGGGGTCATGACCCCAAGGTTGATAACCTACAGTATGTGGTAAAGAAGTGTTCTTCTATTTATATGGTCTATATTTGACTTTATAGGAACGGTGCTTGTGCACTGTGCAGTAGGGGTGAGTCGCTCAGCTACTCTGGTGCTGGCCTACCTTATGATTCGACAGAACATGACCCTAGTAGAAGCTATTAAGACGGTCAAGGACCACCGAGGTGTCACCCCCAACCGAGGCTTCCTCCGGCAGCTGAGTGGCCTAGACAGCATTCTTCGCGCCAGTCGAAAGACAACCTGAAACCACTGGTAAACACTGGACTCCCACTCCAAACCCATTGCCTTGGCCAATGTGTGTACATGTAGTACCATCATTCACACTGTTGTTCTGTGATCAGTAGAAATGCCTTACTACATTAAGACCTCTTGAGGTGTGCATACTGCCTTATTCAGCGTAAACCCTGATGTTTTGTTCAAATGACCAGATCACTGAGCTTCTTTAACTAGTTCGGTTTCACTTTTCTTGAAGTGGGCTTGCATAAGTATTCACCCCATTGAAGTTGTCCTCAGTATTACAGCCTGGAACTGAAATGAACTAAATTGGGATTATTGTCACAAATCTACACAAAATAGCCCATATAAGTCACAAGGGAATCAATATACTAATTGATAAAAGTTGTAAAGGTTGTGATTGCATTGGTTGGTTTACATCTCATTGCTGTGAAACCAGTTGCCATCAAGAATAATCTAATCAGTTGAATGGAATTGACTTGTGTACAGTTAAAGTGTCACATGATCTCAATTCCTGGAAGACCCCAGAATTTGCTAGAGAACATACCTAAACAAACATTATGAAGACCAAGGAATTATCAAAAAAAGTCCAAGACAAAATTCTGGATAAGCATCAATCAGGGTTTGGTTATATGTAGAATATGACACAGCCACCACTCTAGAGGTCTCTAGAGGAGGCTATTCACCAAAAGTCTGTGAGCAGGTAAGGAGAGAATTAGTCAAAGAAGCAACCAACTGGCCTATAAAAAGTTCAAGGAAGGTGAATACTTATACAAGCCACTGTAAGTCAAATTCCAAAGCAAACAAGAAACAGTGAATGAATTATTGGTGCATATCCAGCTATTGTTATTTGCTATAAGTAGCAGTGCTGTATTTTAGAAAAACAAGCTTCTGATTTTTGGCTGGTTTTCAGAGTGAGGCTAGCAGCCTGAAAGGGTTAAATTGCAACTGTATTCAAAGAAATACAAACAGAGATAGAGATATGGAGATATGGATCCACAACGTTGGAGAAATTCTTGCAACATATCTGATTCTAAGCTGCTTATTCTAAGCTGCTTTTCTCAAATGTAATTTTTTGATAATAGGGTTAGTATTTATTAAATCATGACCTCATGTAATGACAAAATATTTACACAAGTTATGCAGCCATCTTGTGGTAGGCGGCTCTTCATGTAGCAGTGATTTGGCCCCTTTTGTATGAGTTCATGCAGTATAACACATCTGCAGGAACATTTGACATGTCACTGAAGCATCCATTTCTACATTCATTTCTGGTAATTAGTTTTTTTAATCAAAAGAAAGTATAAATTATCAGTAAATTGTACAATACATTTCATTTTGTCCAGTTACAGTTACATTTGTCCTGCCTTAACAGATGGTACTATTAGGTATTTAATGTAATATTAAGTATTAGGCTACTATTATACAGTGTTTGTATATGAAAGTGTTATTCTGTGAATCACCTAAAGGAGAAACATTTAATGTTTGATTTTTAGTGTATTGTTAATAAGTTTGTATTAGAATTTTTTAAAATCGGGACCACAAAAACTTCAATAAGTGGAACAATACTGCACACCAAATTGTGTCTTATGAATAGTTTCTCGGCACTCTTTAAGATCTTAAGGAGAAACAGATTTCATAGAGTAGTGGTTATACTCTGTGTGTATGTGTATACATATACAAACGTAGGTATTTCTAAATCCATGAGTGATAAATACCTCAGTAGTGTCAGTATTTGTAACATGCTGCATTGGTAACCATTTGCCACCAAGCCATAACTGTGTGGTGTGAATAACCTGGGCGTGATACCAAGTTGTTAGAATTACATATGTGATTATATATTGTATATTGTATTTTGATTTGAGGTGTCTTGTGAATGGTTCTGTAACATTGTCTGTAACATCTATGGTATTGTGACACAATATCTACGACTTCAAAATCAAGCTTAAAATATTACAATTATTTAAGTGACAGGTTCTACTACATTATAATTCTTATCATAAAATCCAAACGTTACCTTCACGAATATCATCCTACAGCAGCTAAGTACTGTTAGAAATGATTACGAAAAACCAGCAACATCTGTTAAACAACACTGCCCACATTGTTGATGAATACACCCTCTGTGTAAAACCATTCATCTGATTCATCAAAATAAGTTGGCTGGGATTTTTACTATAACAGGATTTTTAATCATCCGGGTTGAGGAATCATCACAATATCAGATATAATCAGAGGTGAAAAAAAAAGATTATTAATTGATACAGACAGTTAAAGGAAGCTTTTACATGTAAAAAGAAAAAAGAAAGAAAGAAAAGATTTATTCCATGAATATTTCCTTATTTATTTGCATTTCATAGCTGCAGTTGGTTTATGACTGTATTGCATTTGGTTTAAAATTGGAAGTGCTAAATATTTTGTAATCTGTCAGTCCACATTCCTTTCTGATTTACCAAAATTTACATTGTATTTCATGTTTTGTGGTCATTTTTTTCTATCCTACCATTATATCGATACTTGAATTCTTTTCGTCAGATTTTTTTTTTAAATTCCTCAGTATATGAAATAAAATTGAGAAATAAAAACAAGGCCAAATGCAAGTTGTTCATTTTGTATCATTTCAAACAAATTTCTGTTGTTATATTTGTATTTATTAATCTTGCTCTTTGCCACATGCAATGATTTTTTTAAAGTAATAACAGTAGAAAAATATGGCAAATTTCAAACTTATTGGCAGCCTACATGATAAAAGGCAAAACAAAAAAATATATATGAATCAATGCACACAATAATTCTGATTTTCCACTCAAACAATATCAATAAGAAAAATCAATCTCCTTCAAACTTTTCTCTCAAAAATATATGTGCAAAATTATTAGCACCAATAAATATTAAATAAATACAAACAGACTGGTATATTTGTATCCATTTGTCTTCATGAACTGTGCTGATGCCTTTGGTCATTTTGTGTTTCCCTGGAATTCTTTACATGGGTTCAAATAAATCCTGTGCAATAATTTCAGCACATTCTCATCTGTTGAAGCAGATACATTTGTTGGTTGTATTCATATGCTGCTGTGCCAATGCCAGGAGCATGTTCATTAAGATGGGTAGTGTATTGGATTCTTCTCCTCACACAGGAAACCAGAAATGTTAGAAATTGATCTCTACTCTTCTAGGAAGGCTTTTGACTAGGTTTTGGAGTGTGGCAGTGGGGATTTGCCCATTCATCCATGAGAGCATTAGTGAAATCAGGCACTGATGGTGGGTGAGAAGGCCTGGCACATAGTTGCCATTCATCCCAAAGGTGTTCAGTAGGGTTGAGGTCAGGGCGCTGTGTATCCTTGGCAAACCATATCCTCCTGACCCTCACTTTGTGCACAGGACATTGTCATGGAGGAACAGGTTTGTGCCGCTCGGTTCCAGCGAAGGTAAATTGTACATTTGTATGCTACCACAGAATACAAATACATCCTATATGCAATTGTGTGCTTCCAACTTTGTGGCACCAGTTTGGAGACCCACATATGGCTGTGATTATCAGGAATCCACAAACTTTTGGCTATTTAGTGTACGAAAATATATTTCCCAATTCCTCTTATTTGTCTCTACCCCCTCTTTGTATGCAAACCCATAGTAATAGGACAATCTGTTTGATTGAATCAATGGTCAAATCCCAAACGGCTTCATGCTCCCTGTATACGTGCACTACATAGGAGATAGAAATGCATAGAAAAGAATTATTTCTGTATCCTATGTAGTGCACTAGTCTACCTCCTATTGCACTCACCGTGTGTGTGTGTGTTTAGGGTTTGCTTAAAACATTTTCTGATTCGCTAGCTCTCTGTCGGTGCCATGGTAAGAGTTGAAAAACAGTTTTCTGATTTTAATATGCAAATTACACTAAAACGGTCCATTTGTGTGTGTGTGTGTGTTTTAATTCTCTTCACCCTACTTACCAAATATGTTAATCTCCAGCTGAAACTCCGGCTAAGAGCTGTCTTACATGTTAGCTAGCTAGCCTGCTAAGCAGAAACCAGTTCGCCTTTCTTACTGAGTTTACCGCTTAACTAACCAACTAACTAGCTATATGGCTAACTACATTCGCTGAATACGCTATTATTTACCTAAAACATCTATACTTCGGTTATTTTTTTGTTTTTTTATTTATTAAGCTGGTTAATTAAAATGTTTTTTTGAGCGCAGTGCACAGCCATTCCCACTAGTTAGCTAACTGTTTAACAGTGGAAGTTTGTCGCTGTGTGTGTTCAGTCTTTTATTTTGCTGTTATTTGGTTTTAAAAAGCTGGACTGCATTTATTTATGAACTGTATTATTAAACCTGTAGCTGGTTAATACAGTCAGTGGGCGTGTTTTTGTTTGTTTGTTTGTTTGTTTGTTTGTCAGAAAATCATGGCAGTTTGCCTGTAAAAGCATCCATGACGTTAAAAGTCTTAATCAAAATGTATTTCAAATGTGAGCTTTATCCTGTGTGATAAAACCCCTCCAAGAGTGTTTTATTCCTTTTATACTACAACTATTTGCCAATTATTACAATTTTTAGTCTAATAATAAACAAGGCGTTATGCTTTTTATCCATTTATTGTTATATTTAATGTTGTGGAACATCCATGAGACAAGTTAGGTCAAGGATTCCAAAACTAGGGGGTCATAACTCGAAAGAAACTGATTCATTCATTTATTTTTACAAATTAATATTAGAAATATCAAAGGTGGATAATGTGTGCTAATATTTTGTCTTTTTCACTATCCGGACACGCTGCAGAAGTGTAGTTCAGCAATAGAAAATGGACAAATTCCCCTGTCCATCTAACTATGTTAAACAAATCGCTCATACATACATACATACATACATATATATATATATATATATATATATATATATATATATATATATATATATATAAAATACAATTTGTGTCTCAGATCACGAATACTATTCTAGACAATTATTGAGTAAGTGTTTGTATTTTACTGTAGCCTTCCAACCTGCCAAAAGGTCTGTTTTCCCTACCAGCCTTCTGAATTTTCCAGATTAGTAAATATTTTTTTAATGTAAGGGCATAGTTTTCAATTTGAGACGCAGCTCATGACAACAATCATGACGACAGCTGAAAGTTTTAAGAGAGATAGAGCTTGTCAGTGTGTTTAAACGTGCTAAACATTTTACAGTTTGACTTGGAAAACTGACTGGTTTGTTTTGGCTCTGCCGTGTGGATATAAGTATTCCGGATGTATATAAAAGATATGCAGTGAGCGTGTGAACAATACTCCCACTAGACTGGTCAGTCAGTGCAAGGTATATTAGTCTGGTTTTAAGTCACTTACGTTATACAGCTGTATATTACTGATATAATACAATGTTCAAATGTTACAGTAGTCGTAAATTATAAATCTAGAATTAAAAAAATTGTAGGGTGGTCAAAGTTTAGGGTCGCAGAAAATTCATAATGTCCATTTGGGATCGTTTGCCCAAAAAGTTTGGGACCCCCGTGTTGGGTCCTGTTATCATGTCTCCCTTGAAATTAATAGCAGCTTCTCATTTTACAGAGAAACAGAAAAGTGCAAAATCCCGAAGACTCTCCCATGGTAGAAAACTTAAAGTAATGTTCAATTACAAAGTATTGACACTAGAGACTCCTTCAATAAATGTTAAATACACATCTAAATACAGAAAGCATCAACATATCAATGATTATATATTGTTCTCTGTTATATAAGAGCACTTTGTATTTAATCTGTTTATTACTAGGCTTAGATGATGTGGTGCGTCCACCATAAAAGTCCCTGTGAATGAGCTGTTACAATCGAAAGAATAATATATTAGAACCAGATATAATATGATATAAACCTGTGATTTAAATTACAGCCAGAAATACTGCCAGAGCTGCTGTAATAGAATATGCCTTCTGATCAATCAGATTTGAGAATTCAACAGTATTGTGATATGAGAATTTGTAATCTGATGTCTTTTTTTACTCTTTTTAAATTCTCTGATCACTAGGCAGGAGGAAAGGCTGGGAAAGACAGTGGCAAAGCCAAGGCTAAGGCAGTGTCCCGGTCTCAGAGGGCTGGTCTCCAGGTGTGTGTTTCTATCACACGATTAAAATCTGCACTGATGTACTATGTGCTATGACTCATTTGAAAGTACGTGTTGTGATGGTTGTGGTTTGTGGTTGAAGTTCCCTGTAGGTCGTATCCACAGACACTTAAAAACGCGGACTACTAGCCATGGACGCGTCGGCGCAACAGCCGCAGTGTACAGCGCAGCCATCCTGGAGTACCTCACTGCTGAGGTAACGGTTAAACCAAGCAAGGCATCAAACATGATTGTGTACAGGCAGGGAGTCTGAAGGAAACTAATAATCATTAGAAATTCCTTATCTTCATGAGCCACTGACTTGCGTGTTCCCACTTACACGTGTTTTCTGCGTATACTGTATATTCACCGTATATATTAAATTGATGTCATGTCAGCTTTACCATGCATGTGCGTGACTAGGTGTTGGAGTTGGCCGGTAATGCCTCAAAGGACTTGAAGGTGAAACGCATCACTCCCAGGCATTTACAGCTGGCCATTCGTGGTGATGAAGAGTTGGATTCACTTATCAAAGCAACAATTGCTGGTGGAGGTCAGTTTAACAGAACATTAGACATCCTTCTGTTCTGCATAATGCTACCTCCACTTGAAAGATTATCTCAAAGGAAGATTAAGGGAAAATCTCTTATTACATTTGATCATATGATGCATAATGATAATAGAGATGTTCTTGTGTTGCATATGAAGTAAAACAGAATTTTAATGAATTTTAAAATAATAATAATTGGCCTGCAACTCTGAGAAATGGGATTTATTACCCTGATTCTTTTTACGCATATGTGAAAGCAACAGTTGAATTCCAATTTCTCTAAAATAGCCCCACAAGAGAAGTAGAGCTGTTGTGGGTTTTATTATTTTAAGAGACAAAGAAATTTGCGTTTGATTAGACACTGGATTTCCGTCTTAGTTATAGCAGTGCCATTTCTATTCTTATTTGAAGAACACTGATTACCCATGTTAAGCCATTTCATTTACATCCTGGTTTTCTTAATGTGTGTTTTCTTGTGTCATGACAGGTGTGATTCCTCACATTCACAAGTCCCTGATTGGAAAGAAGGGCCAACAGAAAACTGCATAGAAAGCTATTTTGTCAGTCAGTATGGAGAGAGCAGCTGTTTTATGTTTTATCTTTTTGTATGGTTATTTTGTAAGCATAGAATTAACGGAAAAATTAGACCATATTTTGACGTACTGTTTTTGGAGTGGGAGGGGAATTGTGCAATAGTAAATCCTTTTTAAATGGGTTAACGAAGGCACATGAGGGGGTTCTCAGTGTATATTTGCATGTGTCTTACATCTGTTTTATACATAAAGACTTTTCTTAAATATTGTGTTTCTGTGGTTATTTCGTACGAGCACTGGCTTTTATACTAAGGATGTTAGGATTTATATTTACTGTAGAAGTGATAACATATTAGTAACATTATAGAAAATTCAGATTTGCGAATTCAGCAGCACTTTGATATAACCTCATGTATATCATGGGTGCCAGTAAGTATATATTTTACTTTGTACTGCATACAGATTCTACACTGAGTTCAATATGCACTTGGTGATTGGGGCTCTTTTGGACTATTGTACTATTATAAATTCAGTGAAACACTAATGAAAAAACTGAAATCCAAATAAACAGATAAACATTTATTATACAGTTCTCTGGTACATATAAACATGAACAAAATATAACTTTACAGATTTAAGCATTTACAAGTGAGTCTTTAAATATTCAACAGTATGAAAAATACATTCATTATTGCACTCCACCCTGTGTTCTGAAATCCATTACAAAATTGAGAGGGGATGCTTCATTAAGACTGATGAGCGATTCATCTGCAGTCCATGTGGCTCCAATTGGCAATGTTCATTGTGAGCTGAAGTACTGGTGAGAGTAAGGCTGGTACGGCTGCATAAGAGCCGGGTTGCTAGGGGCCACAGGAAGACCCTGAGGACATCTGTACTGGTAGAGAGCATTGGCAGACAGGGTGGGCACAACAGAAGGGGTGTAATGGATGTTGGGGGGGCACATGTAGGGACTCGGGCTCTCTTGTGCTGGGTAATAACTTGGGTACGGCGCTGGTCTGAAGGACTGCAGCTCGGGGTAATGCATGAGCTGTGATGCCACATTGGCCTGGCAGGCGTGTGCTAAGGCATCCTGCACCGTCCTCTTTAGCTTCATTCGTCTGTTCTGAAACCAGTTCCTGATCTGTGGAGAGACATAATTGTTAGTTTCATACTACTCTGTGCATCATGTGTCGGTGTAGCTACATTGTTTTTTAAAGAATTGACAGTACGTAACAGTAGGAAAGTAAGGAGTAAAACATGGGATGATCAACGGCAGGATGGTGTGATGAAGCCTGACGCAGAGCCGTTACCATCCCCTAGGTTAAGTATTTAATAATAAAAGCATGTCTTAAAGAGTTTTATTCCTCTTAGTAGTAACCAACATAGTACCATATCAGCCTGGATAGTACAACTTCTCCTTTAAGACAAATCTGCTCACCTGTTTATCAGAGAGATTGAGCCTCTTGCACAGCTCAGCTTTGTCCTGGGCTCCCAGATAAGCGTTCCTCTTGAATGCTCTCTCTAAACTGTCGATCTGCTCAGCTGTGAAGGCTGTTCTAGCTCGTCGCCCTGTGCCAGGGGAGGTTGAAGGTGCTGGCTCCTTGGAGGCCATGGGTGAGAGAGAACGCCCGCCTTCGCTCTCATATCCGGACGTCTCCTCCTCCTCTGTCCCACTGCTGAAGCCTAACTCTGGTGCTGGAATGGAGAAAATGTGGAAAGGAAGTTGACTGAGACCATTTTAACCTCTGCATAGGATCATTGACCAACATTTTAGAAATAGAGATAAATAGTACATGGAAGTTAAGAAACGTTAAATCTAGGTACCTTGCTTACTCATTTTCAATGATCCATGATCTACTACTAATATATTCATACATTTTTAAGTTCTTAGAATTAATAAAATGCAAGAAGCTTTGAATGTTATCTTTTAACTTCTAACATAGTTAGAGTGAATGAAAATAAAGCAATAAAAAAGACCCCTGATTTGCTTACACATTGTCGACAGTTTAGTATATTTATACTTTATTACATAACTAGCAATTATACTATGGATGTGATTAATTAACATCTTACCATGCTGGGTGCTCTCAGTGTTGTTTGCAACAGGTTCTTTCTTTGGTGCAGTAATATAGATTTGTGATGGCCCCATTGGCTCGGACTGGATTTGCTGGGTTTCCATGCTATCCACTCTCCTGCTGTAGAAACCAGGGAGAGTTTCTGGAACAGTCCCAGAGGTGCTGGCTCTATCAGAGGCCATGGAGGAGCTGGAATGGCTCACTGCACTAGGGCTTGATGGAGTACTAGCACTGCTCTGGCTGCTTTGGGATAGCCATTCAACAGAAAAGTGTCCCTTCATCATTCCACCTGTAGTCCAGCCAAAACAAAATATCCAAGAAATGAAAATGGGTAAAAATGATTCCTGATGGTCCTGGGTCTGGATCTGCAGGCAGTAGAGTTGTCTAGAGGATGGAGTCCTGAGACTGAATGAATAGAGAGTAGAGGTCTGTTTGTCTTCAGATAGGTGATAACCACCTCCAGTGCAGGTCTTGGGGTATTTATAGGGCTAATCCTGGCTCATTTACAATTGACTGTAGGCCAGGATCAAAGGAAACATCCTCCCTACTCTGCTCCCCACCCCTTGAGTTTTCACAAGTGTGGTAATTAAGACGTCTCAATCGCCTCTGAATGAGCCCATTAATTCCTGGCTCCAGTAAGTCTGGTGATGCACCAAGATCCCCCTCCCGACTTCCAAAACCATCTCTGATCCTGTCTCTTCTCTGATGGTGGAACGTCTGTCTGTGTTTACGTATACTCAAATTTTCATATGTGCTGAGATAACAGTTGAACTCCATTGTTAAAACTTGGATATACAGAAGCTCTTCAAATCTCAAATATTGCTGATTTATATTCAGATTAAAGTCATTTTAAGATCCTCCTGGTAAAGAAATCTAAACTACTTGTTTAGAGGATATAATTATGTAGACACATAAATAGTAACAAATATTTAGTAGGCTATGTAGTTCATCAACGAATACTAACGTTTGTAGTTAAATAGGAAAAATGGCTGACTGTATACTATATAGAATATAGCAATGGGTTTTCAAAATGGAGTCTGTGAAGCATCTCCAGGGGGCTTGTAATAATTTGTTTATTACATTATTGGAAACCATAACCTCTATGATCAAAGCTATTATATTTAGGCTACGACTGAGTTTTTATATTTATTAGCCGGACTGACTGGTCACTTGAATCGAATTGATTTTATCCAAACCTCAGTAAGTCAAAAAAGAGTAGGCTTATAAATAATAGAAACTTGTGTTCTGACAGTGGGCACAGGATCAAAAGACTCTATCCCTCCAAAAAATAGCAAAACTATTATTATACACATTTAAATAATAAGCATACTCTATGAAAAGTTGGATTATGTTCATTAAAAATAATCTGTACTGAGGGGGTGCGTGAAATTTTATTATTTATTTTATAGTTATGGAATTCTATAGTATGCAATTGTTTCTAGTGTCTCTATCTCTCATACGTGTACACACACACACACACACACACACACTCATATAAGTCATGTAACACTATTTTTGAAATAATTCCACTGATTTGTGACTGTAATAATAATTTTACATGACTGTAACTGAAAATGCTACAACCTTAACGTAAACCTAAATAAACATCCCAGCAAGACCAAGATAATACTTCAGTCCTATAATTTCTTGGTCACTTTATGCCTTACTTTACCACAGTGCAGTACTTTGTCTTGTTTACATTACTCTTCCCTTTTTTTTCCACTTACATACAATATACTGTATATTGTATTTTGTATATTGTATATTCTTATTGTATGCTATTAACAATTACATTTGTTTAAGCTCTTGTTTTGTGTTGGATGTATGTGTGTGTGTGTGTGTGTGTGTGTGTGTGTGTGGCGGGGGGTGTCGTTTTGTATATTCTGTGCCTTCTGTTACATGGAAGCAATCTATCTGATCCTTACCATAAGTGTTTCAAGGTAAATATGTCTTGACATACTATGTAAATGATAAATAAGCTGGACTTATTCAGTAAATTCATGCCTGATGATTTCTGTTGGCCCATTACTTATTTATTTATTTATTTACCTATCCATCCCCCCTCTTTTTCTGTCTTCTCTATTCATGCTCTTTTTCTTTGCTTCTCTTCTGAAATGCAATATAAAATAGGATGGAATGATCATAATGATAACAGAATGACAATTAACCTGAACACGCACATGCGCACACACACACATTATTATTATTATTATTATTATTACACATTATTATTACACATTATTATTATGCGCACACACACAAACATGCACACACACACACACATGGTTGTTGTCCTTGTGAGGTACTTCCATTGAGTCATGTAATACTATATTTGAAGTAATTACATTGGCTTGTATAACCTATTACTAACCTAATATTGTGTAATATTACCTTTAAAAAAAACTCAAAATATAAGCTGTGTCCCTGCAAGATCAAGATTATTTGGGGATCATCAGGTAGGTCCATAAAGAGAGAAATACACCCCCCCGATCACACACACACACAGTGAGTAGCTGTAAATGTGCCTCCTTGGCCCCTGCTTTATGCGCTCTTTAAGTCGGTATTGGTATCAAAGCCCACTGCCCCTTTGAAGTGCCAGTAAGCGGTTAATGGCCGATTACAGAAACACTACACATAGTGCCGAGAGAGCAGCCTGGCCCAATCCGACCTCTCATCCAGATAAACACAGCCCTATTCCCTAGTTCCACAAAGAGAGAAATACACACCCCTGATCACACACACACACACGCACACAGTAAGTAGCTGTAAATGTGCCTCCTTGGCCCCTCAACTAAATCCTCAACTATCTCACTCAGATGTTTACCAGGGGATTAAAATGATCAATCCAATTAATCACCACAAAGCCAAATACAAGTTTGACTGTAAATTGCAAGCTCCATCACTGTTTGGGATTGATTGATTTAATCTGATCCCCTTAAATCCTACAGAAAAATACAAAGGAGAGGAAAGATGGCGCCATGGGTGGAGATTTCAGGTGTAAGCCAGAGTCCCATAGAGAACATGCACACTTAACCACAGTCTGTTACACTTTGGAGTGTGGCTGTGGGGATTTGTGCTCATTCAGCCAGAAAAGCATTAGTGAGGTCAGGCACTGATGTCAAGTGAGGAGGCCTGGGGTGCAGTCAGCATTCCAGTTCATCCCAAAAGTGTTTATTGGGGTTGAGGTCAGGACTCTGTCTTCATGGACCTTGCTTTGTGTACAGGGACATTGTCATGTTGGAATATGTTTGGGGCCCTTGGGGCTCCAGTGACAGGGAATTGTAATGCTACAGCATACAAAGACATTCTAGACAATTGTGTGCTTCTAACATTGTGACAACCGTTTGGGGAAGAATCACATATGGGTGTGATGGTCAGCTGTCCACAAACCTTTGGCCATATAGTGTATTTTTACTTTTACATAAGTGGAAGTTGTGAAGCTCTTGTTTTATCCATGAATGTTATTCATGTGTCTTATAGATATTAAATTGCGTTGGAAAGAATGCTAATGAATATATTATTAAGTCAGTCTGGTATTTAGAAACCTGTCTGCATGATGTAATTTATACAAAACCTTAACAATATAAGGTGATAATTCTCAAAGTGGGGTCTGTGAAGCAGAGTCTTTTTTCATTTGTTACACTGGTGGAAATCACAGCCCATTATTTTTAACATTATTGTATTAATTATTAAGTTGCTATAGTTATTAGCCAGTTTGACTGGTCTCTTGATTTGAATGGCTTTAATTCAAATCTTAATAACTCAAAAACAAGTTGGCCCTATAAATAATGTCACCCTTAATCTATTGTGTTTTTTGATGGAATTCCAGGAATAAAAAGCTCTATGGTTGTAATAAAAAACTATATCATTGTACATATTTTAATAATATTTGTTTAGTTGCATTTTCTTCATTAAAACCACTGTGGCATTTATTTTACAGTTAAAGGGCTCCCTGGCTGCAAAAAGTTTGAGAACTTCTGATATAAAGTGCTAGTTCTGTATAAGGCCTTGTTCTGAAATAAAAAGGCTGATCATGTGTGCTGCACCCAATTATTTGCTTTATTGCGAAATTATTTGCTCTTTCAAGTTAGACAATCTGCAAAAAAGGCTCCATCAGTCAAATGAACACCACCTAACTTTCCCTATTTATGACTTCAAAGGGTAGCTATCTTGTTAACTCTCTCTGTCATCATATCTACGCTGCTATCTCACTCCTGCTCTTTCAGTTAAAGGCCACAACAAAACCCAGATCTCATGCCTGTCTGTATCTGCTGCTGATCTCTCCTGGGCGCTGCAGGGGAGTTTCTATACTCCCAAGTGGAATGCGTGGTGAGGGGGACAGTCCCCAGCTTGGTTCCAGCTTCCTCAGGTCGTCAGATGTGATAAAGAGGTGGAATGACTTTGATGTGAGTGGTAGCACACCGAGATACCGAGAAATAGAGAAAGACAGAGAGACAGGGATACAGTACAGACAGCAGCTTGGTTTTATGGAGCACAGACGGGAGGAGCAGGAGACGCCATGTCCACCTCCTGTCCCCCTCCTGTCCCCGTGATCTTGCCATCAAAGCGCAGATTACGGTCTGTGTGTGTTGTCTGCTACTGTACTATTGTGTGGTCAGGATAATGAGAGTGCTAAGCAGGTGTTTGACTAATTTAATGCAGAAAACAGATGTGTTTAGTGCTAAATCACTATCACAACTGATTCAAACCGTACACTTGGAAGGCTACTACCAAAAAGTATGTCTACATGAGAGAAGAAGGTTTTCCACTGGCTTCAAAAAGCATTCCTTTATATACCAATAAAAATAACATTCATTGAAAAAAGTATTAACTGGTTATATATAACTAAGTACAAATATTAAGATGCAAATGTAGGATATACTGTATAGTATATTATATAGCAAGTTTATATAGTATTTGCAATGGAGTTATAATTTGTCGACTCAGGAGTTGCGTTTGTGTATTTATTGCTGTAAATCTATTGCTTTTTCAAACCAGTAGTGCAGCCCTGTTACTATTTGGCCCTGTCAGTGCAATGAAAGTGTCACTCAAGTGGTGCCCCCTCCCTCCCAGTCAGTCTTTAGAGCCAGTACAGACGACAGTCTCTCAGAGTAAATGGGCTCCAGCCGTGATTGCCTTTGATTGCCTTCACTAATCCCCTTTCATCTCTAATGGGTGCTGTTTGCTGCCCTGTTAGGGACGCAAATGTATCATCCCTTCCCTGCTTGGCCAGTCCTTGTCCCTGAAAGTAGTGACCAAAGACACCTGAGTTTCTGTCAAGCAACCCGGAGCCGTCATATTTCACACAGGATGGGAACACCTCCGTATAGCTTTATTAGATGTGAGAGGGTAATCAGGGTAATGTTCTGCCATACAGAGTTGTGCAGGGTGTGATTGCATCCACATCACAGCTGTTTTTGGCTTGAAGAGCTAGAGTTTTCTTTTCAGTTCATGCTCACATACAGTACTGTGTACATTTTTTAATATAAATGTTGTCTTATAAGTATATTTTTAATGTCATCTGCATTGGTATTTCAGAAATGAAAAGAAAACAGATTTTCAAATATAAATTTAAAATGTTCCAGATAAGTATGTACTTTTTTTGTTTAAATAAATAAATAAATAAACAAACTGGTTGAAAAAAAAAATATATAGCCAAGGCTGTCTGAGATTTTACCTAAGAGCCAAAGTCTACCAGCCAATTTCCTTAGAAAAAAAAAAATAATAATAATAATAATAATAACTGCACAACAGAGGACCTAATAAAATATGATAAAAGTTTTAAAATGTGAAATCATATTATGATTTGTTTATTTTAAATGTTTATAGTATTTACTACTCTATCTTTTAGTTCATTCTTTATATTTAGAACATCAGTTTTGCAGAATTTCTTTAGCAGTACCTAAGATGTTTACTCTGTACTGTACAGATTGCTAAAACTGATTGCTAGAATTGTGAATGTTGGAAGTATTTATTATATGGCACATTTCTGACATCAGGCATATTGCTTAAAGTACTGTTTTTCGCCCATTTTGAATCGAATTGTATGTAAATTAGAGTTTAAAATGGAATTACTTAAGTGGATATATTTCGTTGGGTTAATTAAAAGCAGCCCATAGACCCTGTCTCCTTGGGCCTTTTTCTCCAACATTCAGTTCATCTTATAATCACATCATTTTGACTACAATACCTCCATTAACCCTCCCCTATTGATTCTAATCAGCGAGAACTTTAAAGAGGTAACCGGTGGAGCTGGTCTCATTTAAAAAAGCTGTGGTTATTTGACAACAAAAAAGGAGGGGGGGGGGGGGGTGAAAGGACTCAGGCCACTGGCTTTGAGGTGGAATCCACTCAGATCTGCGGCCCCTGAGCTAGAGACGAATGCTGACTCCAAGTGACTAACGTCTTCTGCCTGTCATTGCTGGATGACAAAGACATCACACCCTTGTCGTCTCCTATTCACAAGACTTTTGCTTTCACACTTATGGGTTGGGAAAGAAAAAAAAGTGTCGAGAAGGGATTAAGGCCCATTGAGCATCACTGATCCCCCACCCACCCTTCACACGGATCCACATTCGAAACTCCCAGTGCAGGTCGCGGAGGAGCCGAGGAACTGCTGACATGTTTGTGAATGGGGTATGAAAAGAGTGTCAGGACAGTCTATACTGGGGAGGGGGAGAGCTACATTTGGGGCTTTCCTTTTCCTGTTAAAGGGTGGTGTAATGAACGCTACAAGGTGCTAGGTTGGCTTTTGAAGTTCAAAGGACGTCAGTTAGGTCGCTTGCGAAAGGTGAATGAAAGTTTATGACTGTTTTAACTGTTCAGACTGGTTTCATCCATAAGTGAGGATCAACAAAACACTCAAAAAACAAAGTGACCATAAGATTGTTATAGCATTTACTGTATTTTAAAATTGTAAAGATGTCATGATAAAAAATTTTCTGTGGTCGTACTGAATAACACTACAAATAGCTCAGAAATTAAGAAAACTGTACCAAAAATGTATGAAATTGAAATTAGGAAAATACAGGACAGCTTTGGACTCTCTAAACCAAGGATTCAACACGTACACCCCAAAAAACAGCTCCTATGGTACACGCTAAACAGATCAACACTACTATTACCTACAGTACAAATTATTTTAACTGTAATAATAAGCGTATAATGAATGTATTAACATTACCAGTTATAACATTACTGTTAGACAAAAAAACATCTTAAGGTGACCTTTAAAAACGTGTGGTGGTGGTGGTGGTGGAGAGAGCAACGATTTAAAGATGCTGTCAGAAATGGCAGTTGGAAAAAGGAGGCCAGAACATGCCAGGTGCACTTATAAGTAGAAACTTACATATGTGGCTTCACCGCAAATGCATACTGCACAATCGGCACAATGTACATGACACAAAAGCCTCTCAATAAACGGAAGCTATAATACAGCTTGTCACTCACGTCTGAAATATTACACAGAAGAGAATATCTTAACTTAAACTGCCTTCATAACCAACAGATGATGTACTTTGAATAAAAAAAACCCACAGTGATTAGGGAAAATATTTAAAAATGTTAAAATATTTTATTTTTTTTTATGCTTCAGCTACATAACGATATAGAAGATAACAAAAAATAAATATATACATATTTATATATATATTTCTGGATGATTCATTCAGAGAGATTGATTCATAGTTTGTCACAGAGCATGTAACATTCATAAAAATTGAATTCTTAGTTAAAAAATATAATCCTATAAAATTAAAGAAAGTCAATTCACTAATAAAAGCAGAATTTGCAGGTACATGATAACATTACTGCATTTGATGTGGAAATTTGAGGAATGTAATAACAACAGCAACAATAATAATAATTCCTCAAATTTTTTTTGTTTGTTTTTTTTACACAGAATGGACTGAAGGATGCATCATTTAAATTAACATGGTGATAAGGCAAGTTGTCCGATTCTGACAAAATGATCAATCAGCTGAGGTAGTGAGTAAACCGGGCTGGACTGAAGTGCATCACGCGTTCCTCTCCGAAGGCGGAATGTACTCCAGGCCCAAATGAGTGAAAATTTCCTCTTCGGAGTTTGCTTGAAGATAACGCTGCTACAGAACACACACAGGGCCACGGAAGAGTATGAAATGAGGAGAACTAGCAGACGTGTATATGCAAGACAACTGTGGTTGTTCTTAGTGCTATTATTAGCACAAAGTGGTTTTATCTTAGAGCTTTAAACTCTAAAGATCTGAGTATTAAAGTACAAACGCAGGTAAAGCTTGGCAGTTAGCCCACCAGTTAACCCTAAGCTCATAACCACCTACTGACACAGGATTAAAGGAGCAATCAAATGTTCACAAATTTTCCTCTAATCTCAAATATAATCCAATAAGTAAAGACATTTCTGTGTTTAAATTTTGTCTCCTCAGTTCTGGAGCTACAAAGCTGTCGATGACAGACACACACACACACACACACACACACACACACACACACCTACCTCACAGTCACGTTGTTCAGTATCTCAAACTTTAATATGGATTTTGATACTTCACATTATTAATATTAACGAAAAAAGTAATATTTGAAAACTGTACTGAAACTACTAGTTTGTATGTAAACATTCAAAATGTTCCAGATGTTTTCACTTTGTTTTGTCTCAAATGACATTATTTAGCCAAATGTAGTTTGCATGAAGTTAAGTGGTGCTCTTAAGCTTCCATTTTTGTGAACCTATTTTTATCCTATTTGCTCCAACATAACATGACTCAGGGACTACACTTTAGTGAAAAATACGCGAGTTTGCCTTGGATCACAATATCCTAGGCCTGCTTGAAGCATAAACAGTGTCTGAAAAAAATAAGATGCTGTCTTTCAGTATTCACCTTTCAGTACATAAGGGTTGCGTTCATGTACTTACTTGTTTGCTGTCGTAGAGTGCATGACTGCTTAAGGACATTCTCTTCTCCTGTCCTGCCCAGCGCCTCAGCTCCCTCTCAAAGAGCTGCATAAGGAAAGTGTTTCAATGAGTTTAGTGGGTTCCCTTAATGGAGCATTTCACCTATAAACACTGACGCTGCTATTATTGCATTATGAAATCAGCGGGATTATGTTTAGAATTATGATAACACTTTCAATAGTTCTCTAATAGTGGAACAATTTTTAACCCATGTACACATTTACACCATGTTTAAATGAATGAATAATTTGTTAGTAATATACCTCACCTTGGATCCTGTCCAGCCAAGTGTAGCAAAAGCAAACTGACTGTAAGGACTGACTACAAGATCGACTCGAACAGCTCTCCATGTGGATCCTGAATGATATTCCTCTGTTCTATCTGTCGTGCTCGAGTTATACGAAGAAGCTTCGACCTGTGTATCACTGTCCACTTTAGTTTGTTCAAGCTTGAATATAGAGAAGCATCTCTCAAATCGGTCCATGTTACTAGGAGGACGAGCAGGTCCTTCTTTACTCTCTAGGTAAGAATTCCTAGTTGTTTTCTGGTACAACAGCAAACCCTGGAAATGAAAATGGACAGTTTTATGTGTTTATTTATCTAAACATGAGGGAAGAGTGAGGCAGTCTGGAAAAGTCTCTGTCCAAAAACGTTCTGTCCGAACCTCCACAGTGATCAGCTAGTAGCACTGTGTCAAGAATGTTGGAAATAAACAGAAACTCCAGCTCTGTGTTGCTCCTCAAAACATATTTATCTTACCATAGAGCAGCACTAGATATTTGTGAAATTATAAGTTCATTACATTTTTTGTTTTCCATAGTGAGGTGGAAGCACTGTTCTTTTTTTTTTTTTTTTTTTTAATAAAATAGCTTGTAACAAGTGAAACAATTTAAACTCCACATTAAACATTGTTTAATGCTTTTAACAGAGGCTTCAGTACTTACTTATTTCTATTAGATTAGCGTTTATTAACACTATTTCACTATTTCAAAGATTAAAAAATTTACCCTAAATACTATAATGATTTGCATTTCCCAAATACAGTTTATGTCCAAGTCTCAGCCATGCATCAGTGGATAATCTCACCTGGACACTGTAGATTTGAACTGCTGCTCTAATCATAAAGACGGTCCTGTGTCCATCCTAGGACTCTTATGCACAATATGCTCATACTGAACAGCTTCTCAACACACTAAACACTGTTTGTCTTTACTCTTCTACACCTATATACTGTAACAATAATGATAATGATTTCCTTTTGAGTGTTTTGAGTGTTTCTTCCTCATGTCCTCTCAGGGACTTTTCCTTGCCACTGTCGCATCTGGTTTGCTCATTCGAGATCAAAATCAACATCTGGATTTCTGTAAAGCTCTTTTGCGCTGTCTACAACTACTGAATTGAAAACGTCAATTCAAATCGAATTGAAAATTTTCATGTTTTTTATACTTACCTTGTTTTTTTTTTCTCTTTCGTGTAAATGCACGAGAGTAGTTTCATATCGAATGTGTTTCTGGGACTTTAGATTAAGAATTATACATTAAATTGTATCTTAACAGCTAACAACATTATTAAAGTAGCTGCACAATCAAGTTAAAATCTAATATGGGACAGGCTGGAGATAAGCATTTCCCTTTAAGCAAGGTCTGAGTAACACTCAAAGCTAACATCCTCTAATTATGTAATAGCTTACTGATCATATAAAGCTGCAATATGTTATGTCAACAATTCATTGAGAATAAATGTTTTCCATTAGATGACGTTTTTCTGTGTAATCTTCCTGAAATTAGGCTAAAGAGAAAAGTACTTTTAGTCAAAGCACCTTCATTTTATGTAAGAGAAGAAAAAAACATGCACTACACCTATTAGTCTTTGCTTTTTACTACCCACTAAGATCCTCTTACTGTTCTGAAAAATGTTAAGTGCTTTCCAAACTTCATTTTAGACCCTTCAAGGCACTAATGAAGCACAAACAAGGCATAAATGACAAACTGCTCCTTTACATGATGTTCAACACCTCAAAAAATATCTGCTATATCTATACCACTATAGCATTATATTAATGATATAACTATTTCAGATTGGATACAGTTACACTCATTACACAAGATAACAGTGCATCGTCAGCACAAAATCCAAGTCGTCAATAATATTTAAACATTTAAACATCATCACTGAATACCTGCTCGTCCAACCAATTCACAATTTTGGGCATCAATCTTTCTTCTGCCCCCTCCTCTGGGTGTGTGATGAGGAAATCCACATCATGGCCCACCTCCTTACCCCTAGAAAAAAAAATATTAAAAATATAAGAATTTCCTCAATTAATGAAAGATAATTAATCATAATATTGTTGCGCTTAATGTTGAATTCTCGACTCTCATTGATCAGAAGCCACTGATTAATTTTCTACGACAGTAGTTCTGACAGAAAGTGCAATAAAATGGTTCTGTTTCTAAATCGGTCAAATAAATGTGATAATCAAGATTTAAATATTGAGCAAATTATCATTTTTATCCATTACGCAGCTGTACCCGATGCTATATACTGTATGAATGATATGTTTATACCTTCTGAATCCTCCTGTGAGTATAATAATTGCCCCGGGCAGCACAGCTTTTACTGCCCTCTCTACAATGTCGCTGATCACCGTAGCCTCCTTTTTAGTGACAGGTGTGTTCAGATCATTATAATGCTGCACTCCTGACAGTTAGAAAGACAGAGAGATCAGCACACATTACACACTTCCAGGTCTGTGTAAGTATGTGTAACGTAAAACAAAGAAGCATGTGAAAAAGCTACGGACAAACTGAATTATTAACTGTATTTTATTTCATTCCTGAACAGAATTAGTCCTGTACCTGCTTGCTGTGCATGGTTCAGCTTTTGCCCTGTGTGTATAAGGTCTAACGGGCTACGTAGGCCTTCCCTAAACCACCGATCCGCAGTCCTTACTCCTACACCAAAAACACCAGTCAGTGCCTGAAGATGGGGGAAAATATTTTTAGAAGAATTACAACGTATGTGATGGTATACGCTGAAATGTGGCAAGTGCTAACCTTCATGGCTTGAAACTGCTCAGACTGTCTGGTTGATTCCACTTCACTTGATGCGCCATCTTCTAAAATCTCCTAAAAGAGCGATGTGTTCATATCAGCAGTAGAGTAGTTTAGACGAACATGAACCTCATGAAATATCTCTCACCTTTATAACTCTCAGTGAATGCTCACCCAAGCAGGGCAAGTCCTTCAATTCGTCCATCGCACGCACGGCATGAGGAAGTGCCTTCAAGACAGCCGCCGACCTTCGGAAAGCTAAGCTCCTGCCTTCATTCTCACTGAACTCTGCATTCTCGGCTAAGATCTCCAGAGGTTCCTGGAAAACAAGTCGAGTAGCATTGTGTTTCCACTGCACGGAGGTCTTAAAGTAAGTGAAAAATCTCAGGAATGCTGCGCATGATGCAGAAATACACCCGGGATGGGATTGGCAGTCCTTTGCACACAATAGCCACCATATACATCATATACACACAACAGCCAATCCAACTACTGTCACATTTATGGACAGTAGGAAGAAAATCAGAGAACCCAGAGGAAACCCATGCAGACACGGTGAGAACATGCAAAACCCCGTCCAGGTTTGAACTACAGCTGTACCACCCAAGTGCAAAAAAAAAAATAAAAGAGACACCAATGTCAGATACCAAACATGTCTTAGAGGGTTTGTGGAGGCAGTGTTTCATAAATCTGATAGAAATTTTATCATGACATTGACATTTCTAACATAAATTATAATAATTATAAAAATATATAAAAATACAAAACACTAGCAAAGATAAATTTAACAAAAAAGAGTTAATATATTTCATATTCATATTTCATATGTAAGAAGTTCTGCCATTTATCACAAAAATTTCACTTAATGTTCCCCTATTAAAAGTCACAAGGGGTATGTAAGGCAAGTAATTTAGGCTTTAAAAAAAAGTGTGGGAACGATACAACTGACTACATTTGAAATAAGTGGAAAATTGTGCATGGTTGATTTTTCAGATGGCACTAAGTCGGCTGCCGGGGAGCATGTCACGTTATGCATTCTAAGACCAGATTTCAACTCATGACCAAAAAGTTATTTTACACTGCGCGATTTGTATCTGCAATAGTGAAATGCTGAAAATCATACAGCGTAAATCTGGCTTAACACATACACCATATGGCCAACAGTATGAGGACACCTGACCAATCACTCCTATATGTGTTTGGTGAACATCTAGACATTGGAGGATGTCAGGCGAGGTGTTTTTCCACACCAACCTTGACAAACCATCTCTTTATGCACAGGGACATTGTCATGCTGGGACATGTTTGGGCCTTGTAGTTCCAGTGAAGGAAAATGTTAATGCTACAGCATACAGAGACATTCTAGACAATTATGTGCTTCCGGAAAACCCACATATGGGTGTGATGCCCAGGTGTCCACATACTTTTGGTTATATGGTGTACAAAGGTGTAAAATCTCCCATAGATAGAACTTGGTTGAGTGTGACGTTGAAACTGGTGTCTATGAAGGTTATAGTATATGATTTACATCATTTTCATGTTCATCAAATCATTCAGTGAGGCCTCAGACCCTGTGGATGGAGATGGAGTAATTCAAGAAGAGGTCATTCTTAAATGAGGACAAAATGTTTTTTGTTTGAATGATTCTGTGCTATTTTGTGGGATGTATTTGTGATGTGAGAAGGTTGCATTTACATGCTGTGCTGACGTCACAGGTGGACAGTGTTAGTGACATTACAGCGGAAGTTATTAAACCATTTCCAGCATGCTCTCAGTGAGATTA
This sequence comes from Pangasianodon hypophthalmus, assembly GCF_027358585.1. NCBI lineage: Eukaryota > Metazoa > Chordata > Actinopteri > Siluriformes > Pangasiidae > Pangasianodon > Pangasianodon hypophthalmus. Next base: position 6,124,649 of record NC_069726.1, on the reverse strand, counting down.
CGGGAAAGAGTGTGTAAAATGCACCCAAAGTGAACAAGAAAGTACATTACGTAAAGGACTTACTGTAAGGAATGAGTTGTGGTGCTTCAGTGGAGTTCTCCTCTGACAAGCGTAACTCTTCATTATAATTGCAGGAGTGACCTCACAGGGCTTCGGGCTGGTCTATAAAGAGATTACGCCTCATCCTGCTGTCTGAAGTTTCAACATAACACAAATGGTTCTTAAAAGATACCGATGCAAGGGCTATTACCTTTAACCTGTGTCTGTCCTGAATGGGGACAGGATTTCCGCTCGCCATGCTCTCAGTCAACCAACTGATGTGCAGCAGATTGACTGACTTGGTTGAGACTTTTCCTTCAATTTCCTGTTTCTTAATCCAAATGTCAACCTCATCTCCAGTGTTGTTTTCTGACACCACATGTGTGATGGAGGAGCTGCAAAAGCAAGGAATATGTTCAATAATATTTTTAAAAAATGACTTTTTATAGGATGCATCACTGACAGGAGGATAATTTCTTGATGTCTACCTGTAAGATTCTTCAATCAGAAACCCTTTACTCCTTCCAAGACGCGTCAGGAAAGCTTTTCTGGACGCACCCATCTTCCTTTCCACGATGAATATGACAATATCAGGAAATTTGCACGCTTTACTGTCATGACTTGCAGTTTGCTCTGTAGTCACCTTCCTGCGTTTTAGGGGAACCATTATCTGTGTGGCACTGCTAGCCAGATAGCTACCATAACTAAAAACCTCAACAACTTATTAGTGGTTTTAAGAATGCAATCTGTTTACTGTCATGACAGGAAGTTATACAGCTAATAAATATGCATTGTTATTGATTTGTCTGGCTCAGAGAGTGACTCACGAGTCACTTCAGCACAACAACAAACCAGTGATTTCTGAAAGCAGAGGTTGTAGAAGTGCAGCACAGTGACGTCAGAAACCTTCAGAGGCGCGTGCGCTCAAAACGGTTCCGACTTGTGTTGCCAGATCCCCAATTTTTAAGGCAAGACATGGATCTCTGAACCTCTAACGATTTTTTTCACCCTCCTGTGGTGCTTTAAGCGTTTTGCATATACAAATTCAAAAGAAAAAAAAAACATACAACAGTAAGGAGTTTGGGCACCACAAGCCACCAGAACAGCTTTAGAAATTTCTGGAACTGTATAGGAGGATTGTAGCACCTTTCTCATTCACTCACTCACTTTCAGTAAGGATTGCACTAGTGGTCAAGGTTGCAGTGGATCCGAAGTCGATCCTGGGGACACTGGTGGGCCTGAGGTGGGAAACTCAGCCTGGATGGGATGCCAGTTCATCGTAGGGCACTATGCATACACATTCATACCTAGGGGCATTTTAGAGTAGCCAATCCGCTTACTAGTAAGTTTTTAGGAAGCAGGAGGAAACCTGAAAACCTGGAGGAAACCCATGCCATAGCCTGAGATCAGGATCGAGCCAGGAACCCTGGAGCTGTGAGGCAGCAGTGCTATGCAGTGCACCACTGTGCTGATTTGGACACTTCGCATACACAAATGAAAGCAAAAAACAACATAAAATGTCTTAGAAATGTGCTAGGGTACCATGAGCCACAATACCAGCTTCAGAAACTGCACTGAAAGGATGAACGCCATTCTTTCAAAAGTCATTCCCTCAATTGGTATTTTGATGATGGTGCTACCTAAAGCCAGGTTTAGACTGTGCGATTTCAGCAGTCTTTTATGATTATTACTTGTCGCACTGCACATTTCATCATGATATGATGAAGCTCATGTAACAAAAGACCTGCAATTAAAAATTCACTATGTTCTGCTTACATCATCTATTAGCACAATCCGGGCTCATGCCAAAAATGGCGTCACATAAACAGAAACAAAGGGAGCTTGAGGTAATAAAGATAGAGCATGTCACTTTATGAATTCTAAGACCACCGATTTCAACTCATGACCAAAACATTATTTTACATTGTGCGATTTGTATCTGCAACACCAAAATGCTGGAAATCATACAGTGTAAACCTGGCTTAACAAATATACCATATGGCCAAAAGTATGAGGACACCTGACCAATCAAGCCCATATGTGGTTGTTGAACATCCCATTCCAGATTCCAATTTCGACTGATGTTCAATGTCATATTAACAAGGAATCCAATATCGAAGTAGTAGAGACAGCAAATGCTTGATTCAAATTTCCAGTATACAATGCAGCTACGTGAAGTATTTGAACTGAATTACAGCAAAGACCTGGTTCGGCTAGTTAGAGACGTACAAGATGATAAGCGTGATGTTGTTGATTGTGGTATTAGCATGAAATTTGAAGCTTTGAAAGCTGAACTGTTTGAGTAGAATCTACAGATGAGGAGATGAGAGAGCTAGGCTAAGACTAAAGCATTAAAGCGCTGCTGCATCGTACGAATTGAGAGCTAAATCCCACTACAGCACTATCAGCAGGTAGTCGAACGGCATTGTGGGTAACGTAGGAACATTTTAACCAACCCAACACATAGATGAAAGAAGTTAAGATTAAAATCTTTGATGGTTTCTTCCTGTTTAAGATAGTTAGGATAGTTTTATTTCCTGGTTTTGGCTAGAACTTGGTACTGCATTTGTAGAATATCTGGCAACCTTGATTCCGACGGAAGTACTGGGGAAGTCAGTGAAGTGATCCTGGAGTTTACTTAGCTAATTAGGTAGCTATTTAATCCAGTTGGGAAAATAATGACAAATTGTTTACTGGCTGTTGTATACTGAATGTTTGGTAATGTAGCTAAATGCTACATTAATGAATAAGTCCTGATTCTGCGCAGTTGTGCTGTGACTCAGACTGACAGAACAGGTTTTTCCTCACAGCAAGCATGCTAAGTCAATAACATCCAAACCGACAACTCAAATCATAACTTGAATTAATTACATACTGGATTTTATCTCGCCCAAAACCTTGTTAAAAACCTAACCATACTAAAGTGTTACAAACAAAAATAACCTTTTTTGAATGTATTAGCTAGAGGAAGTGTGTATACACCACCACAGAGGAACAAACTGAGCATATGGGATAGTGTGTTTCTGTTCCACATTAGACAGAAATGCCTTTTTTTTTTTTTTTTTTTTCCTTTATAGGTTTAATTCCTGTCGTTTTCATTTCAGCAACACCCATTCGTCAGGTTAAAGTCCCTCTACAAACGACATGAAAGTCATATGACCACCGAGTTGCACTTCCTCAAACTTAACACACCATCCCACTAGACTGTGAGTGCAACTCCACTGCAAGTCTGCTACTAAACCCTGCTCTAAAACTGACCTCTACAGGACTGCAGTCTGGAACACTCATGGCAAGCTCACTATCAAGGAAAACACACAGGAGAGTGAGTGAAAAGGCTTCTGATCTCCTGCTTTTCCTCACCCTGCTCACCTGCCTACTGAGGTGTACACAATGTGTCAAAGCCAGCAACATGATTCTCATCCTTACAGATGATCTGGATGTGGAGCTTGGTGGAATGGTGAGTTTGGTATTTATCTGGATGACACTTTTTTTTTCAAAGAATGATGTGTAATTTGTAAAGATAAGCCGTTTTCCAAGATAAGGACATACCCATTAACAAAGTATGTCTGAACAAATGTATTTCTGGAATTTCACTACAGACACCCTTAAAGAAGACCAAAGCCCTGATTGGTGATGCTGGTGCCACCTTCTCCCGTGCAGTGAGTAAATGTAAAATGTGTACACCCAGAAAACAATTGCACTGTTCTGTACCTGTTCCAGTCACTGACATGGCACCCTTACATCTGTTGTACCTTTAATATGTATGTTTCACCTGGAAATGTAGATATAGTGCACCTTTAAAATATGATTTAAGGTACATACATGGACCATAATAACTTTTTTTTTCAAAGTAAAGCTCAAACCATACTAAAGGTACCCTTAAAGGCACCACTACAGTGACAAGAAAGGTACTGTTTAGTACTCTTTTTTTTTTCTGAAAGCGTGTTACAACGTTTTTGCAAATACCGGTGGTTTGCCAAACAGTGATCTCAGCCTCAGACACTTTGCCTATGGTTCATGGAGCACCTGATAACTTTTGCACACATTTCTGGCAACATGCTTCAGAATCATGATGGTTGCATTCTAATTGATGCTCCAGTGTATACACACTTGTGTGCACTGGTTATCAATAGAAAAGCCAACTTCTGAACACTGTGACACAGTGAGCTTTTTCAGAGCAACATGTAGTCACTGGATCTCGTCTTTAAAAGTAATTTGCTATGAAGCGAGTAAGCAAGTAAGCAAGAATTCATTGTTGTAGTTTATTAATGAACTGTTTACACCAGAGGTGTATAGGGCATGTTTTTAGTCCAATGAATCAGGAGCCACACCTAATTCCACCGGTTTAATCAGCTGAATTTGGTTTTCAGTAGACTCAGGTGTGGCTTCTGCTGAAAACCTGCATCCAAACGGGCCTTTCTGGATAAGATCGGCACCCCGGTTTACATGTATAGTAAACTGGACACTCTGTAATCCAGTCGAAATTTACTCGTATGATTTGTGCAGGTGTGTCCCAGTGCATCCTTGCTGAATGTAAGATAAATATTAAATACTGAACTTTACTGGGGTCAAGTCCCATCCTTCGTCTTGCTCAAAATGTTAGTTTAACGCCCATCCAACTCCCTATTCAACCTCACCTCAAGTATTTAAAAATGGATTAAAATTTGTGATATTAACTGGATTTTCTTACTGGACTATTGTACTGCACAAGGAGCACTTGTACAGATTCTGATGCCCAGAGTAATCAGACACAGACATTAAAATGATTAAAAGGTTTCCCCACCACATTTGATAAGATAGGAATTTTGTTCAGCTTGGCTGATGATTAGGCTTCACGTAGAGTCAGTCATCTCTTCCTGTGAAAGAAGATGAACTCAGGCATGCTTGGTGACTAAAAATACCAGACAAATGTTCATGTTTGCCTCTTTGTTGTCTGAAATATTAGCCATTATCATTATTTAAAATATTAACCATTATCTTTTTTCGTGGTGTCCAGTACACAGCGACGCCCCTGTGCTGTCCCAGCCGGAGCAGCATCCTCTCTGGGAAATATCCACACAATCACATGGTCCACAACAATTCCTTCTCAGGCAACTGCAGCAGCAAAGCCTGGCAAGCTGGTCCCGAGATGCAAGCCTTTCCTGTTTACCTCAGCAAGAAGTATTATCAGACCTTTTATGGAGGGAAATACCTTAATCAGGTCTGTGTTTTTGTTCTACTTTTGAGGAACTTTGTGTTTGTTTGCTTGTTTGTGTTTGTTTCTACCAGTGATTATAATAAGTGCATTCTACTGTGCTGTTTTTTTTTTCAGTATGGGATGAATGAGACAGGAGGTGTGGGTCATGTTCCTCCCGGATGGGACCAGTGGCATGTACTGGTGGGTCATGTGCTTCATCATCAGCCTCTCTCACTTTTTTTCTGTCAGCAGCTAAAATCTTTAACTGATGACATGAATGACCCACTTCCTCTCTCATTCAAGCAGAGTTATCATATTAATCTACATTACCCCAGATAAAGGGAACATTTTCTTTTTTTGAAAGGTTTGTCACATATCTTTCAGTTTCCAAAGAATGACATTTCAAGCAGAGTTATCATATTAATCTACATTACCCCAGATAAAGGGAACATTTTCCGACTTTATTTTCATTATATATGTTACCTTTGGGGTCAATTTTTAGGCAATATAATATTAATTATCACTTGTATGCTGATGATCTACAGCTGTATTTTCCCTTGGAGTGTGATGGCTGTACATCTTTTGCTAATTTTTATAAGTGTTTGACTGAGGTAAAGGGATGGCTAGCAAATAATTTTTTACAACTAAATGAGGATAAGACTGAGTTTATTATGTTTGGGAACAAACTACCTGGAAATGACCTGATTGAAAGTTATGGACTGTTGTCCAATAATAGTTATGTGAAGAATCTTGGAGTAATTTTCGATTCTGAAATCCGCTTTGATCATCAAGTTAACAGCGTTGTGAAAACATCTTTTTTTCAGTTAAGAAAATTGACTAAACTGAAACCTATCCTTTCAAACAAGGACTTGGAGACTGTTTTGCATGCCTTTATTTCCACATGGTTAGATTATTGTAATGCTCTTTATATAGGCATAAGTGAATCCCTGGTTGCTCGTCTTCAGTACGTCCAAAATGCTGCTGCAAGAATTGTGACAAACACCAGAAAACGAGATCATATAACGCCTGTATTGATATCTCTTCATTGGTTACCTGTAAAATACAGGATACAATACAAGGTGTTAATGTTTGTCTATAAAGCATTGCACAATCAGGCTCCTGAGTATATAAAGGATATGTTAATCTCTTACCAGTCTCAACGTCATTTACGTTCCTCTCAAACTATGCTCCTAACTGTCCCACGGTCTCGGCTGAGGCGTAGTGGAGACCGCGCTTTTTCTGTTGCGGCTCCTGCACTCTGGAATGTGTTACCGTTATCTATAAAATCCTCGTCAAGCATGGACATTTTTAAAAAGGACTTGAAGACCTATTTATTTTATCAAGCTTTCGGCGTGTGATTAGGTCGGAGAATTGTGAAGGATTGGCTGTATGTTTTTTTCATGATGTTATGTCTTTCTTGTTATTCTATGTTTTCATGAATTTTAGTATTTTATTATCTATGGACAGCACTTTGGTCCATTTTAATGGTTTTGAAAGTGCTTTATAAATAAAAGTTGAGTTGAGTTGAAAAGTTTGTCACATCTTTCAGTTTCCAAAGAATGACATTTCTGGTTATTTTTTTTTTATTTTCTGCAGGTGGGAAACTCTCAATACTACAATTATACACTCTCTGTCAATGGGAAAGCAGAGGTTCACAAAGATGACTATGAAAAGGACTACCTCACAGACCTTATTGTAAGTTCTTGATGCTAAACTCATTTTAAATAATCTGAATCTTATAGACTGGTATACTGGGATATACATTTTTAGTAGTCCATGCTCAGTAATATATGTCTGAAATAGATGAATTACTAATAATAGTCTTGTGTAAGATATAAAGGTGGTGTTTCAGGTTCACTTAAAGGACCACATTAAACATGTCTGGGCAGCTATTTTCTTTGCATGCTACTCTGACATGGTCATAGTGTTGCACATCTTTAGCCACTTGCAAAACTGCTGAGCTTTGTTTCCATGTAGCGTCTGGTTATTAACCTCTGTACATGCAAGAGCCTGCTGTATCTTTCTATGAGGAACCGTGTTCTTTTCTGTTCACTTATGATGGAACCTTATGATTCCATACTTTCTAAACCTTTGGGGATCTGATCAGTTGTAGAACACAAGATGGGGACCCTGCAAAAACCTGAACCTTATTACCAACCAGAGACTCACCACACCTTATTGCCAAAACACATATATTCATTCGTTTATTCATCTTCTGTAATCGCGTTATCCTAGTCAGGATTGTGGTGAATCCAAAGCCTATCTTGGGAACACTGTCGGGAATACATCCTGAATGGGATGCTGGTCCATCGCTGTGCATCATACACAAACTTTCACACACTCATTGACACCTAGGGACAATTTAGAGTTCCCTATCCACCTACTGCCATGTTTTTGCGAGGTGGGAGGAACCCGAAAGACCCCTGAGGAAACTCATGTGCACACAGGGAGAACGTGTGAAACTCCACACAGGCAGTAAGCTAAGCTGAGTATCAAACCAGGGAAGCTATAGATGTGAGTCAGCCTTTTATTAATACATATATAAAATAAAAGTCTGTGTTTTTAGAGGCCCTTTGCGTACTCTCTGTTCAAACTAGCAAGCGACAAAGCAACAACTGATCATTCATTTTCTACTGTATGCACGTGCACATCATGGAGCTGTGATTTCAGCCACAGTGGCATGCGACAAGTAACATTTGAACTGAGATTTTCTCAACTCTGTGCAATTAGGTATGACATGGTAAAAGCGAGAAACTAAATGATCTGCTTGATTGATTCCTCGGACCAATCCTTGCTGTGTCGCGTGTGGTCATAGCTTTAGTTCCTACATGCATTTAGTTCCCATTTCCTGTTTAATGCACAAAGAAATTGGAAGAAAAGCTTGGAATAATCATCATCTCATTCTGTTGTATACAACCTTTCATTAAATGTGTATAGAGACATTATGAAGAAAAAAAAAAGCTTGGAAGGAAGCAGCAGAGATCTTTGGTGATGCTATTGACTATACGTAGCTAGTACAGCTTGGTTGTTTTGCTAATCTGCTGGTATGAAGCCTAGCACTTAACATGTAAATCAAACTTTAATGGGGTGTATAAATGATATAGTGGGCCGTAGGTATGTGTGTTATGAGGGTGGTGGTTATTGTAGAATATAGAAGTAGGAAGCTCAAGCCTGTCTATCTTTTTTGAATTTTGTTTGAAATACTTATGTCAATGACTTGTGTCAATGTTTTGTTGTCCTAGTTAAACAGGTCACTGACTTTCCTGGACTCGAGAAGCCCCCAGCATCCATTTTTTGTGATGCTGTGCCCTCCAGCCCCTCACTCTCCCTGGACTGCAGCTCCGGCATACCAGAACAGCTTTGCTGACGTCAAGGCTCCACGTGATGGGAGTTTCAACAAACCTGGAAACGTATTTGAATTAAAGCACTAGCTGGTATCATAGTTCATATTTTTCATCTTTTGGGCTTAGTGAACAGCCTGTGTGTTTTGTTTCTTTCTTCAGGACAAGCACTGGTTGCTGCGTCAGCCTGTTAACCCTATGCCGAACAGCTCCATTGATTATCTCGACAATGCTTTCCGTAAAAGGTATATAAGTATTTTGAATAGATATTGAATGTCATTAGTACTCTCCTGGCATTCTTAGTGTATTTACTGTGCTGTCTGGTTTCATTAAAGGTGGCAGACCCTTCTGTCTGTAGACGACATGGTGGAGAAGCTGGTAAAGAAACTGGAAGACATAAAGGAGCTGGACAACACTTATATTTTCTTCACTTCTGATAATGGTTACCACACAGGTACACACTCGTTCCCTGTTCCTCATAATCATATTTGAATTTTACATGCTACGCCACGTCCTCTTTTAATTCCAGGTCAGTTCTCCCTCCCCATTGACAAGAGACAGCTGTATGAATTTGACATCCGTGTGCCACTTTTGGTACGCGGGCCCGGGATCAAGCCCAACCAAACTCTGCAGGTTAGTTCTGAAAGCTCGGACACATTCTCATCGATGTGTGTGTGTGTGTGTGTGCATGGCTTGGTAACATTTGTTTTAACGTCTTCTAGGATCCAGTAATGAATATCGATCTCCCTATGACCATCCTTGACATTGCCGGAGTTAATATCTCTATCTTGGATATGGATGGGCAGTCTTTTCTACCACAGATGGTGAGTGGAGTTATTTTTACATTATACAGTAACCTGTACTCAATAAATTTATTAATCTGTCACAGTATTATACAGCATAGTTATAGACAAAATAAGTGTAGTAATCTTTTAATTTTTGACAGAATTATCCACAGTTCTGTACTCCATAAATTTAGAAAGGTACAATGTTTGACACCATTATACCTCAATAAGTTTTTTTTTTTTTTTTTTTTTTTTTTTTTTTTAGTAATCTTTACATTTTTACAGTATTATACTGTACAGTACAGCACAGTTCAATACTGAATACTTTTAGTAATCTTTAAAATTTTGACAGATACATGCACCACAGTTCTATACTCTATAATTCTATACTCAGTGAATTTAGTTGTAATGTTTTAATTTTTGAGAGAATTATGCACCATTTTGAAACCATTATACGCCACAAATTACTCAGTAAATGTATTAATTTTTTTCACTTTAGTTTTTTTTCCAGTTTTTCAAATGCCACAGTTTAGTATCAAATACATTTCATAAGCTTTACATTTGTATGCACCACAGTTTTATACTGAATAAGCTTAATTTTTTAAAACAGATATATGCACTACAATTCTATACTGAATACATTTTGTAAGCTTGTATTTTGTACAGAAGTTCTATACTCAATAAATTTAGTAGTCTTTAGATATTTGACAGATATATGCACCAAAAGTTTATACTGAATAAATGTATTGAGTTCTATATAGGACTATACTCAATACATTTGTCTCAATACATACATCTATACTCAATACATTTAGTAATCTTTATTATTATTTTTTTTGACAGATATATGCACCAAAATTATATACTGAATACATTTCATAATCTTTCAATTTTGACAGCAATACACACTACAGTTCTATACCCAATAAATTTACATGTAGACTGTTAGGTAAAATTCATTCAGAAGATTTAGTACAATGTGTGCATTCATCCTATTTTAAAACCATTTAGTCTGATTAACGTTGTGTGTAATATGGAAACATGTAATAGTCGGTTGCCTTACTTTTACATATACACTAATCACTTCTTTAAGTCTGTAATGCACAGATATCAAAAGACGCTATACATTTTCCCTGATTATCACCTGCAGCCATTAGCTCCTCCTAATTTAAGGTCCTCTCAACTTGCCGTGTCTGAAAAAATACCTGGGCCTGGAAGTGGTGGGCTAATACACATATTTTAACATATTTTCTACTCAATCACTTCACCCATCAGAGTCAGTCTTCCTAAATTGATTTCTTTTACCAGTAAGCAAATCTATTTTCCAAAAGAAGACCAGGCCAAAAGAAATTGATTATTAATTAGGACCAGATTTGTGTGTGTGTGTGTTTTTTTTTTTGTTTTTTTTTTTTTAAATCACAATTATAAGTGTCAAATTGTTGCTCAAGGGCTTTCTACACTTCTTTGACAGTCCTGGGATTTGAACTCCCAAGCTTCTGATCGCTAGCACAGATCCTTCACCACTGAGCCACCACTGCCTTATTGTTTGTATACCATGCATGAAATCCAACTTGGTTTATTGCAACTGCATGTTTTAGTCAGTCAGTAAGGGCTTATGAGGCGTTTTTGAGGAGAGCTTATCAGGAATCTTTTTGAACTCTGATGGTAAGAATGTCATCAGATGTGAGTCATCCTCCATAATCGAAAGCTGTCATGTTTATGAGAAATGTATTTCTTAAAAAGAGTAGGAACGTTAGATGTCACACTGTGCTTTGGCTCAATCCGTTTTTTGCTCAGTGATGTGTAGTTCATCAAGGCGTGAGTGTTTTTTGTTATATCAGAGGAGACTAGACTCTTGTAGATTTCAGATCTGACCCTGGTGTTAAACTCAGTAATGATGATGGCTAAACCGGGCAAGAAACCACAAACCTGTCCAATTCATACCATCCCTTTTACATAAATTAAACTGTGCTAGAACATCAGATATATTATTAAACTACCTGTTTTAGTAAACGGGTATTCCACATCTGAACACATTAGATGCATTAGACACATTTTATATATCTTTTTCCGGTGCACTCTTCGGGTTCATTTGTCACCTCGGTGGTTTGCACTTGTGGTGTTGTTCAGCAGCTTCACCACATTTCTTCTATTTTAAGTAGTTCTGTTTGGGTAGTTGAGGCTTTGTCTTGCAATTCAGATGACTCTTTAATTAATTATTCTTTTCTCTTTCAAGGCAGTTACCCTTTCCTGAGTTGTGTTTTTATATATATTTGCAATTTAGATTTATCACTGTGAAATCCAGAATATTTATACCACAGTGCTGTTGATTAGCTTTGGAAAAGAAAATTATAGAAAATTGTAGAAAATTATAGAAAATTAATCATACATTAATATGAAAGTGCATGTGTAATTGTTGATACGGTGATAAGAATTTTGATGGTAATACAAACTGTATATTAAAATAAAACCAAAAGGAAAACAGTGTGGGAAACATGTACATTATTAGTTTGGTTGTCTCTAGTATCTGTGTTCTTTTATACAGTAGCAGAAAGGTCTAGTAAATTGCAGAATTGCTGTAACTGTGATATCATTCTCTACGTAGGCACCGTCATTACGCAACGGCACTTCACGGCCCTACTTCTTGGTGGAGTACACTGGTGAGCACTTTACTAAAGATCCTGACTGCCCCAAACTCGGCCCCGGAGTTGCTGTAAGTGTCTTTTGTCATTTCATGCCTTCTTAATTTCTCTAAACTAAATAGTATCATTTCTTCCTTGACTTTGTCGCTTTGGTTCCACAGTATTGCTTTCCAGACTGTGTTTGTGAGGATGCCTTCAACAACACGTATGCCTGCGTTAGGACTTTCAAGGACAACAATTTGCAGTATTGTGAATTTGCTGATGATGAGGTAAGTGCCTAATTGCTGTGATCAAATTCTTTTCCTTATTATCGGAGGTGTAAAGATATGTGCACCCATTTTAATATTTATGGCTGCACTGATTCAAAGTTGGGGGTTATGATTGACTTGATTGGGCCTCTGACTTGATTGGGCCTCTGTTCCTGTCATGTCTAGTAAAGGGGGTGTGGCCTCTGTGCCAGTCAGTCCTAGGGAAGGAGGTGTGGCCTTTGTGCGCATCAGTCCTATGGAAGGGGGCGTGGCCCCTGACTCCCATGATTACATAGATAATGACTCTTATGATTACACAGATGATATTTGGGTCATTTTGACCTGAAATTAAGGACTAAAAATGATATCCATACAGTCTGTGTTTATTTACATAAATATTTGTGAAATTGATATTTAAAAACGATCAAGAGATGACCTAGGTCTACTGGACAGCCATTACCAAGTAGCAAACAGGAAAGGGTTAAATGTACAGCTCATTCTTTGGAGTATTATGCATATGGAAGTGTAGTATGCATATGACGTGCAAATAAGGGACTAACAGGTGCGAGTTAGCGTCCAGTGACTTTTTTTTCAATTTTATAAACTGCCGTTTTAAAGGAAGGTTTATAGTAACCTTCATTGTCCAACAAAAGTGATTCTTATTCTTTTGGAGTCAGTGATGTGGACGAGACCTGCAGGTGCAAACAATGCTTTTCTTTCTTTTTTTTTTTCCCCCAGGCATTTGTGGAGGTGTACAACATGACGACTGATCCTCATCAGCTGGAGAACATTGTGAAGAAGGTGGACCCTACGCTCCTGCAGGTCATGAATCAAAGGCTCATCAAGCTTCAGTCATGCAAAGGAGACAGCTGTCGAAATCTCTAAGAGCCAGAGCTCAACAGTTCTGCTCAGGCCAGAGTAGTAACCAAAGAATGTCTGATTTTAAACTGATTTAAGTACTTCAAGGATTTATTTCACATGCCAGGATTTATTATTCGTGACACAAAAAAAATTTATTTGTTTACACCCAGCCCTTGCTGCTATATTCATTCCAATTCGATTTCATGTAGTGGAGGAACGGAGTCTGGAATTACATAGCTTTTATCCATTTATACACTTACCATATTAATACTATACAATATTACATACAATACTATACCATATTACATGCACTGCAAATAAGAATAATACACAGCACTGAACAATATGATGAACTGTGATGATACAATGTACAGTTGTTCACCCCTTAAACTTATCATTCATCATATCCATCATTCATCTTCAATTATTCAGTAACTTCAGTGAAACAAATAAGGTGTGTAGATACAAGAGCCGCTGATGGGTCATGGTACTTTAAGGGGTTAACTGTGATATACAGTATATATTATATTAATGACTATAATTGATATAATCAATAACATTACTTAGATTTGTCGCTATTTAATGGTTTCAACCCAAAATTATGCAAATAAAATACCTCAGGTCCTTTTCTAGACCTGTAGTTCATACCATTCTGTAATGTGTACATATATTACAGAAAACATAGAAAACATGTGATAAGATGTGCTTCACTTCATTGTATTCTCATGCAAATCCTGCCTTAAACTCTTCATACAGATCTAGAAAGGACATGTACAAAACTCACTCCCTTAAATGTGAATGTATTCATAGAATGAGCCTGGAGATGTGTATTATTGATTTCTGTGCATGTCTGATAGGCTTTGCTGCACTCAGTCATTCTCTTTTTTGCTGCACTTGGTCTCTTTTATTTCATTCAACCTGGCTTAAAGAGTTTAAAGTTTTAACAGGGGTTCTGTGTGTGTTTACTTGTGTGTATCACTATACAAACTGATCATATCTATCTGGGATTTTTTTTGGGTCTGTTGTGTAATCAGACAGCTGATAACAGGGTAGATATCTGAGGTGATGCACCAGGGCCATAGCACTTTTTTAATAGGAATGTTGAATGTCAACTGTTAAGGGCAACTGTCATTTTTAATAATTAATAAGCCTTGCCTTGATGTATGTGCCTTTGGGAAAACAGCTTTGGTCTGCAGGTAATTTAAGGTTATGGTGGTCGTGCTTTCTTACCTTTCCAGCTGTGTTTCCGAAAAAAATCAAAATATTCAAACAATAAATTCTAAAGAAAATGTTTAAAGTCTAATTTTTTGCTTCCTCTGGGGTTATCAGTAACACAGCATCATTTGCTAATGAATTGCTAATATTCTACACTGTATAATAAATGATTATGTCTGAATGAATGTGTCTGAGATGCATTAAACAAAAAATAGATCAGTAAAAATGTAGGTCAGTTCCCCAAATGTAGTCAATCAGCTAATATACAGTATGGGTTTGTGGAAGTATATTAACAGAAAAAGTATATTTTTAGGATTTTGGGTGAGATAGACTTCAATTATTGGTTTCGTACATGCAGAGTAAAACTAATAATGGAAAAGAAAACATCTGACTACACTTGTCTGCCTTTGAAGAGTATCAAGGGAAAAGAGTATATTGCAAATCATGATTGTTTTTAACTAATGGCATAAAGTGATTTTTTTTTAAATTACTTGATCTATGACAATACTGCATTTCTTTTAAAAAAATGGTATAAAAAGATACAATTGAACTAGTGATTTGCTTAAGTATTAATCCTCCCTTGAACTTTTGCAGATTTTGTAGCGCTGTATAATCTGGAATGAAATGGACTGTAATGACATTTTTCAAATTTTGATTTATACAATATATCAAATAAGGCTGTAGTCAAGACTGCCATTGTCCAGTCCAGGACCAGGACTAGTCAAGATTGAGTCCAAATGAAAGCAAGACTGAGTCATGATTGAAACCGAAAACCATCAAATCCTCTTTGAGGCCAAGCTTTTACTTCAAGTAGTTGTCTTAATTTGTGTATTGTGCCAGTGAGGCTAGGTTTTCAAGAAAAAGAAATTACTTCTTGCCAAACTTTGCTGTGTTTTCTTTTTGCATGCACACAATCAAACTCTTGGATTGTGAGTACAAACGGCAATAAGTCTGAGACAAGTCTAAGTCAGTACAAACGACATCTCAGTTACTTGGTAAAACCATCTTTCATTGCAATTTCACCTGCAAGTCTTCTCTCATCATCTTTGCACATCTGGATCTTGATAATTTTGCCCATTCCTCTCAACTCTGTCAGATAGAGTATAGAACTGTCTATGAAAAGCAATTTTCAAGTCAGATACAGTACAGACTCACAATCAGATTGAGGTCTGGGCTTTGACTGGGCGATTTCAACACACTGAGGCTCTTGGTTTTGTACCACTCCAGTGTAGCTTGCTTAGGCAGAATGCTCACTGTCAGTGTGCTGTTGGAAGGTGGATCTCTGTCACACTCTCTTGGGTCTTTATATTGAGATCATGTGACACTTTAATTGCACGCAGGTTGACTCCATTCAACTAATTATGTGACTTCTGATGAGCTAATTTAGATGTTTCACAGCAATGGGGGTGAATACTTATATAATGCAATATATATATTATATATATATATATATATATATATATATAAATAAATTATATATAATATAATGCAATCACAATTTATATTTAAATTCAAAACTATATTGATTTTCCCCTTCATTTTACCACATGCCAAATCTGATATTTAGCACAACAATTGAGGAAATTCTCTCAACAATATTTTTGCAAAAATGTACCAGTTCTCATGATACTGATTGTTGTATTTTCCCCTTTATTCTCATTTTTTTTTAAATGGAGCTGTTGTATTTTGAAGTTCGTCATAACTGATATACCTGAAAACACTGAGGCAAGTAATAGCATGGAAATTTTTTTAATTACATACTTTACATTCGCATGATATTTAGCTTTATACCAAAGAGTATTAACAGCTGTTCCAATTCTCCCTCCAGGGTCTTAGAGATACTTGTAGACAGTTTTATCTTCCAGCGTCTGTATCTCCATCTTTACAGGACACTTGTAGAAGTGTGAGAGCAGCTCCTCTGTGTAGCCGATAAGAAAATAATATTTATTAGGCTGGAGTTTCTGCAGCATCAAAGCGCAGATGATCAGCATGTTGCCTCTGCGCTTGATAACCAGTTCATTAGCAAGACATCCGTGAAACGTGCCAAAGATGAAACGGCGGATGAACATGTCTTCTACAGCCCGCTCTGCAGCACCTCCTTCTCCCTGGAGGTTACCTACGGGAGGACAAAGTGGTAAACATAAAAAAAAAAACATTGTCGAAAAAATTTAGCACTAAAGTTCATTAGAATAAAAAAAATCGTTTCTTCTATGCTTTCATACCTATTAGCTCTTGCTGAATCAGAGCAAAACTGATACATTTGGTTCACTATTTCATTTCGTTTAGTTTGTACATAATTAAACGAAATGAAAAACTGGGGCGTGTGCAGGTCTGAAAACGTATTTCTAAAACTCTTTTATTCATTAGTCAGAAATATGGCAATGGAAACAAACCTTTTGTGATATTTATACTCACTGTACAAAATCACCCAAGAACAGAGAACACACTGTTTAGAACATTTTGTGTATCATGTCCAGTGATTTTTGTCTTTTTGCTCATCAGTCCAGAACACTATTGCTTTTCTGCCCTTTGGCTCAGTTTAGTAGCTTACATCTACAAAACAAAAAAGTCACAAGCAACCCAAAATGCACTGCATGTTTGGTTCACTTCCTGCAGTCACTTTGATTCAGAACTGTATCACTTTCTTACTGGAATTGAACCACTCTACAGTTCTCTGTGAACCAGTCTGCTGTGTCGTCTCCTTGCCTAAACAACACACACCAAGAGGAAATGCACCAGGGTTCTCTTCATACAGACTGACCACGTGTGTGTGTTAAAGTGCTTCCCAATTCTCTTTTAAACAATTCTGCATGGATACACAAATCTTCATAATCTGACACAAAGACTTATGTACATATTTTTCTCTTTTCAACAGTACTGAAAACTTCTGATGCAAAACAAACACTACAGGAGCACATTAAGATGGTACGTTAGTATGTTCATGGTTTTCATCATGGATGATATGTTTCCTGTACTGTCCTGTGTCCTTTTCTTTTCTGGTCCAATTATTCCTCAACACTTGCAATTAAACATCTTTAAAACACAGTATGTAAACAATGTATACTGAGATTCCATCGGTACTTATATTTTTCTGAAAAAAAGGGCATCTGATCAATTTTATTTGATCAAACATTATTTGTAGATTTTAAATTTAATATCAAATTGATCCAGGTATTTTTTAGGACATCCATCTCATGTGATCTCGTCTGTCTATAATGATATATATAGATATAGATATATACACACACACACCTTATGATTGGAAATAGTGTCCTGTGTGTCATGTGTTTGTTCTTGTTCTTATTGTGCCATCTGTAACTTCTCCTTCCTGTTTCTAGGTGAATCCTAGTCATACCCTTAAGGGCTGTTTCATCAGTTTATCTTCTGATGCACAACGAGCTTAACACAGTACTGTCAAGCAAGTACATAGCAAGTTACTACGTACTAATATGACTCAGTTCACATTGTGTAAAAAAGTAACTGCATAAATCATAAAGAAATTTATTTTAACATTATTTTTCTTGTTGTCAAGAGCATGTGGCTATTAGTAAATCTTCCTTTTCTTCATCCTCACACTGCAGTTACCTACTAGTTTTATGTAAATGATATGCACATCCATGACATGAAATTCAGAAGTGAAACCAGGCCTGATTGAAGAAATGTGACTTACTTGTGTGTTGTGAGAGCCATCCCTTCCTATGAGCTATGTGGTGCGGGTGCAGGGCCTGTTCATAAGTCACTGGTCTGTCTCCTTTACCCACCCGAATGCGGGCTGCACGGTTCTGCAAATTCAGAAGAACACGGCTCAGTTAAGTAGAAACTCGATATCAGGTTTTGGACACTGACTCACACTGAGCAACAGATACTCTGAAACCTTCATGGCGAAAAAAGTCACACTGTTACATTACACACTATTTACACAATTTACCACAGCAGCCACTGAAACTCTGACTACTGCAATAAGAAGTAACTATTATATTTTGTCTTCCAGTTAAGGCAAAATCACAATATACAGTCCGAAATTATTGGCACCTTTCAAATAAACTGGCTAAAACTGGTTGTATACAATAAACATGAATTCAAACTTTCCACTCGAAAAAATGTTTTTCAAAGCACCAAAATAATTCTTGTATGAATTTTTTTTTGTTAAACAATAGTGTTTACACTCAAAAACAAATAAAATTAAGCACAATCAGGAGTCATAATAGAAAAAGTTAAACCTTTGCCAAATATTGGATTGATGTGCATACTACCTACAACACATAATGATGCTTCAGAGGTGACTGAAGACTGATGGCATCATGAATTCTGGTAAATTCCAAGATATAGCACAAAACCTGGTTGCCTCTGCCAGGAGGGTAGAGACTTGGCTACAGATTTATCTTAAAATAAATAAGTAAATACAATAGGTTTCCCACATCTTTGGTGCTTGGACCCCTAATAAGACCCTACTGAAACACATTCTCCGAATGAAAGAGTGCATTTACATGTGCAAACCTAAGAACATAACGGACTTGTTCTGCGTGGAGAAGGGTCTGAGACCCTCTGAGAGAATGTTCAACCCTGTCAGAAATAACAGGAAGATGCACATTGCTGTAATTCTCTCCAGAGAACACATCACAACTCAGTAATTGTATGGGTGCCAATATTTTTGAAAACAGAAAGAAATGGCACTTCTTAAGAAAAACACATTGTGTTAATAAAACTCTAGTGTTCACAAACATTTTCTTTTAAACTTGAAATAGAAATGTTTCATATTATTTTTGCTCATTTTCATAATGGGTGCCAATAATAATGGAGTTATGTCATAATGAGACAACTTTACCCACCTTATAGCAAACTGCACTGGTGTTTATGCTCCTTGATCCAGCACTGAGACAAGCTGCAGGATTCAGCTGGTTACAAGCAATCTAAACATTTATAAACATATACAAAAAATTTATTAATATGAAGAAATAATTATCAAGTCTGAATAAATAGCGGCTTGGTAACACACCGGCTGTATCCCAAATGACTCCCTAATGAGCTAAAGTGCACTACGTAGAGTGTAAAAACTCATTGCGTCCTAGTAACGTGTAGTGCACTAGTATAGAGAATAGAGAGACATTTAGGACTCAACCCCTGTCACCAGGCTACACGTTTTCATTTCAGTTCAGAGGCAAAAAGACACACAAGGCGTCACACAATAACAGTAAACAAATACATTAATGTATAAAGAAAACATTAAACACAAAATTTTATTAATTACCAAACTATAAAATAAACGCGTGCTTACAGATAATATTCTTCCCTGTCTGCTCAAGGACGCCGCCATTTTGGCTTCGTTTACATTTCCGGACTGACGCTTCTTCTTCTTCTTCTTCTTCTTCTTCTTCTTCTTGTAACGTCTATTGGCGGTGCATTACCGCCACCGCCTGGACTGGTCTGGTATATACAGTGTGGAGCGTCAACGCGAAGGGGAAGAAAAACAAAACCGGTTTCTGGCTCGTGTTCTCTGTAAGTGCGTCTGTTCAAATGAGTTAGCTCATTACTGCCACCTACCGGATTGTACAGAAATACAAAATTCAGAAAGGCTCTTTTCCAAATTCATCAATTTTCTTAGCAATTTTTTCTTTATCCTGTCCTTTTCAGTCCACGAATATTTTATTATTATTATTATTATTATTATTATTATTATCAAAGTATCTAAAATTATTAAACATTTTCTTAACAACAGGCATTTTGTCCACACCATCAGTCAATGGATTGTTGAGATTCTCACCTCTATCTAAGTTGGGGTTTTATTAGCATCTGTGATATTACAGACATTACAAATCCCATGCAAGTTGTACTAGTATTTTCTACTACATTGCCAAAGTTTATTAGATACATCTCCCTGGCTATGTTCTCTATGTTATGCTATGTTATTAATGCACAGGGTAGATAGGGACTGATAAACAGTAAAGCAATAGACGAGCTACAGTGAGTATACCTACAAAGTGCATCTGTCACTCTAAAGAGTCTATATGTCTGTGAATATGCTTATTTATATAAATATGTGTTTGTTCTGCATTTGTATTATTTAAGAACTGGACAGTCATTGGACAGAGGACTTTGTGCTTTCTGGTTTCCTGTAACATGACAATCTGTGTGTATATACACAGATTATATACACAGATTATATATATATATATATATATATATATATATATATATATATATATATATATATATATATACACGTATAGTCTTATTAACTTCAATAAAGAAAAAAAAAAGAGAGGCTGTCCTGCTGGGGAAAAAAATAGAACCCGTCATAGAATTTGTAATGGTTTTAATGGTTATAATGGGAATTGTTTTGGTTTAATGGAAACTCTAATGGTCCCTGTGGGTCTCTACTTGTAATTTGTTGCCTTCTGTTGGTGGCATGTTATGTCTAGCGGATACCATTCAGGACCAATAATGGTAAAGGGTTTTAATGGTTATCTGATGGTTTGTATGTTGGTGAGAAAATGACTCTGTACAGCTGCTATAATGTAAGTGATAACAGGAACTAAATGTAACTACAAATGGTTAAAAAGCACAACGTGTCGTTTAAACAGTTAAAATTGCAGTCTTTGACAAACTGACAAACTGATGTGGTATAAAAGAAATAAAAAAAATAATCAAACTTCAGAGCATGCTGTTATAGGAAAATAATCCACTTGTTGATTATTTTCCCAACACATCATATCATATTCTTTTCCTTAAATAGCTCATATGGCTCAAGCTTTGATATCAAGGTCTCTACACATCTGCGTGTTATGAAATAAACAGCTGTATTTACAATTAAAAGTGACCGTTTTAGTTAGACTTTTATTTTGTTTTGGTGAAACCGGAAGTCGTCGGTAATCCCATTTCCTGCTGATGGTCTGGTATTTTCCATGAGCCTGTCAGTGTGTTATTGTTTGTCTCAGCAGATAAAACAGTCCTAACGTTCATTTTAGGATTTGCTTGCTTATTTATTTATTTTTATAATTATTAAAAAAATATCTGTGTTGGTTAGGGAACTTTTTTTTTTTTTTTTTGCAATGTCCTCGCCGTTGGAAATGACAGAGTTGTATGACAACGCATTGCTGGGAATCTTGCAGCATGTTGGAAACATACAGAATTTTCTGCAGATCTATTTTGGATTTTTGTACAGAAAGACAGACTTTTATCGCCTGCTGACTAGCCCCAATGACAAAATGGGGTTCCCACCTGGAGTGGCAGAGAAAATGGTGCTAAAGGTAACAGTCCTGGCTCTGCAGAAAAGAACTTTCTGCTTTGTTTATTGCCACCTGTCATGCGAGATCAGCTCACAGAGATTAGTAATATTTCATACTACAAACATATATAACAACCCAATAACACAAGGCATGATTTACAGCTAGTCCAGATGAATCAGTAGTAAGGAATAAGTTTGGTTGGTGTAGCCTGTTTCTGATGTTGTTTCTCTGCTTCATTAAAGACTGCTATTTCTGTTTTCTTTCTCTTACACTACAGCAATTTGCCAATCATTCCATTTTCAATCCAGTTTATTACTGAACAAGTCATGGTTTTTATCTGTTTATAGTTACATTGAATTTAGTGGAGGGTCTAGGGACTAGAAAGGTAGTACCTGTTATCACTTACCTTAGAGCAGCTCTAAAAATCCATTTCCTTACCAGCCTCTGGTTTTTTTTTTTTCTCACTTCTCTCAAGTTAAGACAACAAAATGCTGCTCGTTGTGTTACCAAAAAACTAAAAAAAAACACTTTTTCCTGGTGGAAAACTTACTGACACTGGAGACTCCTTCCATAAATGTTAATTAATGTCTCCTTACAGAAAGCTTCACCACATTACTGTGATCCGAATTGTCCTTGTTAGTTTGAAGCCCAGTTCAAGCTGCCATAAAATATTATATTTGGTTGTGAATTCAGTCCTGTCACTTCCAGGTTGTTGTTGTTTGCACACTACACTCCTCTAAAAGCTGCTAAATATATTTTTATATATAACGTCTATATTTTGTCTACTAGATTCTATTCTATTTTATTTGTCTAATTTATTCATTAAATTCTGCTTTTATTATATTCTGTTTTATTATGTATCACTGTGGGTCGAGGCACTAAGGAAAAACATTTCGCTACATTAATACATCACATGTATGTGATGAACCTTGAACCTTGAACCTTGTTATTATTATTACTGAATGTATATAAATGTGAAAGCTCCCTCTTTCACCCATTTCTCCAGACCTTTAAGTTGTTCGAGAAGCTGGCAGTGCAGGACAGAGAGAGGGCGATGAAGCTGGCCGAAGAAGCCCGAGTTGTTCCCCCTGTAGTGGAGGAAATCGAAGTTCAATCGCAGCCAGAAATTGCAGGACCTGCAGAACCCGCACAGGAATCGATATCCGCTGAAGCTTCGTCCACAGAGCAAGTACCTGCAAGTGCAGCGTCTGCAGATGGAAATGAAGCCGAAGTGCAGCCTGCAGAGAGCGAACAACCAACAGCAGCGCCTGCGTCTGCAACATCTGCAGCATCTGCAGCATCTGCGTCTGCAGCATCTGCACCTGCACCGGCAGCCGGTTCAGATTCTTCTGCAGCTGCGTCGTAAGTGTTTTATTTGTAAGTTTTATTTATAAGGCGTAAGTAGGGGGCGTAAACTTTTGAACAGGATGATAGGTGTAAATTATTGTTATTGTTGTATTAGTGTTATTATTTTGCCATCTGGGAAACATGTAAATATCTTATGTAGCTTCTGAAGGGCAGGACTAAATGAAAAAAATAAGATCTTTAAACAAAATAATAACAATTTACACCAATCACCCTGTTCAAAAGTTTACATCCCCCAGCTCTTAATGTATTGTGAATCAATGAATGTTTGCACCTTTTGTAATTGATACGTATGAGTCCCTCAGTATGAAAAGATGGATCTCAACATCATATAGCCACTGTTGGAAAGGGGTCAAATATGCAGAAGTTGCTGGAAAAGCAAAGAATATGCAGTATGTGGAGAATTTTTGTAAAGAACAGTGGGTAGTTTAATGTCTCAGGACAAACAAGGGACTCATGAACAACAATCACAAAACATAAAAACAGTCGTTGATCATCCAGGAAACAACACACAGTATTAACTATCAAAGGAAGTTAGTTAAACTATCAAAGTTAAACTATCAAAGTTTACAAAAGTATGTAAACTTTTGAACTGGTTCATTTGTGTAAAGTCAGTTTTATATACATATGAGACTTATGATGCCAACTGTAGTGGTATTGGGTTACACCCCTACTATATATAGATTTGGTTTAAATTAATTTTATATACAGTAAATAGGATATATACAGTAGATATAAGAATATGAAAACTATGTCGATCCTCAGGCTTTTCAGACATCCTGCTTAAATAAAAATATTTCCATATTGTTTTGATGAAAATGCAAACATATTATAGGTTTAAAAAAAAGATTTTTCATCATTTTGAATGTTTTCAAGGTGTTTCCCAGTCCACCACACGGTTTGAGGGAAATAGCAATTAGCCTATATAAAGTAAATGACTTCAATTTATATTATATATTCTGCAATAATACATATGAACAGGGTCTAATTGTGCATTCGTGTTTGATGAATGAAGAACTAACGCTCCATGATAGTAGATCATTGGACCTGGTGGTTTGTATGACACGCGTAAGAAATTGTGAATATATATAATAGCTCTCAGAGTTGTACAAAAATATAGCCATACTGTATATAAACATAATTATAGTTTGTGTTATAAGACACTAAGCACACAGTTCAGTAGTGTTTAAACCTGTTACTATTTGAAATGTGGTTTGTTTTGCAGTGGCCAGGTCAGTTTCCAGGCAAACCCAGATAGCTACAACGGTGCTGTCAGAGAAAATTACAGCTGGTCACAGGACTACTCTGATGTGGAAGTTCGGGTTTTTGTCCCGCCGAGCATCGTCAAGGGCAGACAGGTACCTTACAGCCACGTTTTTGTTAGTATCATAATAGCGTAATTAAATATCGAGCCTTAAGATCCACTGTTGTGGTGTAACATGTACAGTGGATATAAAAAGACTACATACAAGTCTACACCCAATGGCAGGTTTTTGTGATGTAAAAATGAAACCAAGATAAATCATGTCAAAAAAGAGTCAATCAGCGTCATCTTGTTGTTGCTCTTTCGGCTGCCCCCATTAGGGGTCGCCACAGTGGATCATTGGTCCGCCTGTTTGATTTGGCACAGGTTTTTTATGCCAGATGCCCTTCCTGACGCAACCCTCCCATTTTATCCGGGCTTGGGACCGGCACTGAGAGTACACTCCCAGTGGCTGGGTTGGTCCAAACTCGGGCTGTGATGGTGAGATCACAGGATCCTTAGCCACTAGACCACCAGGGACACCAGCGTCATCATCTTGCTTTAGTAATATTTTGCCATTCTTTCTTGCAAGAGCATTCTAATTCTGTCAGATTAGCTGGGCATCTCCTGTGCACAGCCCTCTTCAATTTTCAGTTGGATTTAGATCTGGACTCTGGCTGGGCCATTCCAAAACCTTGATCTTGTTTTGGTGAAGCCAAAACTTTACATTACAGCTCCAATTCCAGCTAAAGAAAAGCATCCCCAAAGCATGATGCTGCCACCTCCATGCTTCACCGTGGGGATGGTAGTCCTTTTGGTGATGTGCTGTGGTGTATTTTTTATTTTTTTTTGCGTCAAACATATCTTTTGGTTTCATGGACAAACAGTTCAACTTTGGTCTCATCAGAGCATAACACATTATGCCACATGGTTTTGGGAGATTGGATGTATTTTTTTTTTTTGTAAACTTTAGTCAGGCTTGGATGTTTTTTTTTTTAATAAAAGGCTTCCATCTTGCCACCCTAGCCCGTAGCCCAGACATATAAAGAATTCAGGAGATTGTTGTCACATGTAGGGATCCACCAGTACTTGTCAGAAATTACTGCAATTCTTTTAATGTTGCTGTAGGCAATTTTCTCCTGGTCTTCTCATCGATTTTGAAGGAACGTCCTGTTCTTAGTAGTGTCACTCTTGTGCCATATTTTCTCCACTTGTTGATTATTGTCTTTACAGTGTTCCATGGTGTATCCAATGCCTTGGAAATTTTTTGTAACCTTCTCCTGATTGCTATTTTTCAACAATGAGATCCCGTACCTGCTTTGTAAGCTTTTTGCGGCCCATGACTTTTCCAGTTGGGTGTTACCAGGACGATGTCAGGAAAATCCTATAGGAAAAGTTGTACTTTATTTGGGGTTAATCAGTAACTTTAATTGATGGCAGGTGTATACAAATTAGTACTTAACATGAGTTTGATTCTGAATGCTGCCACATTCCCAATTATAAGAGGGTGTTCTGGTTGTTTGTGTTCTGGTTGATTTTTATATGTTGCAACATCACAATAAAGGTTTCTGATATGGTTTAACTTGGTTACATTTTTTTTTTACATCACAAGAACCTGACATTTTAACAGGGGTGTGTAGACTTTTTATTGAGGCTGTATGACACGATCAGCTTACTAAAGGTTTAGTAAAATGAGACTATTAGTGCTTTTGCGCCATTCAATAACCTGTGACTATTAGTATCATGGCTGAGTGCCAGTGTGTGAATACTTATGTGGTGAAATAAGTAGTTTTGTTTTGTTTTGTTTTGTTAATATACTTCCAGGTTAAACTGACATTGTTATTAATTGTGCAAAGCTCAGATAACTGAGCTAGGTAACAATGTGACTGTAAATAAATTATAAGATTTTAAATAAGATTTACAGCTGTAAGCATTCAATACTCCAAAATTTTATGCACAGAAATATTCAAAACGGTTAAACGTTCATCACCTGGGTTTTGCGCGTTAATTTCAGACCAACAGTCATAAAAGAATCGCTCACAGTCTTAGTTATTCATATACAAATTCATATGGTAATGACCATCTGTGCAGAAAGCCCACTTCAGCATTGATAATGACCCCAAATTAGCTTGAGCCCACTTAGATAATTTCTCAGTCTCTCAAAGGGATCAGTTGAAATCCCTCTTAAAATAAACTCCTCAGCATCGAGCCATTGTTGCTCATCGTCATCAGCACGGATTCGTTCTCTTTGTGTGTGCAGGTGTCTGTCAGTCTTCAGGTTGGTGGCGTGCGTGTGGCAGTGAAGGAGGGGAGCGTCCGAAAAAGTCCTGATGGAAGGCGAGTTCACACACAAAATCAACGCAGAGAATTCTCTGTGGAGTCTGGAACCTGGCCACTGTGTGCTGGTGAGAATTATTTTTAGATGATGTTCATGATCTGTTACTATGTCACCAGTCAGAGAAGTAACTGACTCTATTCAAAGCTGGTGACTTAAGTCCAAAAGTTGTGTCAGTGTTTATGTGGGGAAGCTTATGTGTATTCAGAGATGGGTTACACAAGTACATAAGGAGATATTCTGGGCACCCCGTTCAAATTATGCAAATTATCTGTGTGTAGTCCATGTCTCTGAGGTTGCCAGATTTTTCTTGGGTAGAAGCATCTGAGACAGGGCCCTTTCAAGAGCATCTAGATCACTGCCTTTAAACACAAGAAGCCCAAAAAAATCAGCAGTTTTGAAAGCATTTTTTTCATTGCTGTCAAATATAATATGATGTAACATAAAAGCAAGAGACAATTTAAAAATGACAAAAGGTTAATACGATCTAATAGAGGTCTAGTATATTACCAGTATGTGTCCATGAATAGTCAGTAATTGTCACATTAATCACCACAAATTTAATTTAGTTTAATCCTTGTGATTTATCAGCTTATTAAATAGCACTTGATCCAGCACATCTTACTATTTTACATTTTATTTTTTTATATTGTGCTCCAACAGTAAGTTTTGTGCAAAACTTAATGAAGCCGTGAGATATTAAATCAAGGTCATGAAATAATATGTAAAATGTATTTAATACGCTATTTTGAGTTGTCAAATAAATAATGGCAGTGTTTTTGTTGATTTGATCCACTTTCATGTAATGAAAATGTGCCCACGGTTTGAAGAACAATCTGACCGAGCACTCATCTGCTATGCTCATTTTATGGAAAGTAAATTTTCCATAAAGACGTGGCCATAAACAGAGATAAGCAGTGTGATTAAGATGCTGTCTCCTCAGATGTCCTCTGTTTCGTATACTTTAAAAGAACGATACTGTTAATTAATATCATATTGGACTCTCTGAATAGCTCTTAAGTCTGTAGTTATGCCTGAGGTCTGATGTGTGCAATTTTGGTATTAAATCCTCACTACACACACTTAACTCAACTCTGAATACAGCCCTGTCAATTCTTTTAATGAAAGCTTTAAATCGCGGAGGTCATTTTAATTCAGAACTGATGAATGATATAAGGAGCAAAACATCTTCAGGATTTACACAAGTTTAGTTGATTTGACTTACTGGTAGTCATTTTTTGACATTTGTTTGAGTATTTTCAGACTAACTGATGATGTGCTGTCTTTTTTCTTCTTCCAGCTGTCTCTGAGTAAATGCGGGGAGGTGTGGTGGACCGCCGTGCTGAAAGGCGAGCAAGAAATCGACGTAAACCAGATCAACCGCGAGCGCTCCATGGCCACCGTGGGTGAGGAGGAGCACGCCGTGTTGGACCGTCTCACCTTTGATTACCAACAGAAACTGCAAGGAAAGCCCCAGAGCCACGAGCTGGTAATGTTTCAAAGAACACAGATCATTAGAGCCAGTGAATTGGCTGCACTGCTGACAGTTTTCTGTGGTTTTTTTTTTGTGCTATAGAAAGTTCACGACATGCTGAAGAAGGGCTGGGATGCAGAGGGATCGCCGTTCAAAGGCCAGCAGTTTGATCCGTCCATGTTCGACATACCGCCAAGCGCCGTTCAGTTTTGAACTGAAGAATCATTGGTAGATGCTGGGAGAGAAAAGCCAAAAATCTGTCTGCATCGTATACACTGAAACGTCAAGCACTGACAACTCTGGCGTTTACGGTATGATGGACAACATGACAGCACTGCAGAATTTGAATTGCTAAAGCTGTAAATACTCAGATCAATTTCCCAAAAGACGTGAGGATTCAGTCAGACCTGGACATATAATTATTATTTTTTTCATTTCAGTGATATTGCAGTAAATGCATCATCTATTCACATGGCATATGGGTTATACCTTTCTATAGGTTCTTGCTAAAATAACTGACTGAAGTAAATCTACTAAACCACTTCAGAATTTTCTAGAATAAGTAAACAACATAATACTTGTATACAAGATATTACAGTGGGTTGGGTATATGTGTCATCCTGCAGTTCTGCGCATCACCATATGTTCTTGGGCCTTGTTGAGTATTTGTCAGATTTAGGAGTTTGACATCTAATGGACTTTCTGGTTTCGCTCTTATTTCTGGTTTTCATTCAGTATTTTTGTTTTGTTTGCCTGAATTTAATAAAATACATTACAAAAATAATGTGTCCTTCATACTGTCCTCCATATACGGATATATGAAATACTGTTTGAGGGGAATTTATAGAATGACCTATATTAATTTATAGAATGACACACACATCCACAAATGAGGATCAAAATGAAGAACAAGGGAATGAGTAATGATCAAATTATAGGGAATCTCCCAGGAGACTATCAGCTGCCATGTACATGTCAAATCCACTGGCTATATAAAAGTCA
Organism: Pangasianodon hypophthalmus; assembly: GCF_027358585.1. NCBI lineage: Eukaryota > Metazoa > Chordata > Actinopteri > Siluriformes > Pangasiidae > Pangasianodon > Pangasianodon hypophthalmus. Next base: position 6,095,697 of record NC_069726.1, on the reverse strand, counting down.
ATTTAAATTAGCAAATTAAACATTTTGTCAGGATCTGCTCATGAAACCTACAGTCATGTTGATTTAATCCCTCAGTCCTACAAGTGCTCATCTAATATTCTTCACTTGAATACTGGAAAACTCAAGCGATTTTAATGATGGCTTTCTAAGCAATCAAGATGGCTACATTAGTTGAGAGAAATTTCTAGATACTGAAACAATTTGTTCTACCTTATTAAACTGTCTTACCACAGAGTGCATTTATAGGTCTTTGGAAAACAATACTGTTTAAAAGTATTTTGTGCTATTTTATCTACTTTATTCTTGTGACGATATCAGCATAAAACTATAGGTAGCATATATTGATAGGCTGCCTAATGATCAGAAAATGTCTCCAGCATTAAAATATATGAAGAAGTTTTATGGGCACACAAAAGTGAGGTGCGCATACGGAGAGCTAGGAGTGCTGGGATGGCAACGTGAGCAACATGGAAACCCATTTCTACCAGGTAGAAAAGAAAAAAATACAAAAAAATGTACATATTTTTTCTTTATTTTTGGCAGCAGCAGTATGTCAAAAATCTGATTTTTTAAAAAAATTATTATCTCAAATATTTGATTTATAGTGTAAAAATGTTGACTTACTATCTCAAATTTTTAACTTATCTCAGAAATTCTACTTATTTTCTTGCAGTTATTATTGTTTGACATTAATTTGGCATAACAAAATATTAACATATTATGCCAAATATTTTTTAAAAGAACTTTTGTGATTGGTTAATGAGCTAGCCCTCGACATTTAATTCCATCTTCAGATATTGATCACTTGGATCTACCTTCCATTCATACAGGGAATGGGAATCATATAGCTAACTGAATATTGACTTTGTTCGATGGTATAGGGAAAATGTATATGCTTAACAGGAATAGCAGGGATTGTGTACTATAAATATGTCTTCTGATACAATATTTGAACAGCTATCTTTAGCTATCAACAGCTTTGGGTCATGTACTAGATAAACTAAAAAAAAAATTGCAAAGTCATTATTTGCATTGACTTGTATAGAGCTATCGTCAAAATTTTGAGATAAATTCAAAATTTTGAGATGCTAAGTCAACGTTTTGAGATAATAAGTGAGAATTGTGAAAAAACATGCCAGGATTTTGAGATAAGTTGAAATTTTGAGATACTAAGTCAATGTTTTGAGATAATAAGTGAGAATGGTGAAATAACACATCAAGATTTTGAGATAAGTTGAAATGTTGAGATACTAAGGCTACTTTTTAAGATAATAGGTGAGAATTGTGAAATAACACGTCAAGATTTTAAGTTGACATCTTGAGAATAGTCAGAATTTTGAGAGAGCAGGACTGTATTTTGAGATAAATCAAGATTTTGAGACTCTACGTCAAAATTCTAAGATGCTAAGTCAATGTTTTGAGATAACAGGTCATAACAGGAGATATAGGATATTGGTGTTATAGGAGATATTTAGCTGATATTTGGAGATAAGTAAAAATTTTGAGGTCAACATCTTGAGATCATAGGTCAGAATTTTGAGATAATAAATTAAAATATGGAGATAAGTCCAGATTTCTGAGGTAATAAGTCAAAATATTGAGATAATAGGTCAGAATTTTGAGATAATAAGTTAAAATTTGGAGATAAGTCCAGATTTCTGAGGTAATAAGTCAAAGTTTTGAGATAATAAGTCGGAATTTTGAAGGGGAAATTGCGATATAATACGTTTTTTAGATAATATTGCTGCTGCCAAAAACAAAAAAAGAAATACTACTATTTTATTTATTTATTTATTTATTTTGTACGAACACAGCCGCTGAATGTAAAGTAAAGAAAAGTCGCGTGAGGTGAAGTTGCTTTGCCACAGTGGCTATGTACTGGTTGTCTCCTGCGCCCCCTAGCGGCGGTATCAGCTCAGTGCTGCACAGCGCAGCGGAAAACGTACTGTACTGCAGTCGCGCGCGCATTCAGTGAGCGGGTTTGGAAGGCGCTCGAGCTCACTTCATCACCCAGCCTTATCCCTCACTCCAGCACACAGCTCTGCGCTTCTTTTTTCTTTTTTTTCCTCTTTTTTTTAAAAACTCTAGAAATCATATAAGTTATTACAAAGCGCCAGAATTTTTCCAGAAGCATTTCTGGCAGTTTTGCAGCCTGGAGGAATATCATCTCGGATAATATCCACAAAGCCGAAAAGGAGGAGAGAGACAGAAAGAGAGCGAGAAAGAGAGAGAGAGAGAGACACGGAAAGAGAGAGGATGGCAACGACAACCTGTACACGCTTTACCGACGAATACCAGCTTTATGAAGAACTCGGAAAGTAAGACAAGTGCTTCATGTTGTTTTGAGAGTTTTAAATGCAGGTGTTGTGTGTCATTATTCGCGTATTAGAGTCATTACGGTAGGTTTGAAGGGATTTCACTTGACCTGAAAGTGAAGTAACATCATTAGCGCTCATTAAGCTAAGCGGGAAGCTTTATGTGGCTAGCTGTTACATTAGCCTCATGTGTTTATGTGGGTTTGTAGCGTTGCGAGTCAATTTTAGGAACTCTGTCGTTTCTTGACACACACACACACACACACACACACACACACTCTCTCTCTCTCTCTCTCTCTCTCTCTCTCTCACACACACACACACACAGAGCTACAGAGTGACATTTGGGGCTGTGAAAAAAAAAAAAAAGCAAGGCGGCTGTTTGCTGTCTATAATCTGAGTGTGAAGAGGAGGAGAGAAATGCCTGGCCCCTGACGTTAGGGAATGATTTTACGCTCTTCTCTCACTTAGTATTGCGTTTCTTCGCCTTATTTTGTTTCTGAATTATTAGCCAGAATTATTAGCCTCACCGTAATAACCCGAAGGTTCATGAAGTTGCTTGTTGCGGCGTTGGACGTAAAGCGCACGAGCTCAACGCGCCAGGTGAATTCATCCTGACCGAACGTGCTCTCTGATTGGCTGCGTGTCGAGTCTTTGATTTCAATATACAATCATTTAGCTGCTAAAATCAACAAACTTAGTTCTTTTCATTCTTAGTAAGCAATAGGGGGAAAAAAACACTCACACCTACATCTTTACCTTCATCCAAAAAATCCAGAAACACCCCAAACCCTATATATACCCGCCCCTTTCTCTCATAATCAGTTATTAACGTGACGTGACGTCATTTGCATATCGTAACATGATAGGCTGTTATGTTTTATGATGCAATAACTCCTTCCTGGGTGAGATTTTTTTTTTTTTTTTTTTTTAAAAATGCACTGTTTCTGAAAAAAGAAGCAATTTTTGAGACAAAAACAAAATGTTTTTGGCTTGTTCTGAGTTACAAATGGACAAATTTAAATTGTTAATTAAATAGTGACTGAAATATCCCTGGATGCCAAACTCTGTCCTCACACTGGAATTAAGTCTCAGAATTCCAGAAGTATGAAGGAAGCATGGCATTTAAAAAAAAAAGAAGAAGATAATTTATAATTATAGATAACTTACGATTATTATGCATGTGTTACAAATTTATTAGAACATCAAAATATAGCCTACATGTTACTTAATGTAAAATACTGTAAAATATGGTATATTTTGATAGCATGCATAATATTCAGCATCAATAAATATCAATGAAATTCATGAATATTTATGATCATGTTGTTATTATTATGTCTTAAAATGAAATTACGTCTTATTTTCACCATATTTGCAACTATGGTGTTGTGTTATGTCCCATAAGTTCATACAGTCACTTGAATCCCAAACCATGTAATCCTGGGGAATAGTACGTCCTACCTTAATGTAGTGTATTACATTTGGAACTGGATGCACCGTAGGTTTTAGTTTAACCATCGCACATTTTTATTTTGAGACGGTGGTTGTTTGTCAGTGAGAGGTGCAAGTTTAGGAAACCCTTCTAAAGTGGACCGTGTTGTCCTCGAGTGTGCATGCTCTTCAGAAAGTGAAGTGTACACGCTTGCCTCGGAGGCATCCTCTGCCAGTGAAACCAGAACACCTCGCTTTGACAGAGCCCGACTGACTGGTCTTCTTCAAACAGTCGTTTTTTTTCCATCTCCTGACAGGCAGGACGCACAAATCCAGCTCAGTGTCTCCTCAGTGACAGGTTGGCCTGGCTTACGTGCTAACGAAGGCCACATTTTATCAAACTGTTGGCACAAAAGACAGGATTCAGGCTTTTCCAGCTCTTGGCCAAGGAAGGCTTCGTTTACGTTAAGTAGGTTAAGAGTTGCCTTTTCTGCATGATTTATATTATATTTGGTACAGTGCCACCAGATTGAATTTAACAATACATTTTCATGCATCTGTGATGGGACTGGTTGAACAAGGCTATATTATGAGATTAACAAAGCCTAATGTATGTGTATGTTTTTCTTCAAGTCCCTAAATCAAGTCAATCAGCAAGCACAGCTTTACCATAATGTCTTTAAAGGTTTGTTTTTCCCAAGGTCAGCTCTGATTTAAAGGGCAAACCCAGAGAGCCCAGTGGGCTTTTGGGTTTAGTGTTATATTACAGGCCTGGCCACTTATTCCCCAGAGTCACAGCAGATATACCACTCAAGACGCGCAACACGTATTGTATAACGGAAGAAAGGTGCACTAAAATTAGCTGCTAAAGGATGACATCAGGCGTTAGTGCTGATGTCCCAACAGGGTTTGTTACGCCAGCTGTTCTGAATACATTCGGTGAGAACTGGTGTGACTAAATGCATTTGTTCTTTTGATTTATTCCCAGGCTGTAACAGTTGTCTGACATACGGTATATGTATACACAAAACAAATATAATGAGGATTTACATGTCAAACATCAGCTGTTTGTGCTTTCAGTAACGTTTCACATAATTGCTAAAAACTCTGGGTACCAATATATTTGGTTTGCTGTTAGGTTTGTTCGTACACTATTATGAAAGTTATTTTTCCGTTGATTATATGACTCCAGAAGGGAAACCGCCTCATTTAGTTCAGTTATTGTTTCTCAGAACACAAACCCTGATGGCATTTTGATTTGAATTTTTTTCAGCCAAGCGGACTGTGAGTGCATATTGTGAGCAATGGATTGCAGATTTTTTTTTTCCCAGTGAAATATTCTTCATCTTGTATTTTTTTTTCCTTCAGGGGAGCTTTTTCAGTCGTGCGACGGTGTGTCAAGCTGTGCACAGGCCAAGAATATGCTGCCAAAATAATCAACACCAAAAAGCTCTCAGCCAGGGGTGAGTAAACTATGGATGCAGGGATCTGCGTAGTCCTCCAGTTGTAGCTGGTCCATAGGATTATAAATCCAGCTGTATTTATTTGGGTTTGAGTGGTTTAGTGAAATATTTCCTGTTCTAAATAGAAATGATCAGCAGAAGAAACACAGAGACGAACTGTGTCTAGGTGCCCATGTTATATCATCCAATATAGTTCAGTTCATTCTGTACAGTAATCTTTGAATTACTATTATGATGAACTGTGAAATCTGAAACACTTACAGAATTAACAGTATTCTGTACTATTATAGAAAATGCAGTTTTCTTATGTTATGCTATTAAATGTTTAAACTTAAAAAAAAATAATAATAACTTCAGCCAAATTCTTACTATATTTTAATGTCCTGTTACTGAAACGCACAATACTGGGTTTGTACAGTTATTAGGGATGCACCAAAACCGATACTGGTATTGAATGTCCGTCTGATAACATGCTCATTTACTTGTACTCGGAAAAAAAAATTCTCCAATACAATCATCTGATACTACATATTACTATGTATGACCTAATAAAATAAGCGTAGTATAGGTTGTCGTCCTAATGAACAGACGGCATGAAATGATGCCGCATTTCACGATTAATGATGGCATTCAAAGCAAAGCAGACTGCAAACTTTGAAAACCAATCATAGATCAATAGTAGCTATTATAGCTCCATCCTACATCAAGTAACATACTTTACATACTGTAAAGGTGCTTGTAAAGTGAGCACTTCAGTTCAGCGAGCACTGAGACACGCACTCTTCCTTTCTCCTTGCTCACCACGGTCTGCAGTGTATGGCACCTTGTGCTCGTTTTTAACACAGCCCCTGATTGCTTAATAAAAAGTAGGTTACTCCTTTCATTATCAGTATCGTGAAAAACGTGTATTTGAAAAAAAATGGTATTGATGCATCTCTAACAGGTTAAAACAGGAATTTCATACTGTTTCACACCTACGTTCTATCAGCCAAATGAATCAACTGTATAGTCAGCTATGCTTTGAATTATCTGTAATGGGAAAGAAGAGCAGTTTAGCTGATTTCTGAAACCTCTCGAAGGATGTGAACAGAATTGGACTGAATTTGCTTTTGGTTGATACATTTGTAATTTGTTCTGCAAAGAAGCCAAATGCTGCATTTGCAAATGTCAAGGTAGGTGGAAAACATTTTTTTTTTTTTTTTTTTGTAATAAAGGCCACGAACATGATGAGGCAGCATTAGTGTGACAGCATAGGTGTTGGCTGAGATGGCGTCTTTAAGGGTCCCGCTGGTCGTGAGCGAGTGTGTGTGTTTGTGTTTGTGTGGGTTTATGAGTGGGGGTGCGGGATGGTCTGCAGGCTGCTGAGGCAGCTTGAGCACTTGGCACACTGCAGACAGCTTGTCTGTGAACCCAACATGCCTGGACCAAGATCACACACACACGCGTACACACCCTACAGTTTAGGGTCATAATTCAGCATTAGACATTCTGCATATGCGACCATAACTGGACATTAGGAGCATAGCGTACAGCATTAGACACAAACACACATATGTAAATCCCCACAAGCCGTAGGGAGGTCAAAATGCCGCAGTCTTGTCCTGTGGCAGATTCCTACCGATTGCCATCTGTGCTTCAGTTGTTGTCATTTTCAGCGCGATACCTCGGAGTGGAACTGGATCCTGTTTTGATTTAGCTCATGACTGCGTGAGCACGCCCACACACAGACCATTTATAATGTGATGTGAGAGTAGATGTGTTATCATTATGTAACCTTAAAAAAGTGACACCACATTGAACAAGTGGTACAGTTTGAAATTTGTCACAGTAGGATAACCTAGTCTAAAAATATCACACTTTCACTGTATTAATCTAAAAAAATTCCATTTAAAGACGCACAAGCTGGTGGTGAAAATTGAAGGAAAAGCGTTTTCCAAAAGATCAAAAAAAAAAAAGGATCAAATCCACTATTTTTTCTTTTTTTCTTTGAAAGATCTTTTACATTGTCAGTATTGATCACGTTGTTGTCATAAGCTGAAAGAGACAGAGTGGCTGTGAGGAAAGGCAACAAGCTGAGCAAAAAAAAAAAAGAAAAAAGTTACGAACATGCAAGCAGAGGTAGCAATATAACGTGTACAACAGTAGCAGATCACACAGCCAAAAGATATTTTTAGTTTGCAGAGACAGTAATAGACAGAAACACATTTTAATCAGTACACCATGACCAACCATGAAACCATGACGCTGTAACAACCCTATGAAGATGTTAAGGGCAGAGTGTGGACAGAGAAAACTGGAGCAGACGTGCCTATATCGAGCATATTAACCAGTATTACCACCACAAAGTGATATTGTTTAGGGCTTCGCCTCTTACGTAATCAAAACAGCATAATAGATGTTGTGTGAAGCTCTTGCTGTGCAGTGCAGATATAAGATACCTGGATTTCTCCAAAGCATCCCCCATCCTGTAGCGCTGGAGTGTGTTCGGCAGCATTAAATCTACATACTAGTCCAGCCGAAGTCACTTTACTGTGATTGTTTCGCCATTGTGGTGACTGCTGCCGAGTAAACACTAATAAAAAGATCGTTTGATCGGCAATCGGTTCTGACAGGACCATGGCTTGTGGCTCGTGGGGGAAACGATGAAGCCTGCTATGCTCGTCACTTTGAGTTTGTGTCAAATCAGCGGGAGCTATGTTTATCGTAATTGGAGTGATTCCTCACGCAGATGTATTTCAGACAGCACACGACATAAATACACAACCATTTTGTGGGCTTTGATATCATGTTTAACAGAATGGCTTTACATTGGATCTCAAATCAAAAATGCTAAAAAATGTGGGTGCCAGTGGATGAAAGCTAGTTTTGTGTCTTAGCATTGCTAATAAACTGATGTTCATTATGAATTCTGGTGAGATTCTGGTTTCCTTAAACCAAATCCACAATTTTCATCATAACACAGTATCTGCTTACAGTTGAATATTTTTACAGTACAAACAAAACCCCAAAATGAAATTTTAATGTTACCTTTTCTTGGATGGCTGAGAATTTTTTTAATCCAGAATTTTTTAGCCTTAGACCCTATGTGCTTGGCTGTATAATAGTATTGATGAACAGAATATGTATAATGTGTATAATGTATAATAAATAATAAATGTTATGATATAAATTGTCTTTCTGGGCAGTTAATCGGAGAGGCAGCTACCTTTTCCGCATCAACCACAAATGATTGCTTGAGCTTAGAGTCAGATCACAAAAAAATGGCTGTGACTGAAAACTCAATTTCAATTGAATCGACTGAACCAGGATTGTTCACAGTTTTTGAACTGATCTCTGTTGCTTAGCAAATAGTGACCCAGTTTTGGAGAAGAGAACAGGAACACTTTCCCTATTAGCTGTTAGGGTTGTAAAGTCCTCCTGAAATGGCTTGAAAACCATGATATGATTCTGTATGTTGACGTATTTCCTTTTGAAACAGGAAGTTGGGCTTGATTTACACAACAACAGCCGATAGTGTCTGAGATACGCCACACCCTTGCCAAATCGAAACATCTCAGTGAACCAGCTAAATATGGAGAAGTGTGAGAACTGGCTTTTTTTCAACTGTGGAGGATTTCTCACTGCCGCCTTCACCCACGCCTGTCAACTTTAACGAGGATGATATCCTAGATGACAAGATGCCATGTGTTTTTGGAGTTAGGGCATACATGTTTGAGCCGAGGTCAACTATGAGAGGCGTTGATGGCGACGGAGAGCCACAGTCTCATCACCAGAAGGCATCTGAGGCTTCTGAGTGGTAGATAAAATAATATTACTGACTCCTACTGATGGAGAAGCCCCAGCAGTGTATCAAGACACGAGCGCATTCTCAATCAGTCTGAGGTAGCAAGATGTAACAAAAATGCCTGTCTCTTAGAAATGAATAAACGCCAACCATTTATTCTCAACCAAGGAATGTATTTGTATCATACTGGCGTCCATAACACAAAGGATCAGATACAAGCAAACGCCAATTTCAAGGGCAGATTCATCAGTTTTGATTTTAAGGGTACATTAAAGACTCAAGTCCTTTTCACCAGTCAGTAGGAAAGCCAGGCATTTCTTTACTCTTCCCTTAGCTGTCCTCCTTTCCTCATGACTCATGAGTGTTAGACAGCAGGCCCCCACAGTGGGAAGCGCACAGTCCAGGCCCAGGCCTCCTCCATGTGTCTTCATGTGTGTGTGTGTGTGTGTGTGTGCGTGTGTGTGAGTGTGTCATTTCTCTGTACGCAGATCGCCGGGTGCATAATTCGTGGTTCCTTGCCAATCATTTCCGGTCTGTGTTCTAGATTTGAACAGAACAAATCTGTCTACCACAATTTTTATTTTGTGTTATTTACCTACGTACTTATTTATTTTAGATGCAGTGCTGTTTGAAGAGGCAAAATTAGAAAATCAAAGGAACACAATCATCAAGCACTTTTGTTAAATGATGTTTGCCATTTGCGCAATAATAGTAAACTAAATCTTAAAAAAAAAAAATCTAAATCAGGTCATGGTTCAAAATGGCTGCCAGTACAGTTTTCGGCGATGCATTGTCCTCGTCAAGTCAAGTACGCTTAATTGTCCTCTCATTACAGACAGATGGAAGGAAATAAAGTTCGCCAGAATCATGGTGTTACATTTAACACGAAATAACATCAGATAAGAGATTAACACAGTGACAGACAGTGGAAAGACAATATATGCAATAAATACAGACAATAGACCATACAATAAACTATAAACTAGGAATTGCATTTTTTAAAATTTATTAATCAATGACACATGTTTAGGGGGGCACGGTGGCTTTGTGGTTAGCACGTTTGCTTTGCCCCTCCAGGCTGGGGTTGGGGGTTCGATTCCCACATCCGCCCTACATTCTGAGTTTGCATGTTCTCCCCTGTACTTCGGGGGTTTCTTCTGTGTACTCTGGTTTCCTCCCCCAGTCCAAAGACATGCGTTATAGGCTACTTGGCATCTCTAAATTGTTCGTAGTGTGTGTGAGATTGTGGCCTGCAGTGGGTTGGCACCCCATCCAGGGAGTCCCCTGCCTTGTGCCCCGAGGTTCAGGGATAGGCTCCAGGCTCTCCGCAGCTCTGTGTAGGATAAGCAGTACAGAAAACGGATGGACATCATGTGTTTTAACCATTTTTAGTTACATTTAGTGGTGCGGAACATCCATGAGACAAGTTTGTTCCTGTTAAAATATACAATATAGCAGCTATAAATGTTTTTTTTATCTCTTTCTTGAGGTTAATATGAAAAAAAATGCAGCTTGTCACAGAGAAACCAGAAATCACAAATTCCTCAGACTTTCTTGTGTTGGAAACCTTACTTGATTGCTACGAAGACCTGACACCTGAGTCTTCTTTCAAAAATGAATGACTAAAATTAGTTAATAAACTAAATCTCCTATCAGAAACCTTCACCGTATTAATGATTATGTTTTTCTTTGTTAAATAACAACAAACAGATCATTTTATTATTTTATTGTTTTATTATTAGCCTTAAATTAAGTAGAGCGTCTTCCACAGTATCTGCGAATGAGCTGTTACTATAGAAACGATAACATAGTAGAATGACCACGTTAATATAAACCTCTCATTTGAATGACACCTGACACTACTGTAAGAGCTGCTGTTATAGAAATTTAATCAACACCTTCTGACCAATCAGATTTGAGAATTCCACAGCACTGTGATATATTACAGTTTAACACGTGATGGTCTATGGTGTTGTGATTAGTCTCTATAGGCTCCTGTAACCATTCTATATAGTACTATTGCATTACTGATGTTTACAGCTTAAAATGGTGGTGAGATTTCCATTTTTTTTAAATATAAAAGTAAATGTTAAACATCATACACATTTATTTTTGCGTAGATTACCTTGAAATGGGATGTCCCATTTTCACAAACACTAGGCAGTGATAATTACAAATTTGAACACTAAGTATGTCTACGTTTAAGGTAACTGGAGAATTATAATTTAAGAATTACATAATAACATAAGGCAGCCATTTCTGTAACAAGAATAAATTAATAGTTACAAGAGATGCACAAAAAATACCGCTACATTCTACATTCTGTTTCCTAAATGAAACACCAAATCATAATGTGTATGAAGGGGAAAAGCCCAGAAAGTGAAGTCTTTAAAGTAATCAGAATTCACAAACTGCATCACCATGTTCTTGCATAGTAATTTTCTCTCCTGATTACTCTTACGTAAGCCCTATTCCTGTAAAAAAAAGCCCCCATTTGATGCTCAGTTTCTTAATTTGTTCCTCAGTGTGAGACTGATGATAGCTTGTCATCAAGCCAGTAACCTAACGGGTATTTATAGGCCAGCCTGCCATCTAAAGTGCAAATGCCTAGAGATCCATATGCAGAGCATTACGCGCCCGAAAGAGCTGCGTGCCTAAACTAAGTCCTCTAAAGCTGGATTTATAGTTTTGACCAGAAGGATTTCCAAACAGTAGAAGTATGGAAGGGTTCTGATGCACTCAGATGATTTGATAAGGGCTGTTGAAGCTTCTGACACATGAAATGCTCCATGTTACAGATGAATTATTAGAACTATGTTTACATTTATAGTCTTAACCTGGTCTTTTGGCTTTGTCAATACTAAATGTAATACTTAATAACTGATCTGGTTAAGATTGCACAGCATGCTTTTATCCTTTGCATGCTTTTACAAGCCTTACTGATGCAGTCACACCTATGTGATCACACTTACAGGTTTTTTGTAATGTCAGCAGAGATATATTGTATCTGTGTGACACACGATAGCTAGAAGAATAGATAGAAGATAATAGAGAAATTTACCCAAGCTGTTTATACAGTTGAGCGCAAGAATTTGCATACTAACAGAAACCCGATTTTGCTAAAGGTTTGTGTATAATTTGATAACACATCTTTTACATAAGCAAAACTTATCAGTGTCAGTGTCGGCATTGTGTGTTTGCTTAAAGCATATGCAGTTTGGGGCGTTTCTACCTAAAGGTGCAAAACACAGGATGGCGTCTAAGGAAATAGATTCATTTACCACCCACAGTGTGATTTAGTGCAGCCTGAAGGTCACTTAAAGAACCGCAATGTGTAAATGAATATGACCGAAGGGCAGGTATTTAAAATTTAAAAACCCACTTGGCAAGACCTAATAATTAGAAAGTTTATTGAAATTATGCCTTAGTACCTGAAAATAAGGTGAAAGACTTATCACCATAGTAACGCTTTATTTTGGATATTTGAACATTTAAACTCTCTATGAAATGGCGTCTGAGCTGTGATTTGATTTAATGTGAACAGTCAGAGTGGCGTTGTGTTGAACTGCTTCCCTTTTCAAAATGAATACATTCCAACCATATCTTTCTCCACCATGCGATGGTTAGGAAAGGGAATAGTGTACAGGAAGACGCACAGCCAAAAAAAAAACCACACCAACAAACCATGTATACAGCTAACAAGCTACTACTGCAGCTAGCACGCTGCTACTGTACCCCTCTGGGGGCGGGACATACGTATATGATTTTAGAGAACATTTCATTGGATAATAATGAAGTTATGCCTAGATTTCAAACAAATCCAAAACTATTGTCATATTGGTGTCTATACTAATAAGAGACAGGAACAAAAAGCTCTGAAACATCCATTTTGATTTCAGAGACACTTTAAAGAGATCTTATCCACGGAACACAAATTTGTGTCTACACTCCTATTATTCTATGTTCATACTGTAGTTTTCTGAGGCTTCTCACCTCCTTTTGATCAGTATTATAGTTGACTTGTAATTACCGATGTTTCCATTTTTTTCAGCTGCTTTGTCAGCAGAACGACTTGCGCAATTACTCTTTGAAAATCACCTACAAATTTGCCTACAAACTGCACACGCAATTCTTTAGATTGCATAAGCAAATTAGCACTCTTCACAGATGTTTCTTTATTATCACAAGTGAAAAATGGTCAAATAGTGTATGTTAAGATATTACTATTACAAGAAATTCAGTTATAAAATGTACAGTCAGGTCCATAAATATTGGGACAGTGACACAGTTTTGGTAATTTTGCCTCTGTATACCACCAAAGTGGATTTGAAATGAAGCAGTCAAGATGTGACTGAAGCGTAGACTTTCAGCTTTAATTCAAGGGGTTTAACAAAAATATTGCATTAACCATTTAGGAATTACAGCCATTTTTTACAGAGTTCCTCCATTTTCACAGGCTCAAAAGTAATGGGACAAACTAATATAATCATAAATATTAGGATTATTTTTATTACTTGGAGGTAAATCCTGGAGTCTGGACCCCATGGACATCACCAAATGCTGAGTTTCCTCCCTTGAGATGATTTGCCAGGTCTTTACTGCAGCCATCTTCAGTTGCTGCTTGTTTGTGGGTCTTTCTGCCTTCAGATTTGTCTTCAGTAAGTGAAAAGCAGCTCAGTTGGGTTGAAGTCAGGTGACTGACTCGGCCATTTAAGAACATTTAATTTCCAAGCTCTTGGGCTGCTTTCACAGTATGTTTTGGGTTGTTATCCATCTGTACTGTGAAGCGCTGTCCTATCAGTTTTGCAGCATTTGACTGAATCTGAGCAGAAAGTATAGCTCTATCCACTTCAGAATTCATCCTGCTACTTCTATCAACAGTCACATTATCAATAAACCCCAGTGACCCAGTTCCATTGGCAGCCAAACATGCCCATGCCATAACACTGCCTCCACATGTTTGACGGATGATGTGGTATGCTTTGGATCATGAGCCCTTCCTTTCCTTCTCCATACTTTTCTCTTCCCATCATTCTGGTACAAGTTAATCTTGCATCAGAACTGGTCAGGCTTTTTTTAGAGGTTTTTTAGCAAAGTCTAATCTGGCCTTTGTGTTCTTGAGTGTTACCAGCGGTTTGCATCTTGAGGTAAACCGTCTGTATTTACATTCATGAAGGTGGCTCTTGATTGTAGACTTTGACAATGATAGGCCTACCTCCTCCAGAGTGTTCTTGACTTGGCTAGATGTTGTGAAGGGGTTGTTCTTCAATAAGAAAAGAATTCTGCAATCATCCACTTTAGTTGTTTTCTGTGGTCTCCCAGGCCTTTTGGCGTTGCTGAGCTCGCCAGTGCATTCCTTCTTTTTAAGAATGTACCAAATTGTTGATTTGGCCCTCCTAAAGTTTCTGCTATCTCTCTGATAGGTCTGTTTTGGTTTTTCAGCCTAATGATGGCCTCCTTCACTTGCATCAACACCTCTTTGGACGGCATATTGAGAGTTCCCATGAACAGCTACCAAATGCAAATTCAAAAGTTGGAATCACCTCCAGACCTTTTATCTCCTTAATTTATCATGATATAAGGAGGAAACAGGCCACAGCTGGCCATGAAACTGCTTATCAGTCAATTGTCCTATTACTTTTGAGCCTGTGAAAATGGAGGAACTCTGTAAAAAATGGCTGTAATTCCTAAACGGTTAATGCAATATTTTTGTTAAACCCCTTGAATTAAAGCTGAAAGTCTACGCTTCAGTCACATCTTGACTGCTTCATTTCAAATCCACTGTGGTGGTGTACAGAGGCAAAATTACCAAAACTGTGTCACTGTCCCAATATTTATGGACCTGACTGTACATCTCTCTTTCTGAATGTGATCCAAATATTCTCCAATAATCCGCAGAGCCAATTTTTGCCTTTATAACTGCCTCAAACCCACAGGTAACACCTTCTCTGTCCTCTCAGTTGTTATATTCACTCCTTGCCAGATTGCTTGATCAATTTTTGCTTATTCTTTATGACCTGTTTGTCGAAATGTCTTTAGATCAAGTGTGGAGAGCGAGAGAGTCATGACGGGTGTTTACTTCTTTATTTCTAATGTTTTGGATTTTTATGGATAAACTGAAAACTAGAGGTAGATTTTTCATTTCTACACTCATAGAGGATTGGGGATTGCAAAATCCTTTATATTTATATTATCTTTCATTTAGCAGAAGCTCTCCAGAGTGAATTATTTAAAAAAAAAAAAAAAGTGCAAACAGCAGATCCTTGGAGAATCTGTAAGGATTCCAAACTAGAGACTATAAATACACATGTATCAGCTTTTGGCTCATGTGAGTACAGCGGTGGCTCAGTGGTTAGGGTTCTGGACTTCTGATTGGGATACTGATTCAAATGATACTATAATATTAAAGTAAAAAAAAAAAATACATAACTATAAATAAAGAGATAAATACGTAGGTCTTTAATTTATGAATGAATATAGTACACTGGGCTGGGCAAGAAGGTTCAACAACCAGAAAAAGACCAAAACTATACTCTTTATTGATTTTCACAAAACCTTAAATTGAGGCACTGACACAAAGATGAAGACGCTCCCCAGATATAAATAATATCTGTGATGCGAAGACAGAGCACGACATCACATAGCCAGATGACTTGCTGAATTTTTGTCGAGGGCACACAGATGATGTGCTACATGAGCAACTTTGTTGGACGAGGATAATAATCATATACTTGTTTGTTTTTCTTAGTCTTTTTGAATGCACTCTACTAGCTAACTAGCTTGCCATATGTTATTATGTTACTTTAGCTACCACTCTTTAACCTCGTGAGTTATGTTTCCTGGCAGCCAGAAGGTCACATTCGGCAGCACATTGGAGCGTTTTCTTGCTAGCTAATGAAATTATCAGTTGTTCACCCCTGTAACATTGAGGGACAAATTCCCAAAAGTGAAATACATTTCATTTCAAACCACACTCCACTCGTCCTTTTCTTTCCGAAGCGTTCTGCATTCAATGAAGTACAAAAAAGATTATCAGTGTTTGATGTTTGTTCATGATGTGGTTTGCAAAGGTCACGGAGTTATTAAGTGATGGCATTTAGGTGTGTTACAGATACAATCAGCTACGCATTGCTGTTTGTCACAGTAGATTTATTGTTTTGTTTTTTTTTGGGTTTTTTTTTTTTGCATGAATTTTTTTGTACGCCTTGAGCTAACCAACTTCCTGACTGAGCCAGGTTAGATCACAACCTCCATGATTACTAATTCTAAAGCATCAAGGGAAGATATTAGGTCAATTACATTTAGTGCACTAGGGATGATGTGCTAAAAATTCTTAGCCACTGCCTGAACCAAAGCTCTAGATTCTATAACCTAGATCTCAAGTACAGACACACAGCCTGTAGATTTAATCCTTGTTTCCTAAACGGTCACATTTAGGAACATTTATATTGGGTATCTCTAATACCTGTATAGGAATACATACACTATAGTGTAACACCGCCTTCCAAGCTGGTAGATTCAAAAAAGATGTTGTGATTCAAAAGAATTCTGTTGTAAAATTAATAAATTGGGATTTAAACCAGTCTGTAATTTGACAGTACTTACATAGTAAATACATAGGAACTGTCCAGTTATTAACAGTTAAATTTAAATTACTGTATACCACAGCTAGAGATGTTCCAAGTGATTAGCTCTTGTAGTATTTGTACCATATTTACTGTATTTGTGTTGCATTTGTTGATTTTTTTGCTGATCTCAGACCTGGGCCCTTATTCATCCAGTCTCTTAGAATTACTCATAATAATTGTAATAAAAGTGCTCTTTGGAACGAAATTACTCACAATTTGATTTATTAATACAGAGGATTGAGTCTTTTTCTAATGAACATATTATTGTCCAGTTTAGTGTGTAATGAATTAGAGGTTTGTGGCATTTTTACATGCTAAAGTGCAAAATACAGAGCAGAGATTTATAAAATAAAATAAAATTATTTTTGTGTGATTTCTAAAATCTGAAAATCTGACTTGGGAATGGTGATTGCACATGCAAATTAATACATCTGGAGAGCATGTATTAAATTTGCAAAAACCACACATTATGTCTCTATATCCTAAAGTGATGACAATGTAATCACTGCAGAATTGCTTTCATAATAGATATTAACCACACATTTGTACCTCTGACACCAACAGCATTTAAATAGTGAGTGTGAGAAGGTTTTCATTCACCCTACTCTATGAACAGAACATACACGTTTATTTTGCATTCACTATAACCTTTAATCAACATTGTATTGAATGTGCAGGTATATGTGTGTGTGGCTAGGTTTCGTGCAAGTCTTACACTTACGTCTTCTAATTCTACTTTACATGTCATGAAATGTACCCAAATATTCTTTGTAAATCATCCATAACGCCTACTTTCTTGCCATTGATCCCATTGCACAGGCAAATTAGCATACGTTGGGCCACACTGGGCCGAATTTACAGAAGTTGCATAAATGCTGATTTGCTTTGTATTTGCATGTATATAAATGGTAATTACCCATAAAATAGCAGGCACGTGCATGCCACAGCTGACGTGCGTTAGGCGGCACCCTCAAAACTCCATAAAAAGGCCAAGTTAACAGAGCAGAAAGCGCAAAATGGTTATTAAACAGCCAAAAAAGAGAACTTCTCTGAGGTAGAAGTTTACAAAGTAAAGTATTTTTGACTCATGTCTACATAAAAAATATTATATATCAAGCAGAGTCAAAGCACCTATAAAGGCCAAAAACATCTAGCTTATTTGTCTTAAAATGGATTTGGCTTGACTTATATATGTACTTATATATGGTGTGTGATATTTCCTTAATGCGATTTAGGCCTATATGAAACGCCGGGTCTAAAAATTTTTAGTTTGTGTGTGTGTTTGACATAAATATGCGATTTTGAACAGCGTAATCTGTATATAAAAATGCAGTATCTCATCACAAATTATAAGATTCACAGCCAGTCAGTCGAAGTTTACATTAGTTAGTCTTCTTATGCGTGAATATTCACACACAAGAGGATACGAAAGTATTTTCATGAATACCAAATTTTTTTGTGTACACATTCATACAAACGATTTATGCATAAATCTGTTCGTATCCAGCTTGATAAATGAGGCCCTTTGGGATCTTAGTAAATCATGACCTCAGCCTTACGTTATAAAACTCCTTAGGCATCATTTCAGGCATGAGTATATTTATTGAGATTTATGAATTACATTTCTTCCACGTTTTATGGCAGTCTCATGATATATTTGAAAGGTTGTGCTGATATTCGCCAGTTAGCACCACCAGCTAAGAGTATCCTTGGATGTTTTGTACTTGTGTTGTGTTAGTACTATTTTTAATAAAACGTTGCATTTTTCTAATATAACAATTTTGTTTTATTCTTGTCTTATGATTGTATTTTAAACATTGCATAGGACAGGACAAGTTTTCTCTTGTTGTTTCAAATTCACATATTCTTCAATGTTTTTTTTAAATGGTTTATTATTTCCTGCCAAGTAATAGGGAAGTAAATGTGTGAATACTATGAGGTGCTGTAGGTGCTAATGTCTGTTAGATTTCCACCACTGCATCATTGTGTCTTCCTTATTTTTTTTTACCATGTAAGTCATCTGAAGCATCTTTGTTACTGAAATATACATGCTCTGAGTCTGACTCCAGTTATTTTGCTATCTCCTAACTCACTAGGAATCGTGATTTCTTTTACTTGTATGTAATCTACTGTAGGACCACAATGACATCCCTTTCAGAATTTTCTAGCACCTATAATCAGTTTCCTACTCTGAGAGACTTGATGAGTATGCATCCAGTTCTACATTCTCTTGTGATATCATTTAATGGCAGGTTTTAGGAAGGGTAAGCTGATCGAATATCAGTGTGAATATGAGCCTGCAGCACAGAACAGGAGCTGCTTATGTCACTGGAAGCTTTAGAGGAAGAAACATGTCACACCAGTACAGGCGGTTAAAAAAAGAACCTCAGGGGGCTTGTGCAGGACACGGATTATAAATTATGAATGCTATTTTTTTTTTCAACTGCCCAAAATATTCATCCTCCCATCATCTCTGTGCCTAATAATGATCAGAAACAGATGGTTTTGTACACAAACCTGCCTATAACAAGTGTAACTAGACTGTTATAGTAATAACCAGGTAAATTAAACAAGCCTAAAGCTAAGTGATCAGTGTAGAAAGTGGTAATAATGTGACAAACCAGTAAATAACTAGTGTTATATGCTTTTCTGTTATTCTTGGATACAGTGGGGTGCAAAAGTTTATAACCCCCATTGTTATTGAATGGGAAAATGTACCTCTATTTAACCATTTTTCTACAAAATATAAATAAAAATAATTCCAAATCATAAAAAAACAATAATAATATGGGTGTATAGGCAGAGAAATAGTTTGGAAATAACCAAAAGCAAGAAATCAATAAAGTTATTTTTTGACTCGGTCACTCTGTCCAGACCTGATTAAAAATAAAGACAGTGTATAACATCTGGCAGGGTTAGAACAGATGTGTCAAGAGGAAAAAGGAGATTGGACAAGCATTCAGACAGATTTAAAACAAGTGTGTCAGTAAGAAAGTGGGCCAAATATTCCAAGAAGGTCCAAAAGTTGCACAGTGAGTACAAAAGACATTTAAGCAGGGCTCTGAATCAGTTTGTGGAACAATAATGAAAACCATCAATGAATGGAATTTTGCTAGGAACGTAAATGTAGGCTAACTAGCTGTTGCCCATTAGCTTATTATTTATGTCATACCTCCAAACTGACATTTGGATCATTACGACTCGCAAAGATTGCGAGTGTGCATGTAACATTACATGGCTTCAGTTCATGGATGAAGAAACAAGGTCAATTAAACATATTAAAAATCTTTTCTCACTTGTGAGAATGAGTGAAAATCAGCCTCTTTTGCCTTTATTCACCTGTGTTTGAAACAGAACGCGAGTTTCCTGCCCAGAAGAGCTAATATCATTACCCAGGGTTACCAGGGTTCAGCAAAATTTCCAACTCTCAAAAACCACACAAAAGATCTGGAACTAGAACAAAAAAAATTCAGGAATTTGAAAGAGGGAAACACATTGTTCTTGTACGGTAAAAAAAGTTCACTGTGGTGCACATGCATTTCTGATCTACAGACATTATTCATTCCATAATCCCTCTTTCAGTCTCCCAATCTTAATATATATATATAATTAATATAATATATCTCAATATATAGTGCCTTACAAAAGTATTCAACCCCATTAAACTCATCAGATTCATCTGAATTACAAATGACACACAGAATGTTCTAGCCAGTATTTTTTTCTTAAAGTAAATTTTCAAAGTTCTTTATTTATCAACAGATCTTTAAAAAAAATTTAAAACTGAAACTGCTGCTTGCATAAGTATTCAACCCCTTCAGAAATACCCCTTGGTCGAACCACCTTTGCTGCAGTAACAGCTTTAAGTCTGCTGGGGTAAGTTCCTAGCAGCTTTGCACGCTGTTTGGGAGATTTTCGCCCATTCTTCCTGCCAGATTTGCTCCAGGTTGTTCAGGTAGGCTGGATGTTGTTTGTTGACTGCAATTTTCAAACAGTGCTACAGATTCTCAGTGGAATTCAGATCTGGGCACTTTGCCTTGGCCACTGTAGAACATTAATCTTTTTTGTTTTTAAACTATCCTGTGAAGGTGTGGTTTCTCTTAAGCTTTAATGAAACAGGTTCTCTTGTAATATCCCTCTGTATTTTGCTCCATCCATTCTCACTTCAGTTTTGGCAAGAAGCCCAGGTTCTGAAGGATGAAAAATGTCCTCAGATTACGATGCTGCCACCACCATATTTCACTGTGTTAACTGAGATATGGCTTGTGTTAGGTTTGCACACATAGCACTTTAAAACTTGCCTGAATACAGTATCTCGGTTTCAAAATAAAACACCAAATAAAAACCCCCACATCTTCACTGGGTCACTCTTGTGCTTTCATATGGCTTTTCTTGTGCAATGGTTTCTTTCTAGCCACCCTCCCATACAATCGTCAGTTATTCAGAGCTTTTAAATGGTTGTCTGGTCCACCTTCACTTCAGTCTCAGCCACTGTACTCTGTAACTCCTTCAGAGTGACTGTTGGCCTCACTGTGGCTTCCCTTACCAGTCTCTGTCTTGTTTTTGTGCTGAGTTTTGAGGGAGGACCTTGTCTAGGTAGTGCTCGGGTAGTGTGATGCAGCTTCCACTTCTTCACTTATGATCCAGTAATGATTACTGGGATGTCCAACCTCTTAGATATACTTTTACACCCTATTCATAAGTGATAAAATTCTGTTACCTTATCTTTAACTTCCTTAGAATGCTCATTTTTTCATTCCTTTCCATCAGACTGACAGTCTCTTCAATGACAGTTCAACTGAGCAGGTTTTTGTTCAGAAAATGGGAGCTGCTTTAATGTTTTACAGGTGAAGGCCAACTATAAGTCAACTGTGTCATCATTAAGACAGTATCTTTCATCTGGAGCTTCCAGAGCCTGGGGTGTTGAATACTTCAGCTTTTGAACGACTTTTCTTTGATATACATGCTGACCAGTAAACAATTTTGACTTTGAAATTTCACTGTAAGAGAACATGAATTTGCAATAAAATTACTGGCAGAAAGAATATGTGTATTTATCATTTGTTGTTCAGACAAATCTGATAAAATCCAGGGGGATTGAGTACTTTTGCGACCCTGGAGACCCTGACATTAACTGTCCTGTCTGTTGTTCCTCCTCCACTGAAAATGTTCATGGAGTGAGTATGAGGCAGCGTGATTCCTCCCACCTGCATATAAGTTTCATGTCAATGTCTTTTTTTTTTCCTGTGAGACTGGATTGCAATGGATTCCTCTGTTAGTGCTTCTTGCAGTTCTCCTTTATGACCACTATGTGCAACAATAATAATAACACACTGCACGACCATTGCGTAATATCTGGAAAGGTGAGCAGATCAGTGGAACATCGGCTTATATCTGTCAATAGCAATAAAAAAATATATTTTTAAACATTTGTCACTCAAAAGAGGTAATTATTATTTAACAATGTATGGAATTGTGACTGAGGACTTTATGAAGATGATATTTGCTGAATGGCTGATATGCACCTATGGATGAGCCACCACAGGTTTAACGTTAGGAATGTAAAATTACTGCTTCTGATCAGAGCAAACCAACTGATTTTATAAAATTCCATTTCTGAGCCTTGGGTTTTCAGGCGAAAAATACAAACTACTGAAATGACATCATTTTGATTTTTTCCCTATCAATATCTTAACACATTTTGACCATTCCTGATAAAAGGAGCAACCATATAGATACTCAATATTTTATTGGTATAAAGTATTGTATTGTCTTTTTCATTTTGCTCTGAAAGTATGTAAACTTTTGCCCTGGACTGTACATAGCTTTTTTGCATAAATCATTTTGCATCAGAACTCAGTATAATAAAATGACACTCACTAGATGTAGTGTAGGTAAAACCAATCGAGACAGTAGACACAGAGTTCAGCGATGTTTTCCCACACATTGTAAGTGGTTTTCTTGCTCTGCCGTTATACCACAACAACCTCTGTGACTGCCTTGCTGGTTTTTGTTGTGTGATAAGACATTTCACTGCATCTTAGTTACAGTGTTGGACTGAACAACACTAACAAGGAGAACAATGCACATAAATTAGTGTCACTGGTTCTCCTGATGTCACACGAACCCACAATATGACAGTACCTTACATTCATTGTTAGACATATTAGCATAGTTTTGTAGGTGGATTTAACGGATTTTTTTTTGTGTGTGTGTGTGTGTGTCTCAGGTCTGTATGTTCTGCATCATAAATGTACTGAAGGATGAGAGTAGGTCATAATCATCATAATCATCATGTTACATGATTTGTCATTGTTAATCTAGATTTTTTTTTTTCTTTTTCTTTTTTTTTTAGTTTAAATGACATTTACAGCAACACAGAAGTGTTTTTTGTGTGTGGGTGGTCTGTTGGTCTGTTTGTGAACCCTTTTGAAATGATACCAAATATTTTTTTTTTCTGTTGCAAATTTCATGTCTCCTCTGACGATAAGTAAGCTCTGATTTAAATGCAGCTTAACTCCTTACAGTCTCAGAACCCATCATCAAACCCATATGTGTTAATTCATAGTAATTGCTGAATAATATATTTTAAGATGAATAAGTGACTGCATCTGTTTTTTTTTGTTGTTGTTTTTTTGTCTTTCAGATCACCAGAAGCTTGAACGTGAAGCTCGCATTTGTCGTCTTCTCAAGCACCCCAACATTGGTGAGTATTGTCCTCATGAACATCATGCGAATCTTTAATCACTTATCCTGAAGCAATCATCAGATCGCTTATTGCAGTGCCATTTACAAGAGTATTGTAAGAAAGAATGCACTCAGTTTAAATGTGAAGAAAGCAAAAAAGCCCATGTGCACTTTCAGCAGGTGAGAACTTGGCTGAGATATCAAAGTGGACTCCCTCGTGTACCCTAAGATTAAGCTTTGTTTCTATTTATGCAATAAGGAAAACGCATTATCAGCGATGACCGCTAAAGACCGCAGGCTTAATACTCTTTCTTTTCTCCTCTCCAGTCCGACTCCATGACAGTATATCAGAAGAAGGCTTCCACTACCTCCTGTTTGACTTGTGAGTGCATGTTCATAATGCGACATGTCATTAAAAATGCCTGCGCCGCCATATGTCCCTTTCTCTGCTGTCTGTGTTCGCCGCACGCTTCATGGCTCCTACTCATTGTTTCTGTACTCACCCACCAGCGTCCCCCCCCCTCCTTTCTCTTCCCCACTATCCTCAGCTTCCCTCGCTGTCTCCTATTCTGAAGAGCTAGTTTCCATGGAAACAGAGCCGGGCTGCCCGGCTGAAGAGAAATCCTGCAGCAGGGGCTTTCCCCCCTGAAGCCCCAGGATGACTCTTCTAGAGGATTCCCTCATCTATCCCTCTCTCTCATGCATTTATAACAACAAAAAAAAAAATTATTCCCATGTCTAAAAAACTTGCACTTCCCATGCACGACAGCTATGCTTAAATGCACGTGTGCAGGCTATTAATGATCTGTAAGCAGTGGCAAATAATAATGCTTTCCGTGCTCTTTCCTATAGGGTCACCGGTGGCGAGTTGTTTGAAGACATTGTAGCACGAGAATATTACAGCGAAGCCGATGCCAGGTAAACTGCTTTCAGAATTTTCGCCTCCCCTCTCTCTGCACATGTTTTTCTGCGCCATCTTCTATTTCACTCCTCCCAGACCCAAACCCAAGTCCTGTTCTTCTCATTCCTCATCACAGCGTTTCTCTGGCTAAAGGGTGCGTGCATTAACTTTATATGCTAATATCTAAGAATTATTCGGGGTGTTGTAGCTCGTTAGGCATTTTGAAGCAGTATTTTGACTCATAAATAGCTCATAAATTTTCAGCCATTCTCTCATAAAAGCCAGCGTGGGCGGCTGAGCTGTGTCAGTGTCTCATAGCTCATAGCGCATACACAGTAGATATCAGCTTCTGCAGGTCCCTGTGTACCCCCTTCTGTTTTTTTCCATCTTTTTCCCCACCTTTGTTTTCAGAATCTCTATTCTCTTCTCGGCTACACACACATACACACACACACACACACACATACACACACTCACACACACTCACACACACACACACATACACACACTCACACACTGCAGTCCCCTTCAGGAGAGGGACTCTAATCAATTTGACTGCGTGGGTGTATTGCAGGGGGCGTAAGACACGATGTGAGAAAAGGAGAAGGAGAGATGCCTTGAAGGAGGAGAGACTAGTCAATATGATGATAAACTGAAAATCATATTTTATGAAATACTAATCATTTTTCAATAAAAAAAAAAACTTTTCTTTTTGATTTCAGCTTTTAGAGTACAATTCATACAACAGTCTCATAACCTGTCATGGTTCAAAACAAGGAAAAACACTGTATACAGTTGCACATAGGATCTAATAAACCTTGCTTCTTTTGTGTTATTTCTTAGCCTTATGGAGAGCTATCACATGTGATTTTGTTTGTTTTTTTTCCACTATTTTCTCCCTAATTTGGTCTTGCCAATTCCCACCCACTAGCTCACATGACAACTACCTTCCAACAGAGGGTGGGGCAAACATGTGCTTCCCCTGCGACACATGAAGCCAGCCAAGAGCATCTTGATCATGCTGTGTCACACACTCGGAGGAAAGTGTTATCTGCCCTCTTCTGCATACATGAGCTCATATACACCTACGACTGTTTAGTGTTGCTGTGATCGACAGGCTCTGGCATTGAACTTGTCGAGATTTGAACTTGTAATCTCTCAACGACAGGACGAACGCTATGTGTTGCGCCACTCAGAAGCATTGTACTGTAGCCTCATCTCCTAGTCCACGCTGCTGTGCTTGGTCCCCCGGCCCATCCTCGCCTTCCTTAGAGAGACATGAAAGTAGGCCTCTAATTAACACAGATAATTAGTGTGCCAGCTCTGACTCAAGCCCCCGCCACACGTCCAGTACCATCAGCTCAGTCCACGCACATACTCACACACGCATCCACCTTTATGCACCCCCGCATTCCATTCACCCCATTTATACCTTATAGATACTGCTCAACAATGCCACCACAATAAATTTAGATTTCAAGCGTCAGTGCTGTTGTTTGGAGTCCTCTCACCTGAAAAGGACAAGAGCTCTACAAAGGAGAATAAGCAGGAGTGTCATTATAAACCAAACAACCAGACAAACATCACAGACAGTTTAAGCTGTGCACATGTCTGGTTGGTGTCATTGTTTGTGACTTGGGTGAAGCGTGCATGGCACAGATCTACCTCCATCCAGATTTGCTTTAGAGATCAAAAACTATTCTGATAACACAGAGGAGAATGCCATGTTTTTTCTTTAGAAGGTGTACACACACAGCATGAAAGAGACCCTCACTCCACTTAGTTCTTCCATGATTTAATGTTTTAGGTGTTGGATTATCTCTTTATGGTTTAAGCTGTTTAAAGTTGCAGTCTGTAATGTCTCAACATGCATCTTGGCCTAAAATATAATGTATTATTTCAATGAAAGCTTAGGAAAAAATGCGATTTGCAATATTGCTATGCAGTAGATCTGCGTAGCATCTTCATTTTCAGCTTCTGAATATATTGTTCTGGCCCAGAAATAAACTCCACCCTCAGCCAAAACAGAGTGGTTGGAATCAGTGAAAGACAAAATGAGAATGATGGGTTATTGCAATTGCCAGCTCGAAAAAATAACAAACTGCTACTTTTTTTTGTCACGGTCCTCCGTAGCCTATATTATTTCTCTTCTTCCACGCCAGTATCTCCACCTGTGACCATTACTAACCCCGTCCCCTTCTCTAGCCGCCTCATCTTATCTCCACCTTTTTCTCTGTCCTTCCCTTTCTTGTCTTGTCTTTGCAGTCACTGTATCCATCAGATTCTAGACAGTGTCTATCACATTCACCAACATGACGTAGTGCACAGGGACCTGAAGGTCAGTATAGCAAGTGCACTGGCCACCGCATGAGACTCGTAATGCCTGCCGCATTGACCTGTTTGTGCGTCTGTCTGCCTGTCTATCTAACCTGTATGGATGATGGTTATTTTTTTCTGCATTCGATGCACTGGGACAACTGACTACTTCCTCTAGCTTCCTCAAGGCATCTTGTTTTCTAGCCTAAAAATCAAAGTCTTGCTTTCTCTCTTTTTCTTTCCTACAGAAAAGTTCAACTTATCACTCACATTCATTTTAATTTGTCAGAACACTCAGTAGGAGATGTGTTTCCTGTTAGAATGGAGGCCAGTCAAATCATAATCCTGTCCTAAAATACACTCAACTTTCCAGTATTTAGCAATGGCTATTTATTTGCCATTGTTCATACACTCATACATAGCCAATGGGTGTGTGTGCTGGATTTGGCGGCATGTCCGGTCCCTAGGAAGGGAAAGGAGCAGGACTACGCCGTCCCCTCGCTCACTAGAGGGATATCTGATAGGACATGTGGCATTGCTGACAGGGCAAAGGGAAGCCCAATCTGTCTGTCCATACTGTTTTGGAATTCAGAGGCTCTTGGTGTGCCATACGAGTGTGTCATTTACAGACTGTGTGATGTTGGCTTAGGATTCACACTATCCCACTGCCTCTCACACAGATATACTATCTCTCTCATATATTGTGTACTGTATGTTATCTAATAAATGTTGTTTGGGAACCTTCACATTAAAGGAAAAGTCCACCCTGAAATGCATTACGTATGTTTATATTGAAATATTTGTGATGTGCTTAGTGATCCCGGTGCTAATTTGTTGGTTAATGTTGTATAATTTCGTTATTCCTGTGAGAAGATAATGTGGATTTTAAGCCTTTAATACTATTTTTAAATTTTGCTGAAATACCACTTTACAACTAGGTTATGTAGACAGATAAACAGTGACATCATTCTCCAGTTACAGTCCAACATCTAGTCAACTATTACTGATATTTATAAGGACTGTCTTCTACCTGTTTCTGTCTTCTCCTTAAAATATACAGAAAACAGTCCTGTTTGTCACATTGTTTTTGCTTGCTGCAGTGAATAATAATTATTCAAACCCTTTGATCAAGGAGGCCAAAACTTCAGCTCAACATGATGATGCTACCACCATCATGCTTCACTGTGGTAATGGTGTTCTCAGGGTGACGAGTACTGTTGGGCTTTCTGTAGGCCAGAAAGTTAAATTTTGGTCAAAACACCATAGAATTTTTTTTTACATGCATACTGAGTCTCTAAATGGGATTTCATATGGCTTGCTTTGTGAAGCGTCAGGGCTATGGCTGTTTCCCATCTGAGCTGTCAGTTCCTTCAGTTACTCTTGGTCACTTGGTTGCTTCTCTGACTAATGCAATATTTACCCAGACACTGACTTTTGGTGGACGGCCTCCATGGTTTTCTGTGAGATATTCAAAGTTTGGGATTTTTTTTTTTTTTTTTTTTTTTTATAATTGAGCCAACATGAATGTACTTGTACAAGGCGCTGTATATTGTATGAAATTTTTCTAAACGCCCACTAAAATCAAAGGAGACTCAACATAAAAAAAAAAAAACTAAGGATCACTGGCACTGATCATTTTGTCAAGCATCTTTATGTGAAGTTAGGATTTCCAGTAGTGAGACACTTCAACAGCAATGGACATAATATTATTGATGTCTCCATTAGCATTACTAGTTGTTGCTATGGCAGCAGTGAAGTGAGGAAACTTAAGGAGAAAGAACTCATCGCTCTCGGAACTTAACAACCCCATAGAGTGAATGCTTGAATATTTGAATATTTGCTGGTTTCACCTCCTACAGCTCCAGAAACACTTTACACATCCTGTTTCTCTCTGTATACACACCAGAAGATTTATTTGTCAAGTACAGGATGTACGAGGAATTTGGTGGTGGGTGGTCTGAACAGTTTCATTATCGAATGCCAGTGCTATGTACAGTTGATTGATACCGGGATGGAAGGAAGGTGTTTATATACATTATAAGCATCAGTGATATAGATATAATCAGCAAATCAGAAGCCTGCGCCTACACAGCCTGACTCACACTGTCCACATCCTGATTCTGACACACTGCCATATTTCCAGACTCCATGTTTTTTTCAGGAGCTCCTGCCACGCTTGCACCCTCCATCTCTATCTCTCTCTCTGTCTCTCTTTCTCTCTCTCTCTCTCTCTCTCTCTCTCTCTCTCTGCTTGTCTCATTGCTTCCTCCTACTGCTCGTCTCCTCTGTTTCCTCCTTCCCTGTCTCATGCGCACACTGTCTTTCTTTCTTTCTTAGTCTTTATTTCTATTTAACTGCTCTTTTTTTTTTGTTTTGGTCTCTTTTTGTATGTCTCTTTCTTCCTCTCTTTTTCTCTATCTCTCTTGTGGGTGGTGGTGTGACAATCTGACGGTCGGAGGGCTTTTTGCTGTAGTGGTATAGCGTCATTTGGAGCTTCCTGTGCAGTAACACCACATAGAAGTGTTAATGCTCAGCATTTCAACCCTAGTTGTAACTTTTTTTGACATCCCTGTGTATGATATACTGCATTTATTCTGGATGTGCAGCCACTGAGAAGTAAAAACGGTCTTTCATTCTTTCCCACCGAGTTTTTTTGACATGAAAGAAAATACTTTTAAAAAGGGTGCTAAAAGCACACAAATTCTTTAGTAAAAAAGTAAAAGTGCAATTACTCATCTAAATATATCCTCTGATAAAAGTGGATGGACAGCTTCAAATTCTTCACTCAAGTTAAAATAGAAAAATTACAAACTCTTAAATTTACTGAAAGTATGCAAGTACAAGAAAGATTCACAAACCACACTGGTTTTATTTACTGATGGCAAATTGGAAAACATTATCTAAGACTAGCTAACAGCTTTATTGCTAATCTGTCACGTTAGCTAGCATGATAACTCTGATGATATAAATTAGCTCAGTGCTTATAACTAGCTGTCACGATACAAACTGCTGTGATAAATACAAAGTGTACATAGTAACAGACAGATTACAGTGATATGAATAATGCTCATCTCTCACGTGAGCTTGCACGATAACTCTGATGATACAAACTAGCTGAGTGCTTATAGCTAGCTGTCACAATACAGACTACTTTGATGAATACAAAGTGTATATTTAGCAACAGCTAGATTACAGTGATAAGTATTAAGGTTTAGATTTGTTAGGACTTTAGACTCCTTGAAGCTGTCCGATGCTAAAATTTCACCTTATCACTTTACAGATAATTAATTGTATAGAAATATAGCGATATTGTGTTTGTAGTGACGTGGAGTTTTTTTCTTTTGAAAATGTAGTAAATTACTAAAAAGTATAAGGTGAAAGATACTTAAAAATAGACTTATTGTACTTTGGTACCTAGATGTATTTAATTTTTCTTTTGATGGTTTCATGGTTAATACAGCATTCTCTGGTCTGTGAGTTTGGGCAGATATCAAATCCGCTTTGTGCGCTCTTTCTCTTTCCTTCTTTGAAGCACAGAAACACAACCTCCCCCTTTTCCTCAAGGACTTTCGAATATTTCTTCATCTTAGTAAATATATTACATTTTTGAAAAATAACGTGTGTGTGTGTGATGCATAGGACAAGAGTTTGTTAACACACAGCTGTAGTATTCCATTCCCTGCCTGTGCCTGTGCACGAGAGAATGTAGCACTGCTCCAACTAACACACGCCCCCTGGTGTTTGCATGCAGTCATTGCATCCAGCAGATCCTGGAGGCGGTGCTTCACTGCCACCAAATGGGCGTGGTGCACCGAGATCTCAAGGTGAGTGACAGCTCTCGTTCTTTCCTCCGCCTCACCGCGGTTGCATGCTTGCACACGTGTCCGTGCACTCGTCTGCGTTTGTGTCCCTCCGCTCTGTATGTACCGATGAACAGTTCATGAAGATAATAATGCTGCTGTATATACAATATGGATATTTGATGGCAGATGATACGTAGGAAATACCACTACTTTGTACCATTAGTTCTTTTATAAAACATATAATTATGATTTTGATGAATCGTGATTTTGATGTCATAAGTTTTGCATGAGTGAATATGCTTGCTGCCAGCATAAAGTAAAAATGATTTATTATCTATAATAATTTTCCTTGTCACTGTTTCAATATTGTTGTTTGTTTTTTTGTTCTGGTACTGATGTTATTTAGATATACAGTCACTGGCCACTCTATTAGGAACATCATACTAATACTGGTTGGGATCCACTTTGCTCTCAGAACAGACTCAGTTTTTCATGACATGGATTTCACAAGGTGTCAGAAACAACCACTTGAGATTATGGTCCATGCTGACATGATTGCATCACATAATTGCTGTAGATTTTTCAGCTGCACATACTTGCTGTGAATTTCCCATTCTCCTACATCGCAAATCTATTGGAATCCAATCCAAGCTATTGGATTCAGATCTGGTGACTGAGGAGGCCGTTGAAGTACGCTGAACGTATAGTCATGCAGCAGCGGATCATGATTATTTTGATTTCGATTTTGGACATATATTAATAAAACATAACCTCAAACAAAAGTAAGTCGAGAGGCTATCCCAGTTGGTTTATGGTATAGACCATCCAGTGAATTTTAAGAATAACCCCGTAACAGGCAGTTGAGAGTTGACAACACACAATTATCCAGCATACAGGCTAGCAGCCTGTGGGAAACAAGATCAACATTGTTCACATGTAGTTCTGATGTACAGACATCACTCCATATGGAACATCAGGACTATCCACTCCATACTCTCCCTTGCTCTCTCCCAATCTTTGCAATCCATCTTACAATAGAAATGGTTCTGTACATTACAGACACACTGCCTGCACTTACACTTTGCCTTTGTTTGCAGAAATTTATTAGATTTAATTCCGATTATTTGCTATAAAACTAGATATTAACGGCCATTTTAAAACTTTGGTGTAATGTGCCAACCCTGTCATTAACTCTGCCGTCTGCTGCTCTCACCTGAAAATGTTCATCGAGCAACCATGGGGCAGCGTGATTCTTGCCCCAATGGTTCTCTATTTGCACTTGTTGCAGTTCCCATGTTTTACCACTAGGCGTAATAATAACTGTATGATGCTAAATGGGGCAAGCTCCCAGTCTAGATGAATGCTCAATACCTAAAAATGCTATTTGTCAAATAGCAACATTTATATATAAAATATAGATACTTTCCCCTATGGACGAGCCACCACTGTTGTCTTGGTCATGGAACCAGTCTGAGACGACTTGCTGTTAACATCAAATTCTGATCCTGCCATCTCCATGTTGCAGCAGAAATCCAGATTCATTAGACCAGGTGACGTTTCAGCAGTACAGCTCAGCAGTTTGTCAAATACTCAAACCAGCCCATCTGGCACCAATAACCATGCCATGGTCAAAGTCACTGGGATCACATTATCTATATATGCATTACTCTGCTGCTAATTGGATAATTGCTTGAGTGAGTAGATGTACAGTTGTTCATAATAAAGTGGCCAGTGAGTGTATATCAAATATACAAATAATTGTACTCTTAGCATGATAGCATTTTAAATGTTTTAATATCCAGATATGTAAGGAATAAAACACTACAGTTTTGGGCGTGCTATTATAAGAAAATAAGCAACACACTGGTGGTGTGATGTGACTCAACAGAAGTTTTTCTATAACATCACATCCCAAAG
This sequence comes from Pangasianodon hypophthalmus, assembly GCF_027358585.1. NCBI lineage: Eukaryota > Metazoa > Chordata > Actinopteri > Siluriformes > Pangasiidae > Pangasianodon > Pangasianodon hypophthalmus. The sequence goes on along the minus strand of NC_069726.1, from coordinate 6,063,449 downwards.
TGTTTTATTCCTTTTATACCACAATTTGCCACTGATTACAATTTTAATATATTGATGAAAGACATATGATGCTTTTTAACTGTTTATATTAACATTTATTGTTGTGAAATGTTTGTGGGACAAGTCAGTTCCAGTTATCACTTACGTTAAAGCAGATATAAACAGTCGTTCTCACATCAGCCTCTCATTTGTCTCTGCTGAAGTTAAAAATGCAGCGTATCGTGTTATTGAGAAACCGGGAATGAGCAAAGTCCTCTATCCTAAAGACTTGCCAGTGGTGGAAAATGTACTGACACTAGAGACTCCTTCCATGATTGTTAGGAAGGAGTCTCTAGTGTCAGTATAAATGTCTCCTTACAGAGACATTAGATACGGAGCATCCCTTTTATTACGTAACGCATACGGCATACAAGTCCCTGTGAATTAATTGTTACTGTGGGAATGACAACGTATCGTTATCAACAAGAACAATAATATGAACGTGTGATTTGCCTTGCAGCTGACACTACTGTTATAGAAAATTTATTTACACCTTCGAACCAATCATATATGAGAATTCAGCAGTGCTGTGGTATAAATTATTATAGGTATACACACCTATTCCTCAGAGTTACAAACACTAGTTTAATTCTGTAGCAGTGAACAGCACTCCCACTCTGACATTATTGCTTTAGTCTGTTGTGTACTTTTCAAAAGTGCAGCACTGGCACATTTTAAAGGGAAAATATCTGCAGCAATGTGGTTTAGTGAGCAACAAGCAATTTATATGTGATCAGCTTATGCTTATTCATTAATCCTGAGATGAGATTTAGCAGAAATTGAATATAAATGGTTTAATAAGTCACTCTGTGTGATATAAAAACTCTTCTGGGGTCCTTGATTGAACCAGTTCAGTGTGGGACTTAAGCACATTATGATATCGTTAAGAATGAGATCATGACCATGAAAGGTTTCAAGTCTGAATATTGAGGTCTTTTAACCTCCCAGACTGTGCTCCACATTTCTATTCCCCATCGTGCTCCCCGAACGTGACATTGAACAGTCATTGTGGTTCACGTCTTATTTCCCTGAATAGCAGCTGTGATTGGAGATAGCTGTGGCATTACACGTTCTCCTCCCCTGCTCTCCTTTCTTCTGGGAACAGCAGTTGGGCAGTGAGGAGCAGGAGAGAACTGGAATCGCTCTCCAACACCCACACTGTTCTTCTCCTCTGCTTTCTAACCCACTTTCTCACCCAGACCAGCTTCCACCAGAGCGGAAGGAACTTAACCTACTTAGCACTGTACCCGGCACACACTGAGAGGCTGCAGCATTGCAAACACACACACACACACACACACACACACACACTTAATCATGTACATGTATGTTACTGGAAATATGTCATCTTTGTACCTGTATGTTTTGAAGCCTATAGCTGACGAATTTGAGTTTCAGTCAGTGTTATCTGGTGTTTCTGAAAGGAAACAAAAAAGTCAGATTTGAAACTGTCACAGAGACTTTCACAGCTATCACTATGAATCATAATGAAACTTGCTAGCACGTGCGCTGTCGTCTCTTCTTTTAAGTCACACAGAATTTGAGTTTTTTTACACCTGACGCTGTCATGCACTCCAACCACGCACACCATTACCTACGTAGCATTGTAGGTAAATTTACATAGCAGATATCCTAGTTTGTCTGTCATACATGGTGCCTTGTATATCAGCTCACCATTTCTGATAAATTCCTGTCAGATTTCGTAACAAACAATGGAAGTTAGACTTCATCTTCTAGACTTTCTATACCTATATTCTATGTTACTTCTATTAAAGCGCCAAAGAAATCAAAATGAGCGCTTCAGAGCTTTTGAAGCGCTTATAGTCAAGAAAACAAGGTAGAATCTCGTTTTAATTTCATGGTTTATCATTTTCTGGTAAACAATAAAATAATTCATAACACATTCTGCACTCATGGGCATGTACGTCACTGAGTTCCAGTCATCAACCTACCGTGGCAGCTAAATGCTCAGATACCAACATCTGATACTATGTGGTGTAAGCCTTGTGTACATTGTTGCGCTAATGAACAGGCAGCACGAAACGACAGCAGTCTGGTCACGTTTCACAATTAATGATGGCAAACATGGCAATGCAAACTGTGTACTGTGAAAATATTAAGAAGGGGAACTACAACATCTTCCTACAGTACAAGTAACCTGATTAAACTTAAACATGAAACTCAGCACGAGTTCATTGCTTGCACAGACAACTGCAAACAACGATGCAGGCTAGGCAAACAACGAAGTACCTTACATACAGCTGTACAAAAGTGCTTTTCTGAAATAAAATTAAAAAAATGCTTTCTACTGCAACCCTACTTGCTAGCTAATGCCCTTTGTTTATAATCAACCTGATAACGTTACAAAGAACAAACCTAGTAGACTAAGTGCGTATCGGTACATGCTTGGTCTGATTGGTATATTCCTTGTTGCACAATTAAAATGAAATGATCAAGATAGATCAAGATAGATCAAGAGACCTTTAAAAGATTGAGAGGCCAGTTGAGCTGAATCAATCACTGTTTAATCTCAGATTACCACTTGTCCCACATGGTGCAGTTGTTCAGTGTTCAAACTTTCATTTTTTCTTAAAGGTTTACACAGGGCACCATCAGATAAACGCTTTGGTTACTGTAAAATCTGTGTGTGCATATGTGTAGTAGCTTACACCATGTCTGCAAAACTATGTGCCATTATGCATAAGTGTGTCTATATGTGCATGGCTGTAAGGGTCTGAGCCGTTGCGTGTTCATCAGTATGTGAGTGGGAGTAAGGTGACAGAGCTCACAGCCACAGGCAGCCTCTGAACTCAGCAGCGAGGTGAAGTGTAAACGCAGACTGATGACGTGGCCTGATGTGGTCCATTCTGCTGGATCTCTGACCCCCACAGCACAGTGGGACCACAAACCATCTCCAAGTCTCAGTCACTGAGACGTTGACTTTTTTTTTTAATTGCAACTGCAAAATAAGGCTTTACTAATGCAGCCGTGTATAATAATAATAATAATTATGAAATGTTACTAATACATTGCTAAGTTGTATATATGTTGACTGGGACAGCTATTTAGTGTTCCTTCACACTGTATGTGTATGTGATTAGGTAGCGTGGAGTTACTCTTTATTATGGTAATCTGAGTCTCTGGTGTCCTTGTTTAGCCAGAGAACCTGCTCCTGGCCAGCAAATGCAAGAATGCAGCGGTGAAGTTAGCTGATTTCGGTCTGGCCATTGAAGTGCAAGGGGACCAGCAGGCCTGGTTTGGTATGTAGCCTGTATTGAAACTAGCAATATCTGACTGGTGTCTCAGCTGTCTTGAGATTGTCATCTTTTTTTACAAACCATATTTATATCTCAATGTGCAGGATTCGCAGGTACACCAGGTTACCTGTCTCCTGAGGTGCTAAGGAAAGAGGCTTATGGAAAACCTGTGGACATTTGGGCTTGTGGTGAGTCAGATGTCCTTTTTGCCATGTCTGCCTCCTAGACACACCAAATCTGTAGAAAGCTCTATTCAAAGCTTATCTGTTACTGGCTTGTATCTATGCTCAGCTTTTCCTGCTCTTAAAGGTCACAGCAACACCCAGGTCCTAAACCTGGGTTGTCCCCTGGTGGACCGCGGACTCCGCAAAGTACTTCAGCAGCCCGAATGGAGTACTTGAAAAATAGCTGTAGCAGAGCCGACAAACTTATGGAAAAAATACAGTTAAAAAAATAGATCGGCGACTCTTTTTTTAAAAAACAAAACAAAAACATGAACCAGTGTGGCTTGTGCATATCCTCTCTTGCTTTTAGCATATCTTGCTTTTCATCCAATTCTATTTATGTAAATTTATTAGCTGAAGGAAGCTCACTGGACTAGAGACTAGTTACAGGGCTAGAGACATTAGTTCAGAAAGTGGAAAGTTTTCATGTTTTTTTTCTCTAATACATTCTTTATTTCACTTTGCCTCTCCTCCTGTCTGATTAGGGAACTGACTGAGAAATATGTTTTATTCTAATTTTAAATTTCTATGGCACTAGTCCAAATTGGTAATATAAAGTGCAACTATTTAAAAAAGACTTTTGTAAGCGAGGGGTTTTATGTAACTCTATAAATAATACTTTTTTTTGCTGTAAAATGTCTATACAGGTGTTATCTTGTACATTCTGCTCGTGGGCTACCCTCCTTTCTGGGATGAGGACCAGCACAAACTGTACCAGCAGATCAAAGCCGGAGCCTATGATGTAGGTGCCGGACATTATTACACGCCATTTACTTACTTATCTTCCACTTCAACACCCATCAATCTTGCACATTTGTGTGTCTACTGTCCTGCAGTTTCCTTCTCCAGAGTGGGACACAGTCACCCCTGAAGCCAAGAACCTCATTAACCAGATGCTCACCATCAACCCGGCCAAGAGGATCACTGCACAGGAAGCGCTTAAACACCCATGGGTCTGCGTAAGTGTCTATGGTTATGCAAGCACACACATTCACTTCATCATCACAGACACAAACAGATGAGCAGTCAGAAATGCTTGATCATTGTAAAAGTACTGATGGAGTTGATAATTGCACTGTTAGTTTTTCTGAGTCTTTATATTTTAATCAAAACAACTATGTACCGCATGGATGAGAGCAAAATGTTTACTCTGATGTTTTAGTTTCGAAAAGCTGAAGGTAGAAATTTGTCACATAGTAAGGAGGGAAAAAGATCACAGTTTCAGAATTACACAGTTTAGTTGATTTTTGTGTCAAATTTCTGTTAAATGGCACTTTCATAACAACAAACTCTTTGAAACTGGTGAGAGCATCTTCACCAAGTGTCATTAGAAATAACTTTGGTAACATATATTACAGTATGTGGTCATATGAGACCAAAATCAAACTCTTTGCTGGTACTGGACTATAAAATATGGAGGTGGATCAGTAATCCTTTGGAGCTGTTTTGTGGCAGGTGGTTTGGGGGTTCCTGTGAAGATTAATGGCATCATGAATTCTGTTATGTTCCAGAATATTTCAGCCCTAAACCTGGTTGCATATGCCAGGAGTTTAAGACTTAGCCATATATACAATAATAAGCCAAACATACCTCCATCTCAAAACAGAAATGGTTAAAGAAATACAAAATCAATGTTTTGCAATGTCCACGTTGTTTCTATCTTGTTAGACATTACAGGAAGAGACTCTCCAGCGCACAGATCGCAAAAGATCACATGCCAATAATTTTGAAACCAAGGTTTTGTAGAACACTTAAAAAACATTTTGTGTTTAGGAAAAAGCATGTTGAGCTAAAACTATACAATATCCCTGTATGTTTGAGCTTAGAATATACTGCTCATCTTTATGAAGGGTGCCAATATTTCTGAAGGGCACTATATATTATACAGTATTAAAAATGTGTGTAAAGATCTACATTAAAAAACAACAACTGACTACAGGTTAATGGTCTACTGTATGCTGTCAGTAAATGACACACTAATATATCAGATGTATCAGATGATTTCCAATGTGTGCATCACAGAGACATTACGAATGTTTTGCATAATTAAGATACTGCTTATTTCATCTTTGTGTAATTCCATGTCCCTCTCTCACAGCAACGCTCGACTGTGGCCTCCATGATGCACAGACAAGAGACAGTAGAGTGCCTGAAGAAGTTCAACGCCAGGAGAAAACTCAAGGTCTGACTGTCTGTCCTCCTTGATTTCCCCTTTTCCACTGACAAAATCCTGGTGCAGGAGATGGTGATGTTCAGAGAAACAGCAAAGCTTTTCTGAAGAACCTGCCTGAGAGCTGTGGAAGTTTATTAGTGAACCAGTGCAGGTCAAAATACTGTACTTTATTTCTAAAATTTTATCATCCAAAGTCGAATAGGACCATTGATCCACAATATTTAATTTGTTTATTATTAACAATGATCTTCACCCCCATGAAATTATGTACAGCTTATTTTAAAGGCAGCCATGAAAATAATAAATTTAAAAGGAAACCCGTAGATGCTGCATTAGCTGCTGTTGCTAGCTATCTAGATACATCGATGCATCAGCCACTCTGGACAAGCACCCCTCGCCAAAGTCCATGGGGTAGAGTCGGACCTGATCCAGCATCTCCTGTGTAGGCAGAACTGGGCAGAGTCAAGCCAAAAGTCCAAGGAGTGGAGTGTGTTTCAGGTTGAATAAGTGTGTTTATTGTGCTACTTCATTAGGGTTAGGGGTTATGGGTCAGCTCTAACTCAATTTATGTTCCACCAATTTTCTCAAACCTTGTATCATAAATGTCTGCTTATCACTAGTAAACTAAGAACTTAAAAGATAAAGATAAAGATAAAGTAACCAGTACTAAACTGTAAACTCACCTCACCAGCACTTATAACCCAGTCTTAACTCTTACACTCTTAAAATGAAAACACACATAATGTCAGACTTGTATATTTATTGTTGTCTTGTTTTGAGGTATCTGTGATTTTTAATACCAAATATTGCACAGTGTGCTGGCATTTTTGGAGATCATCTTAGTAGACATAAAGTCAATGGAGTCAATCTGGAAAATTCAGTTGTATTCAGTTCACAGCAACAGCCTACTCTTATGGTATAGTTATATTATTATTGTTGTTATTATTATTATTATTATTATTATTATTATTTTAGATATTTTTGGACAGCCCACAGTATGTTTCTCAATGTGACAGAGCCCATGGAAGTTTGGCTAAGTGATTTTTAGTCATTTGGAGCCATTTCTTAGAATATTTGCAACACATCTAACGGAAATATTGATTTTTCCAATGGATCTGTCTTGCTTCCACTGTTTGTTATTCTGCCTTAGCTAGCTAGCTAAATTGTTAGCCTCAATTGTAAGCTTGGTGTCAGTATTTCCCAGTTGCCTAGCAACAATGTTCTCATGAGTATAACCACCTGGACTGACAGTGTAATATCTGTTCACGTGCCCATAGCAAGAGCATGACTCCAGAGTTGCAATTGAATGTATGATAAAACGAGCTGCTAAAGCTGTTACGGTGATGAAATGATGCCATCTTCAAGCCTGGAACCGAGCAGGTTTTGCACTGGAAATGTGCAGAACGATTTATTTGTCATTAGGCACCAGTACTGCGTCAATGGAAAAGCGCTGAGTGCAGAAGTTTTTACGCATTGTGATTGCTCTGTAACTTATTGCTCTGTGAACTGTTTCTTTTCAGGGAGCCATTCTCACCACCATGCTGGTTTCACGCAACTTCTCTGGTAAGTAAACATTAATCCTGAAGCATGTACTTCACTGGGAGAATTTATGTGCACTCATCTGAAACCCGAATAAAAGAAACCACAAAGGAAATACAATGAAAACTCCGTCTTTAGGATTCCTGATGGATAAGTGACGCACTAGCTTGATCGACAGCCATGTTACATGCAACATATCACTCTAATATAGAACCAAAGCATCATAAAAATGATTTGCTTCCTTTTCTTGTGCGTGCGTGTCCAAGATGTTTAGTAGGCTCATACGTTGAGTCTGGTAAACCGGTTGTGTAGGGAAGGAGGGTTTTTGGGCGTGTGCCTCTGTACCAGAATGTGTTCAGTAACTGGCGTTTATAATAACATGTGATTTATGTCTGCTCTAATGAAGCATCTGCTCTCTCACACACTCCTGCAACACACACACACACACAATCACACATTTCAAACACTCACACTTCAAACAGCAGGTTGGTGGGCGGCAGCGACAGTTTTTGTTCTAAGGAAGCTTTTGGATGAGCTCTCTCTCTCTCTCTCTTCCTCCCCTCTCTCTCTCTCTCTCCTTCCCTCTTCGTTCTCTCCATTCCCTGCTCTCTTTGCTCTCATTACTGTAATTACCTCATCCTGTGGGGTGTGTCAGCGGGAGTGGAGGTGGAGGAGTGTCCAAGCATCACTCACACACATGCATATGCACACACACACACACACACACACACACACACACACACACACACACACACACACACACACATATGTACACACATTCAACCTTAAAGGGGAAGTTCACCATTTGGAGAAGTAAACAAAGTCAGTATTTGTGTGTACAAGAACTGTCCACCATGCTCTATTTTCATGATCACGGTGCCAAAAAAATCTTGCAGGTGGAAAAAGGTGCAGATGTAGAAAGGGGGTGGGATTTCAGTGAATATATTGTAAAGAATTGTGGTTAATTATGCTGCTGCGACATCCAATCAGTCAAATTCCCTTTAAGAAACGAGTACACAGTGTAGCATATAATGACAGTTTCATGATGACCTACAATTAGATTTCACTTTCAATTCAATTTCATAGACATTTGTAGTAGTAGGAATAACTCGCTAACAGATCATACAGCAATTATATATTTCTATATTTTCTTTTGAATGCCATGGTCCAAAATCATTCATTCAAAAACGTACAAGAGATTAAAGTTATATCGGGCTAGTCCAGGGATCAAAACATCGCATTAAAGAGAAAATGTTCAGTAGGTCACATGCGTGATCTGTTGTTAATATTTTTTTCCCCCAATCTGCTATAAACTCCAAATTCTAAGCATCTGATTCTGTGTAATAATTGTGTCTGATCATGTTGAAAGCGAACACATTGTATGCTGAAAGATGAATGTAAAACGGGAATTACCAACTTTTTTTTTTTGTAGCATTATTAACATTACATTAACAGAAAAACTTGCCAAACACATATAGCTTCGTTGGTAGTTTGGATGAAAACAAAATGGCTGCCTTTACATTGTGATCAATCTGAATGAATCTCAGAAATAAGCATTCACTTCTCAACATGTGAATTGTTGTGAATTGTTCTGAAAAATCTGTCTGGTCTATCCATATTTTTCTTCATTTCATTTCTATCATAATTCAATTACATTGAATAGCTAATGCAGTAAACTGTAATATTACTACACTGTACATCTACAACTTGAGTAGGAATGCAGTAGATGTATTGAAATCCATGCCCAAGGTTATGACTGTACCATTTGTATTGTACCATTTGGGTCTGATACACTGTAGTCAAAACCCTGACAAGAAAATGAATCCTTTTTTGTCTCACTGTGATAGGATTTACTGTTACTAAGCACCAGAAATCTCTCCTAGGAGCGGTGCCTTGAAATCATCATGTGTTTCTGATGACAGTGTCTAATGCAGTTCAAACTGCAAGTTAACACAGAGATCTTCTTTCCTTCCTCTTGCATTGTCTCTCACACTCACTGTGCGGTGTGTTTACGGTGGGTGTGTGTGTCTCTGGCAGTGGGCCGGCAGACCACAGCTCCGGCCACGGTCTCGGCGGTGGCTGCTGCTGCTGCAGCCGGCACTGCCGCCGGCCTGGTGGAACAAGGTAGCCTTCCTCAGAGGAGCCCACTTCTCTCTTCTTTCCTCTTTCTCTTTCTTTGGTGTTTCAGAGGCCACACTTCAGCATGGAGCCTTTAGCATGTCCGGGTCACAGCTGTCTTATATTGACACCTGCACTGTGAACTGTAGCGTGTGGCTGAGCAGTTGGAATGGCGTGCAGTTATTTTTGATATACTTCATCAACTTGTGTTTCACTTCCCACATTTCTACCTTTTTTGTCTTGTTGTCACTGTTTTTCACTGTTTCCATCTGTTTTTGTGCTGTTGCTTTATGGTTGTGTTTACATGTGAAGATTCTTGGCAATCCAAATTAATTAATTAATTCCTATTCCAAATTACAAATGATCTCATCGGCATCAGTTGAGACTTAGAATCCTTACTCTCGTACCTACATAACTTTTTGTAGTTGCTGAATACATTGAAGAAATTACTAGATTACCGAAAAATAGGCCAGTAGTGTCAGGGGTTGAACAAAAGGAGGCGACAAGAAGCATTCATACCCCCAAATAATTCTACTTCAAAATATTAGTTGGATGTCCATCCCAAATTGCATTTTTGAAACTTGTAAAATGAGCTTTGTTTCACAACAGGACCAGTATTCTTGCCGTGTTGGTCATTGTGCATTGTCATGCAAATGTTTGCTCAGAATCTATACAAAACTTTCGATTGTAAAAGTAATATATTCTGGAAAAATTCCGGAAAACAGCCAAATATGGTCAGCAATCAGGTTTTGAACAGAATTTTAGTATCCTACTGATAATACACATTGACAACTCTACTTTAACAAAACATAAATATACAGTATTTTACCAAATTTATGTAGAAATTATTTAGAATTCCTTCTAAGTTTGCCGTGGTGTCTGCTTGCAAAGGTCATCTGAGTGTGTTACAATGCCCAGGGACACAGCATAAGCAGCAGTTCGAAAAGATGTCATATGACAGGGGAGAGCTGGCTAGAGGGTGGGAATAGGCCAAGAGAAAAAATTAGGAAGAAAAAGGGGGAGAAAGAGAACAGAACTAACTGAATTAATCAGCGATTAATCAGAGGAGAGAAGAGATGCCGATGGCAAGTCTGTAGTTTTCAGAACTATATATTTTCTTCTGATTTGACGCAATCGCTTAACTCTGTTCTACCTTTTACATCAAGGTAGCTATTATTTGGATTATTAATGGATTATTAGGCACCATGTAAACATAGTCTGTATCTCTCCACACCCCCCACTCTTGTCTCTGTCCTATTTTCATTCCTCGTCCTCTTCACCACACAATACATACTGTCACTCTCTTTCCTTATCTTCTTGTTCCGTAATGTGTTCTGTCAGTAGTCAGCATGCTCCATCGTCTTGCAACTCATCACCACCATCCGTTCGTCACTGTCCTTTAGCAGCTCACCCATCTTCCAGCTGTGTACTCTCTCTCTCTTTCTCTCTCTCTTTCTCTCTCCTTCTCTCTGCCCTCATTCTCCACCCCCTCACTTTTTCTCTCTCTCTCTCTCTCTCTCTCTCTCTCTTTCTGTCTCACAATCTCTCTGGTTCCCTGTCACTTCTCTCCTGATAGGTCTCTTTTCCCTGCCAGTGCTCCTGTGCCTGGTTTGCTGAATGCTGCACGGGGTCGCATGCATGCATTTGTGGTGCAGAAGAAGGTGGCTCAGATGATGTTGCATGAACGAGAAGACTTTAATCTTTGCATTAAGGAGAGGGGGTTCAATGTGAGGGTAGCAGTACATAATGCCACATGGTTTAAGATCAGTTGTGTGCTTTAGACTCGGCTAAGTTTCTTTTACCTTTTTGAAGGTTAAATTGCATGCCCTATCTAGAAGGTTCTGTAACTACAATTTTAATAAGTGACACCATGTGTGACGATAACATTATACGGTCCAAAATGTGCCAGACTGGATATCAATTACGTTTATATTATTACACATGATAGATGTATACAGTCAGGTCAGTAAACATTAAGACATTGACAGAGTTATTGTTATTTTAGCTGTTTACCACAGTATATTGGAGTTGAACTTAAATAATGAATTCAGCTTTAATTTGAGGGTATTTACATCCAAATTGGGTGACCAATGTCGGAATTTCAGCACTTTTTATATGTGATCCCAAAAGTAAGTGGACAATTGGCTGTTCAGCTGGCCAGGTGTTTGTTATTTCCTCATTGTTTGACTTACAGCTATGCAGATAAAGGGTCTAGAGTTTATTTGCATTTATAATCTGTTGCTGTTAACTCTCAATATGAAGCCCAAAGAGCTGTCACTGCCAATGAGGCAAGCCATCATTAGGCTGAAAAATCAAAACAAACCCATCAGAGAGATAGCTGAAACACTGTGTGTGGCCAAATCAACTATTTGCTACATTCTTAAAAAGAAAAAACATGCTGGTGAGCTCAGGAATACCAAAAGGCCAGGAAGACCATGGAAAACAACCATGGTAGATGACAGAAGAATTCTTTCCCCGGTGAACAGAAACCCCTTCACAAGAGTTGGTCAGATCAAGAACACCTTCCAGGAGGTAGGTGTCTCTGTGTCAAAGTCAACAATCAAGAAAAGACTACAGAGAGTTTACCACAAGTCTCAAAAACAGGAAGACCAGATTAGAGTTTGCCTAAAACATCTAAAAAAAAAATTACAGTACAGTTCTGGAACAGCATCGTATGGACAGATGAGGCAAATATCAACTTGTACCAGAATGATGGAAAGAGAAAAAGGAAGGAACTGATCCAAATGTTCCAAAGCATACCACCTCATCTTATGACGTGGTCGTGTATTGCTGCCAATGGGACTGGTTCCTTTATATTTACTGATGATTTGACTGCTGACAAAAGCAGCAGGGTGAATTCTGTAGTGTGTATGGCTATGTTATCTGCTCAGATTCAGCCAAAACTCAGTGGACTGTGCTTCACAGTGCAGATGGACAATGACTCGAAGCATACCGTGAAAGCAACCCAAGGCTTTTTTAAGGCAAATCAGTGGAATGTTCTGCAATGGCCAAGTCAGTCATATGACCTGAATCCAGTTGAACATGCATTTCATTTGCTGAAGCCAAAACTGAAGGTAAAACACCCCAAGAACAAGCAGGAACTGAAGACAGCTATAGCAAAGGCCTGGCAGAGCATCACCAGGGAAGAACCAAGCGTCTGGTGATATCTATGGGTTCCAGACAGTTCAGGTTCAGGTAGTCATTCACAAAAAAGCATATGCAACCAAGTATTAAAATAACAATTTAATTTGTGACTGTTAGTTTGTCCAATTACTTTTGGTCTTATAAAAATGGGGGGACCACATATAAAAAGTGCTGTAATTCCTAGACCACCCGATTTGGATGTAAATATACTCAAATTAACAATAACTTTGACAATGCCCAAATATTTACAGACCTGACTATATATGAGTAAATTTGTTTATTAGTCTTAGATTCCATTGATTGAATATTTTCCCATATGGTTATATTACTGCTGTTTTGTATTTTCCTTGTGCCCTGTGTAAAGCCATGTGTGTCTATTATATTCTATTCAACTTGCTGTAGCACCAAGGATTAGGTGCTCTCTCTTTTGCTCTCAGCTCTGACTGACTTTCTTTCCTCTCTAGCTTTTGTTGAATTCTGTGTGTAACGTATTTGTCACTGTGTGTTTATTTGTGGGTCAGATATTTATTCGGGCAAGATATTAAATTTGTTACCTCCAGGTACCACTAAGGCATGACAAGAGGATCTGGGCTGGAAAGGATGTGACTAGAAAAGACTTCTTGTGCTTTCCTAAAGGAATACCCAAAAAAGCTAATGCTGCTAACATCATTAGTGCAAGCAATATGAGATCCTGATAGCCGGTCTCCATTAGTCATCACGCCTTGCAACCTGTTTTAGCATTTTTGGTTAAAGTATTCCTTTAAGGAGCTTAGTGTAATAGTTATAGTTTGGATTAGTATATTTGCAAATTCACACTGTTTAGAATTTCTTCCCTAGTCCACGTGCATTTGAACCCCCTGCCCTCTTTCAACGACCAAAGGTCTTCCGAGCGAACCTTTTATTATCTCTCACACTTAATCCATTCTCTTATAATCTCTCCCTTCCTGTCTTGCCTTCTCTGCCTCTAAAATCTGTGCCAAGGTAAGGAGTCTCTCTCTCTCTCTCTGTCTCTCTCTCTCTCTCTCTTTATGTTCTTCTTTCTTTAACTCTCGCCCTCTCTCTGTCTCAATAAGAACGAGGCTTAGATACATAGGGAATGGTCGCTTTCTCTTTATCCCACTGCAATGGCAGTGAAGAAATCATTCTCAGCAAGATCATTTCGTTGTTTTTCAGCTATTATAAAATTAGCGTCATGCTTGACAAAGGTGTTTTTGTTATATTTGACTACCAGGGATATATTTTATGAAGATTTTATGAGACTACACTATACAGCCCCATCTACACCATGCATTAACGTGCAATGTGTATCTGGATATAATTGTCTGGATAATGAGTCTTAATTTATGTGTATTCTTGTCTGCTTTGTGTTCGGATCTCATTTCTCCCACTCAATATGCAAATCTGGGGATGTGCAGAAAATCAGCCAGCTGCCATTCAACCAGCTAAACTAAGCTAAATTCAAATAAAGAAGGTGAAGGACCACAACAGGTGATTTTTCTTGTACAGCCTGTACTTACTTTTTCATGGGGATTGTCTTAGATAGTAATACCCTGTCTGCCCAAAAACAGAGTTTGTTACAGCAAGTTACAGTCTATTATATAAGTTCCAGTGACTTCAGTTAACAGCATTTTACAGAGTTCTTTCAGCAGCACTTTTCTCTAGTGTTCAGTCAACCTATACAGTAGCCTGTGCATAACCATGTGGTGGTGTTCTTTGAGGCCAGAGTAACTAAACATGGAATAAAACACACCATAGCAACAGGCATTGTCTCACTCTATTTTAGGTTGGTTATGGTAAATCTGCTGTTCATTTGCATAACAGTATAGTTGACCCCCAGACTTGCCATTTGACCCCAAAGGGTCCTTGCCACTTGATGAGTAATTTTGAGCTGGACCTGGAAAGTACTACGAGGACTTTGTCTCCCAGAGACAACTGTTGGGAGCAATTTTGTATTACAGAGTCTGGAGCAATAAGTGCATGACTTTTGCTCTGAGGTCCAGGATATATATTGAATTGTCCACCCAGCTTGCCTTTATCACTCTGTGGAGGTTTTGGGCATTTCCCAAAATGAAAATATTTGATGTTTCAGTCATTTGTATCAGCAATTCTTCATGAATCAATGTGCACAAACTTAAATGTTTTAAGGGTTTTATTAAAATGTTCAACTAAACTGTCAGTCTCTCTGGATGGACTTGATGCCCAATAATTTATGTAGTTCACATAATTTGTGTGAATATAAGAATATATAAAATATATGCCAAAAGAGATCAGTTAGGATCTCTTTTGGGATCCCAATCTCGGAGATGCAAAACAGGGCCTTGGCCATGCTCTACAGAAGAAGTGCACAGAGGCACTGCATTGGGATACTGCAGCACATAATCCACAATGACTGAAATGAAGCGGTGACCTCATGTTGACCAGTCCACTGCACCAACAAGACCATGGAGTCATAATGTGCTGTATAGTGGATCATATTCTGGAAGTGTGTCTACTGCTAGGGCTGCTCATACCGCACACTGCTTTACCGATCAGGACCCACCCAACTAGTTGATTAAACCCTGGCAAGTCTGTTCCTAACATTACTGGCCGGTTAAGGTGAGGACAAACAGCCACTATCATTTTATGATTTTTCCCTTTATATTTGATTTTCATTGAAAATAGGAGGTAGGTGAGCAACACTAAATACATCTAACCTTGCCTTGCATTGCCTCAGGCCATGGTTTATCAGGGTTTGTGCACAGCCCAAATACACTAAGGCCTGATATAAACCCCAGTGAGTACTGACTGGTACTCAGTATGTCACCTCTGAATAGGGGATGCTTGCAAGGATGGTGATATCTGCATTTTGTGTTTCTGTGATCTTTGTGATCACTGCTTGATATTGTCATTGTAGGCCAAGGAGAGCCCAAAGTTGCTGCTTCTGCCTCTTTGTGAGGGATTAAGGGGTGTGTAGGATTCTTTGAACAATACCCCCTCGCTGTCAACTACACTACTACTCGCTGACTCCTGCAAATATGTGATGTAGGTAACTTACAGAAAAGGCCTTTTAAAAATTGATTAACATCAGGGTATGTCTGTGGGACATACTCAGGCCCTTTAAAAATTGATTAACATCAGGCTATGTCTGTGGGACATATTTGCTACACTGTTGTCTGTCAAGGCCTCTATAGTTCATACTTGCCTGAGATCCAGTCACAGTTTGAGGCAGACTACTGATCTGATTCTGTTTTCATCACTGCCAATTAGTATGCATTTTTCCAATCCTGATAAGGTATCCAGATACAGATTTTAATGCCAGGTATAAATGGAGCCTACATGATCCTCCTACTCCCTGCTTTCACACTGTGTGTGTGTGTATGAGTGACTGAGTGATTGAGTGAATGGGTGTGTGCACATTCCTGCATGTGCACGATGCACGTCCCGCATTGTGCATGCCCTTGGTTCAGGGAGGCAATACTCCCTTTTTGCTCATGATGTACCTGTTATAGGGATTTTTGCCTTCGGTATGTTGTAACCCTATCACTCTACATACGTGCGCCCTTGATTTGCTCCGCTTGCCCCACATAGCATTTTAAAAGCCGGTTAATCCTCTCTGAGGAGAGATATTGCCTAGCATTTTGGTCGTGAAAGCATTACATACATGCTGTGACTCTGGTTATGGTGACTACGACTCTGTCTTCTGCGTACCCATGTTTTCCCTCCCTCTCTCTCCATCTGCAGCAGCCAAGAGCCTGCTCAACAAGAAGGCTGATGTCAAGGTAAGGTCGATTTGACTACTGCCACTACTTTACAATCTTTTCTCTTTCTCTGCATTCCTTTTCTTTATCACCAAGCCTTTTTCAGTCTAACGGGCTAGTGTCCCTTTCCTTCGCTAAACACAATCAGTTCCTGTACGGGAGGGGGGTTGGACAGTTTTGAGTTAGAGTCTGCTTGTCAGTATTTATGTTTTTGTCTGCAGTGTTTGTATGTTTTTTTTTTTTGTCTCACTACTGTCTGAGTGTCTGTCTCTGTCTGATTAGGGGGAAGAATGCTTGGGCTAGGTTGGGTGCCACTTGTCAGGTTGATGAAGTCTCAGACTGTTTATGATTCAATTTGACCTTGTTTTTGACCTCATTTAAATAGTCATTCAAATGCCTCAGAAAAGTGCACAATTTTGCTGTCTGCATAACTAGTAACTATTAATACACTCAAGAATACTAGAAGATTTCAGAAATTTATTTAACTTACTAAACTCATATAAGTTAGGAAATCTAGTTTTTAAATATATAAATGTTAGCATATTGCAGCAGTCACATTTTTCTATTTAGAGTATTTGTTTAAAACAATGATATAAGGAGCATACATGAAAACTTTTTTCCAGAGAACCTGTGTGCAAAACTAGCTAGTAGCGATGAACAAAATCATTTTTGATTGTAATGATAAATTTTAAGTTTGGGTTGCATTTAAATGCTAGTTTATCAGTCTATAGTCTATCAGTCTAGTTTATCAGCTAGTTATTTGTGAGGACAGGACATGGAGTCATTTCTTTAATGTGCATATAATGCATATTCATAGAATTTATAATAAGTGTAAATGTATAGAAATGTTTTTAGGCCATTTTTACTAGTTCATTGGGTGGTAATAAATATACTAAAATATATTCTACACACTTAATGGGGATCCCTGGAGAACTAGTGGTTGGGCCACGGCGCTCTCACTGCCACGCTCTGGGTTAAATTCCCAGCCAGGGAACCAACCCCAGCACACGACAGTGCACTCCCAGTGCCAGTCCCAAGCCTGGGTAAAGTTGGGGAGGGTTGCATCAGGAAGGGCATCCAACGTAAAAGCTGTGCCAAATCAAAAATGCTGACCAACGATCCACTGTGGTGACCCCTAACGGGAGATATTCTACATATTCAATCATAAAGGTGCCATTAATGTCATTCTTTGGTCTTGTAAAGAACCTTTTGATTGTTGGATCTATTTGCAGTTTATTTGTGCCACAGAAAAAAACAATGCCCTCTGTAAATGTTACCATTATGTGGAAAGATTTAGATTATTATGGTAACAAATCATGGAACAAAAATAGTTTTTAGACAAAATCTTGGACAAAAAATGTTCTTTAGGCAACCAAAAATGGTTCTTCTGTGGAACTGCCCTATGGAACTTTATTTTCAAGAGTGCACATCCGTGTATGTAATGGTTTAAAATGGCTAGCGTTATTTAAAATATGAGCAAATGTGGACATAGTATGATGCACTGTGTGAGGCTTCATTTGGTGTGATAGCACATAATCCCCTTTAAGTGATTCAGGCTTTCACATCAGCCTGTGCTACAGAATTAGAAATGAACCTCTTCTCTGCTCTCCATGAGTGATTGGATGGCGAATAATCTGTAAAATAATCCTCTCCAGTCTTGCATTCCTCACTCTGAGTATTAATCATACCTTACATAATCTAGTAGCATGCTGAAGATGAAATGCAAATGGGGAAAATTGTGCAGTTAATTTTTTGGCCCTCCTGCCCCCTCTCATGGTTTATTTCTGTAATGTGCAGCTTCAAATAGCTGGAGATGTTCTGAACTCAGATGCCACCGAGATCTCACATTTTCAGATTTTTATACCCTGCTTCACACATCGGGTATGCTTTACCCACTCTCTCTCTCTCTCTCTCTGTCTTTATCTTTCTGTCTTTTTATCTCTACCTCCCTACCCATCTACCTACCTCTCTCTCTCTCTCTCTCTCTCTCTCTCACATTCTTCTTGCCTCCTTCTTTCTCTGTCTTCCTCTCACTCTCTCTCACTCTCTCTTACCCCTTTGGCTGCCTAATCGTAGCCATATCTCATTCAGCTGAGCTTTCCGCCTACAGACCAACCATGCTGTCTCGCCCTGCATTCTCATTTTTCCTCTTCCTGCTTGCACTCTCTAACTCTCCATCCACCACAAGCATAGGCGGTTTAAATAGGGGGTGCAAGAGGCAGAGCAAGAGGACGGCAGCTTCATACTTCACGCACCACTTCTTCATTGGCTATATAATATAATATATAATTATAAATGCATTAAAGGCATTGGCAGCACATTATTCCATAGACAACCTCTTCAAGAAATCATTCAGGCAATATTAGTTTACTGTATAAAATGTTCAGATATATACAAAAACAATATAAAGCTTTCTCAGTCCAGTAAAAAGGTGGCATCCAACAAGACACAATTTTTTTTTTTACCAGATAGACAAAATAAATTGCATCTGGGGTGGCACAGGAGGTTACTATCTATATAGAGTTTCTGTACATGTTATCCTCATGTCTCTGTGGGCTTTCTGTGGGAGGGATGGCATGCTCTCTCTCCCCTGTCAATTACAGTGACACTGGACAATCATGGGCATCTGCGAGCGCGTGTATGCGGAAGAGGGCAGATAGCGCTTTTCTCTGAGTGTATTACGGTGCTCTGTGACTCAGCATGAGCAGCAATTTGAAAAGATGCAGTTGGCTGGCTTCATGTATCTCGGAGGAAGCATATGTTAGGCACACGTCAGACCAAATTGGGGAGGAAAAATAGGGAAAAAGGAAAAAAAAAATCCT
Organism: Pangasianodon hypophthalmus; assembly: GCF_027358585.1. NCBI lineage: Eukaryota > Metazoa > Chordata > Actinopteri > Siluriformes > Pangasiidae > Pangasianodon > Pangasianodon hypophthalmus. The sequence goes on along the minus strand of NC_069726.1, from coordinate 6,044,396 downwards.
CAAGCTAGGGCACGTCTAAGAATACCCTGCTGAACCCTTTTCCCATCAAGCTCCTACACACGCAACATGCAAAAACATTAAAAGCCATGTTGCCTATTTTTCATCATACTCTATGCCATTCCCATTTAAAAATGAAAAAATAAACAGTGAGAGACTAATAGCTTGTATTTTGGGTTGTGCAATCAGTTCAATATACAGGGACCAGAAATGAAACAGTTTAAGAAATATTTGTGTCTTTAGAATTATTCATGCCTATTTAATTCCGTATAAAAGCATCCTAAAATGAAATGGCAAATGTTGGAGACTCACTGGGAAATATTTATTTGAGAAACCACTATAAAATGGCCTATGTCCATGAGTCACAAAGCACCTGGAGATTTTTTTTTTTTTTTTCAGAGGAGCTCCCTGTTAGCTTTCTTTAGCCTTCCCTTGTCCACTTCACCTCCCTCATCTCCCATCATTACACCTTCAGCATGCTGTAATCATTCAGTGTTCTTGCTCCATCTCAGTCCATCGCTCACCTTGTGAGATTTAAGTGTGTGCACTGCTGTGTAATGATAGGCAGGAGAAGGTGCGGCCACCACAGTGTGAAATGCAGCTCCTGCTCCACGAATAGCTGGTGGTCTGAACCCTGGGAGCTGAGAGACAGAAATAGACACCTCCGCTGTGCCTCACTCATTGCTTAGTAACTGGCTCGCCACACTTCTTCATTCTGACATTTTGGGATTTCTTGCCTTTTTTTCACCTGCTCTTTTACTTTGTGCTGCTGTTGCTGCATTCCTAGTATATGGCTTTACCTGTTTCATTTTAGAATTATTAGAATCGTAAATGTTGCACCGCACATTCACATAGAAAAGGTCGAATTTCTGTATGTTGCAAGTAGATCGGCCTCATACCTCATAAGTAACTTAGCCACAAGGAAACATTATTCTGTAGTCAGGATATTGTCCTGAAATCATAATAGACAGAGAAAAAATCAAACAACAACAAAAAAATCACCCATACCAATATTCAAACAAATATACAGGGGTGGAAAACAGTAATTGTACTTTGTTATTATATTTAAGTATTATTTTGGCATATTTTGCTGACTTGCTAATGTTAACTGACTATATTTAACTAAGTTAGCCTGATTTCTTTTGCTAATGCCACGCTAGACTAGCATCAATTCTAGTAGCTAACATAAATTGGCTAGGCTACAAGTCAGATTCTAGCTAATGATAAATATTGGTTATTTACAGGATATTTTACTTCTGATGAATTCATCAGCAAACTTCGCAGCATTAGTGATGCATATAACAAGCAAGCTTAAGTAGATTGAATGACGTTTTCAGTCAAAATCGCATAGATGCTTTAAAACAAATATTATCTGACAGTTACTTTTCAAATGGAAATATAACTAATTTAAATTCCTTAGTTAAAATATTTAGCTTTTAATTTTTAATACTTCAGTGCATTTAAAAGTAGCAACATTTTTTTGGCTGGATACTTCCACTTTTAATTAAAGTTTTAACACATTATTCACTTAAGTATAATTTCTCAGTACTTTTGCCAGCCCTGCAAATAGACCATCCTTCCTAGACAATACGTGATCAATAATCCAGTGTATGAAAGATTTAAAGCAGCCAGAAATTCAATAAAGTGTAATTAAGAGCTATTTCAGTTCAGTATTGTGCAAATGGTATTAATTACAAATTTAGCTTTAGTTGCTAGTGCATGAAAGGCCACAGTTCATTTTAGTAATGCTTTTAAATAATAGTACAGTAGTCAGTGTTTTCCTCTAGAAAAAGTGTTTATTAGGGTGTATAGATGCTGAGGGGATTGCTGGCAGGGGCAGATATATGATAGTATGTGCGAATATGAAAAACTACAGCTCATGCCATGTGCATGTTATAACCTATGTAAGCTGTGTGTAGCTAGCTTGCAAATTAGCGAAGCTTGGTTTCATATTAGCATACAAAACACTCTGTGCAGATCTTCGGCGGGGGGGACAGGGTCACATCAGTGACGTATAAGGAAAATAACAATACATTATAGCTTGCGATGCCACCAGACATTGCTTTTTTTGAATTATAGTTTTCTAGCCGCCTGTTCCTTTTCCCTGTGTTCTTCATCTTTTTATTGTCCACCAATAAATTGTCCAAGTCATGTGCATTAAGTCCATCCACAGTGTTCATGTTCACACTCACTGTTCCGTTCTCTGCCCCCTCCGTGTACATCCTGCCATCCGTTGTCCTGCCATTACCCCCTCAATCGCACCAGAAACGGAAATCCAGCTCCACCGTTCAGTACATGGTGAGGATCTTATTTAATCTGTTTATCATTTCCCATTTTTAAAAATTCCTGTTATCTCTTCATTCAACAACTGGTTTATTCATTCATTGTTTTCTGTCCTTTGAGGATTCTTCTATCCTTTGAGGAGAGCCTGTTTTTTAAGTCCTGTAAATTTTTGGTTAGTAATGCTGTAGAAACTTTAGTAGGTGATGGCCTTAAATATACTGGTTTGATTGCCGTTAGTTGCTAGATTTGTGAAAATGGCATTTTAGAAGTACCAAGACTACTACTTTAAATTCATAGGGAACTATAGCTTCCGTCACAACTTTTTTACTCGGCCACATCTACTGTGGCAGCGGCTAATCGTTCCTGACAAGGCTATAGAAGGTGGTAAGATGCATACATTTGAAAACGTTACTGCAAAATTTAGGCTTAATCTGGATTAAAAATTAAATTCTCATTCAGCCTAGTAGTTTGTTAGCTGTATCTATCATAGCTAGCTAGCCTCATAAACATTCACACAGTCACTGTTTAATTTCTAATCAGAGTAAATGAAACTGTTGTAGTGTTAGTGGAACTGAGTGCTCAATTGATCAATAAACTGACACTGTGTCCCAAATGACCATTTTTTAAAATTTATGTACATCCACAAGAGACATTTTGCCTACGTCACCAAAGTGTGGACTTGGAAAATTTGGGACAAGCCCAGAATCAGCTCTCATCATGTGCTAAGCTATAATGCCTGTAACCATAATGACATGTCTTCTTCACTGAATATGAACTCTTCAAAATAGAATAAGCAGTTTTATTCTTGAAATATTACAGCTGTATTCTTGAAATCTTGTATTTGTATTTTTTAGAGCCTTAAGGCCCTAACCAGCCCTAAAAGGCCGATGTAACATTACCATGATACTTATAATTTATTTGAAGTATTATTTTAGAATATAGAATTTATTTGAGTTATAACTAATTGAAGTATAATTGTGAATAATTATAAGGGAAGTTATAGGGTTCATATATATATATTTTATATAAGTACTTGCATCACTGGTTAGGAATCAAAATGTCCTGTTTCTTTGGTAAGGTTGTGTACTATGCTGGAATTGTCACTGCATTATGAAAATTTATTCATACAATGAGTTGTGTGTGTGTTTCAAAGTTGAAATGAACCCTACGCCTCTGTGTTCTTGTGTGTATCAGTTTTTAGAGCACAGCGTGTTTACTGTGACATTAAGCTGTTGAGTGTCTTGTTTTTTGCTTTTTGTGTTTAACCAGCTGTCTGTGTGGCTTAAAAAGATTTTTTCAGTTCAATTCTGATGTTAGAGAGCACATAGTCCAACCCCAAACTACTCTACAGAGACTCCCTTAGTTTGTGGCTTTCTGGACAGATTTTAGATTTCAAGTTTGTGTTCTGATAAATGTGTGGATTAATTCAGATTATCATTCCATGGATTAGTTCAACTGAATGCTTTTACTGGGTCTGTATATTCATTTGGCCAAAGGACAAAATTCTCTTTAACAATGTTTACATGCACAGAACGTTCTAATCTTACAAGAGGTACTTAAGCATCAATTAGTAGTAGTAGCATGTTGTTAAATGTATTGCAGTCATTTGACACAAATGAATTTTTAAAAAAAATCCATCTTCATAAAATCTTTAGTATTTGATCACATAACAATTATTTATATAGGGTTACATTTTTAAGTGCATCATCAGAAATGATAATAGCCAAAATTGGAAAATCCTAAGATACTGCATGTGTGCATGTAAACATAGCCATTGTCTTAACTCAGTTCTCAGTAGGGATGCATCGATACTCATATTTGTATTGATCTTATACTGTGTAGGAGGTACTACAGCATCTTTCTAAATACAAGCACCCTGATAAAAACGTCTTACGGCATTTAACCAGTATCTTTAATAGCGAGCATGAGGGCGGGGCATGCAGAGCAGTACCAGCAAGCACGTTCATTAAAAATGAGTGTAAGCTGTGTGAATTGTGTGCACATACAGGTGTTCGTGAGGCTGGAAGCAGGGAAAAGAGCGCTGTGAGAACGCGAGAAGTTCATTTCTGCGAGCACTAAGCACTGAGACACACATGCTTCCCTCTCTTTCCTCACTCTCCAGCGTCTACGCTTTGCTTTCAAGTCAAGGTGCAGTTCACAGCACCTCGCGCTCATTTTAATGATCGAGCTCGACTATACTGCTCTGCGCACACAGGTTGGCCGCTCTCACCCTATTAAAAACTCAGCACAAGTTGTTTATTGCTAGCAGAAAACAGCAGCAACCAACCAAAACAGAACTAGATAAAATGTTCCATAATGCCCTGACTGCTTAATACTAAGTAGTATCGATCATTTCAGTATCATCGAATACCAAAGAACATGTACTCGTACTCAATCTGAAAAAAAAAAAGTATCGATGCATACCTAGTGTGAGCCCTATGAGTTTTATTACAGAATGATAATCAGCCATGTTAGGTTGTGTTTTCCAGTCTATAGTAGAATCAGATACGATTTTGAAACTGTAAGCATGGGGTGGTCCCAAGTCTGTTATCTCTCTCCCTCTCTCTCTGTCTCTCTCTCTCTCTCTCTCTCTCTCTACATCAGCCCCTTTTTAATAACACTGTTGTGTTTTCTGCACAGCCACAGTCAAACAGCACGAAAAACAGCATAGTCACCAGTCCTAAAGGGAACATCCCCTCTCCTGCTCTGGTATTTACCTCCTTATTTCTCTCTTTTCCTCTCACAATCCCTCTGGGGTTTTTTTTGTTTGTTTTTTTCTTCATCTGGTCTGTCCCTCCTGTCTCTCCTCATCTGTCCCTGCCCCTAGCTCTATATGACATATCTCTCACAAAGTAGCACAGTATATCTAAACAATTTTTCCTCAGACCCTTTTCATTTTATCTAACGTTTCTTTAACGTTTTGATATGAACACTTTAACAACACCTTTGGGTCTACAATGTGTGGTTGTTTTTGCATGAAGAAGAAGGACAAAGTGTTTTGTGTTCTCCAGGATTCCTTATCAAGATAGCAAATCTTGTGACCTTAGAGCTGTTGGGTTTTTAGGCCACAGTTAATCCCTCTTCATCACGTTGACATTAATGTTTATCTCCATAAATAAATATGTTTATGTATTTGTGGTGTTTTGCATTTTTTATGTGATATCAATGCCAAGAATGATATTCTTGTGCTTCGGTGTGCCAAATAATGATATGTATTTGGACTTGAATTGGAAAATAATCAACAATGGGTTTCCTGTAACAGGATGCCCTAAAATGTTTTATTCCTCTTATACCACAGCATTTTTAATTTATTACATTTTAGTTAGTTTTATTTAACTTAAAGAATGAAATGTCGTACTTTTTATCCATTTATAGTTACTTTTGATGTTGTGGAACGTCCATCAGATAGGTTAGTTCCTGTTATCACTTATGTTATAGCAGCTTTAAATAGCCATTCCCTCACCAGCCTCTATTTTTTCATGATTAATACAGACAAAATGTAGCTTGTTACAGGTAAACCACAATGTCCAACGTCTTCTGTCCTGAAGACTTTCATGTGGTGGAAAACCTCTGACTGTAACAAAGTGCCGACACTGGAGACTCCTTCCAATGTTAAATAAACGTCTCCTTAGAGAAACCTTCCTCATATCAACGATTACATTTTTCTTTGTTAATTAACAGTATGTTTTTATTAGTTTGCTATTAGCCATACAAGTCCCTGTGAAATAACTTTTACTATAGAAATGAAAACATTTTATCATTTTTCAGAACCATATTGTTATAGAGAATTAATAAGATTTGTGACTTCAACAGTGCTGTGGTATAAAATAAAATGGTTTTCTTTTTTACTGCTCCATGGAACCCCAAATCCCTAAGTTATGGACAGTGGTGACATTTGTATCTACCACAGACGAGACGCAAAGCACAAATTCTATTTCTAAAACTATTACATCAGAATAAAAATATATAGTAAATAAACAATTTAGTCCTATTCTAGGGATTTGTTGGATTTATGGATATTGGATAACACGCTTTACAGTTTGCTCTCAAAGTGTTGGTGTAATAAAGGCTGTAATGCTGACATTCATGATGTACTTTATATCACGTCATTGCCACTCAGTCTTGTGCTTATAGGCTAGAGTTTATTAGAATCTTCTTTTTTTTCAGACTGGCTTTAGTTCTTCTGCTTTAAATCTTTAACTCTCTTCTATTATAAACCAGAGCATCATGTCCAGTTAATAACTTCCATTCATTAAGTTTATGTTCTCTCACACTAACTCTGACTGCTCTTCTATTCCTCTGCGTTCTCTCACTGTTTTATCTCTGCTAACACTTATTATTTTTACTCTCTCCATCTCTCACCTACACCTCGGGGGTTTTTTTTTTTTTTTTTGCTCTTTCTCCTCTTCCCTTATCTCTCTGTCTCTGTTTCTCTTGGTCTTGCCATCCTTTGCCTTTCCTTCTCGCTCTCTCTCTGTAGGAGGCTCAGACCACTGTTATCCATAACCCAGTGGATGGGATCAAGGTACATCCTTCCCCACGCCCTCTCCATCCATATTTACTTTTTTTTTTTTTTAACCCTTCTCTATCTCACTTTCATCTTTGTTGTATCTGATGCCAGTTGTTCATTCTTTGGAGTAGGAAAGTGTTTTATCATCCTTGTTCTCAGATACGAACAGATATAATTATAAGTAATCTCTTCAATTAAAAATACAGTTGCAAGACGCTTTAATTTATTGTAATTCATTGCTTCTGTAAAATTTGAATAAAATGTAAACAATTTGCACCTTATTTCTTATGTAACCAAACTGCCAAGATATGTTTGGTGTCTGTTTGCTTCTTTGGAGGTACAAAGGTGATGTAGTGCTTTAGTCAATGTAGCCTTGTGCAAACAGCATATCGAAATCATCACAAACTTGCTTCAAAGCATGTGGACTTGTTTGGAATCACTAAGGGCCTTGAACCGGTTTCGAGACGTTTTCTTTTAAAATTTAGTTGCATTTGTACTTAGACTTGTCTCAGTCTCACTAGATATGGTCTCGGTCTCAACCAAGAGTTTGTACAAATAATGCTCATGTTTTCTTTTCACATACATAAAGTTTGACAAGAAGCAATTCCTTCTTCTAGTAAACATAACCTAATCATTGGTGCAAGGCACAAACGAAGCCAACTAGTTGAAGAAAAAGCTTGGCCCCGAAAAAGATTTGATGTTTTGCGGTCTCGATCTTGACTTGGCCTCAACCCCCTTAAGCCTCGGTCTTGAATCATTCTCGGTTAGTCTTGGTCTTGGATTTGTCTTAGACTTCACAATGGTGATCTTGGCTACAAGCCCATCAAAAAGATATCTTCTAGGTAAAAACTGTCAGCTACAGTTGAAGCGGAATAACTTTTTTCTTAGCACCGTTTGGTATCACTCCTCGCAAGGCTCGGGCTCAAAGTTGGAATTGTACAATAGAGAAGTCATTCCTATAATTAATCTTTTTAATACTTACTCTGCTATTTGATGAAACAATTGTTGTGATGATTTAGGCATACAGTTTGCCCAATGATAAACTGGGAACTACAAGCTTCTGTTACAGTGTCTTGCATAAGTATTCAATCCCCTTGAACCTTTCCATATTTTGTAGTGTAGAGCTGAAATGGACTTCATTGGGATTATATGGTTGCGGAACTAATTTAAGGGTTTCACATCAACCAGGGGTGAATACTTATGCAATTACAACTTTTAGATTTTTAATTTATTTATAAATTATTACTATATTAGGATGTAACACTGCAAAATGTGGAAAAGGTCAAAGGAGTAAATATTCTGCAAGCCACTGTGCTTGTTAGCAACATCAGACTGAGTGGAAAACTTAAGAAGCAGAGAGCAGACAGCAAATATGTCATGGCTGATTTCATTTTTGGTTAAATTTTTTCTTCTAACTCATGTTAGCTTTAATGATAGACAGGGTTTACAATACACAGCACTTTTTAAAAATAAAACTGTCCTCTGTCCATCTGTTTGCCTCTGAGTTTGCCAAATTTTTCAACTTTTTCCACTTACCATCAGCTATTTCTTTATTAGCCCTCAAATCAAGTGCACTAACTGCTAATTAATATTCACAGTCCATGTCACTCTCTCTGGTCTCCATCCGTATGGCCACTGCTCTCTTCAGGGGCAGTGTGGTTGTTGGAGTGTTTCTGTTTCTCTGTGCTCTGGCTCGCCTGCCTCAGTCTGATAGCCAGTATGTGTGTGTGTGTTGTCTAGCCTCTACACTGTGTGTGCATTAGGCAGATAACCAACACACAGGAACTTTCAGTTAATGATACCAGCTTGGGGTTTGGGATGCTCAAAAGCATCAGTATACTGTATGTGTCAAAGATTAATGCGAGCTATTAAGAGCGCATGGTGTGTTTTGTGTGTGTGTGGGTAGGTACATTGAGGTGGGGTGGTAGAGGAGGAAATAAACAGCTGTGTGTTCTCTGCTGCCATCTGGGGAAAGTGTTTCAGAACAGCGAGATAGTTTATTTAAAGCCTCACCAGATGGCCAGCTGGAGAATAAGCTTTCAAATGTATCGTGAGCTTATTTAGATTTGGGATAACTGTCATAACTGTCTTCACTTAATAAAGCAGTACTTCTGTCGCTGAATTCCAGCTGCTACTGTCATCACTGTCAATGTTTGCAGTGTTCTCGTGCGTTCACTCGAAGCCGACTGTATGTAGTTCCATTTGTGGTGATAATGGTCCTCATTTATTTGTACAGCAGCATTACTTGTGCTAAATCGATTGTCACGTGTTTTGAGTTGTGCCTGTGTGTGTGTGTCTGTGTGTGTGGGTGAGTGAGTGAGTGAGTGAGTGTGTTTCTGAATGGACAGAGCAGATGGTAATCAGTGATGTGTGTCTGTCCTGTAGGAGTCCTCAGACAGCAGCAACACCACAATCGAGGATGAGGATGTTAAAGGTAGGCTTTATCTTTTCACCCAAACTCTGAACTCTGAACTGAAATCTCATGACCATCCTCCCCCTGGAAAAGGTGTAAAAAAAAAAATAATAATAATAAGTGTTTTGTGACACTGCTGTTTAGCAGTAGGTGGAGTGAAGGGCTGTGGGGATGTGTGTATAACATGACTGACAGATGGGATATAAACACAACACAAGGGGTCTAGCACAGGCCTGTGGTTTTTGCTTTGATCACTTTGTTTCAACAACTATTTACATTACCTTGATCACGACATTTGTAATAGTAAGAACAGTAAAAATATAGGAGTGTACCTAAATTAGAAATTAGCTAGCTAATTCACAAATTGATTAAATTAGCTAGCTGATTCACAAAATGTTTTGCCTAGATACTTGGTTTTCTGTTCACAGTGTTATATAATAAGGGAATCAAGCTTGAAGGAGTGCAGCAACAACAAAGTGATACTCATACAGACTTCTACCCCTGCAATTTTATTTTGTAGTCGCCTTGGTACTTGCTTGAATCTTGTGATTTCAAATCTTCTTTAATGAACCTAAATATAGGCAAGGTCAAATTACATTTTGCGACTAGTATATGAAACTAGATCACACTGCAGAGCATACAGTGGTTCAATGGCCTGTGTGTATAACAAATTCCCCGTTTAAATCTGCTCATATAAACCTATATAATGTCACTAGCCTTTACATTACAGCACATTACAGTTTTGGATGTTTTGTCCTCAACCACAAAGTGCAAAATGCATCAAATCTATTGGCTATTATCCAGTTTTAATACAGAAAGTTAGCTAATCCTCTGTCTCCTCTCCAACATTGCTCTCCAGGGAGGGACAGTCAGGAACACTACAAGGTCACCTTGAATGTAATATTTTCAATTTTGGAAACAAGCCTAAGAAAGAGGTTGTGAGTGAAATCAGTGAAGGATTTATATGTGCACTGTGGATGCAACTGAATACAAATACAGTATTCATAATTAACAGATAACGTGTTCTAAACAAATACAAATGCAGATATGAATATGAGGTGGACTGTTAATTTTGCTTTCTGGAAAGCATGCCAGCATGGTTGAGACAAGAGGTATGCATCAGAACTGGGATCCCACTAAAAGTCATGCAAGCAGGAGGTTTCATGTTGGCATGAGCCAGCTGTTAGTTGTGAAGCTCACGGGACACAGATGTACCACATACATTAACATGTATGTGAGATGCTGTGCAATACATTTACAGCTTTCACTCATTCATCCTTAGTAACTGCCTGGTCAGGGTCATGGTGATTTAAATTAGGCTAATAGTGGTTTATATTTTGAGAAACAGAACCAACTAAATTTGTCTATATATTTCAGGCATATGCGTGAGTGTGATTAAAAAACACTCTCTAGTTGAGAACAGTTATGAACTGGAGTGATATAGCTGAGGTTGAGGAACTGTCAGAGCCAGAATTCTCACACCATGCCGACAGTGCTACCATTAAAGGAAAAAAAACTGGGCATAGTCGTATGGTTCATATTTAGAAAAAGAAAAAAAAAACCCTTCTCATGTATGCCACACCCATTTCAGGTTTAAACCTGGATACAGATAGATAAATATTCAAGTACATATGTGTTTTGTGATCAGAAGAGGTAGGATGGGGTTGTTTATGCAGACCAGCATCTGTGGCATGACTTGCGTGACCTCAAAACTAGCCTGCTGTTAGCCAAAAAACTAGCCATCCGCAATTAGACTGTACTCCAGGGTCGTTTTTATCAGTGCTGCCTTTTTTCCGTCTCTCCCCACTTTATTGCCTGACACTCAATAGGAAAAAGCATAGACAGCAGCTCACTTAAGGCTATCTCAGAGTGTAGCCAGTCGCCTCCAGGCCCTGCTGTCTTCTGTAAGTTCCACTGCACTTCCACCAGTCAGCTTAGTTTGGCTTGGTGTGTAGACATCCTACTCCCACAATCACTTTTTGGATTGTGAAGTAACAAGACCTTTCCGAACTTCAGAAATAGTGTATTTTTGGACATTTTAATCATGTCACCCTACTGAAATGTCACTGGATCAGATTTGCTGTGATGGATCTAGGTAATCTTAGGCAGCTTAGCGTGTGATAACACTTTAGCTTGAGCAGTATAAGGCTCCTGAATACTTTAATGAGGGCTAGATTAGAGTTTTCCACTGAGTCATAATGTTGGAGGAACATTTGTGCTATATTCTAAGCCTGCCAGCAGGCCAGAAGGTTAGTTTGTTAACCAGCCACATTGAGAGCTCTTCCATTTTTCTTGCCATTTCTGCACACTCCCGACGATGGTCCAACTGTGCTTGTGCTGCCTGTGTTTTGGCCCTTTTAACTGCATGAGGATCCCTTGACCAGCATGTGATGAAATTTTCGAAGCATGTCTGCTGTCCTTTTCCCTTCTGCCTGGACATATTTCTTCCTCATCCACTACTCACTCCCTCCATGTCCACGTCTTGGCCTGTCTGTGCAGAGCCTCCAGACTTGCAGCCTTGCCCAGCAGTGAAGGAGGAACCCTGTCTGGACCCACCCTTCCACACCCTCACTATGCAACGGGGAAATAGAGCCCACCCATTCGACTTACCACTACACACTAGCAAGGTTCAGACTTGAGGTTCTGCACATGCTCAGTGATTCAGCCGTCAACCTCTTAGAAAAGTTTTTAAATAATCCCACAACTATACTTCGCTTCTTAATTCTATTTACATGTTGCCAATTTGGATGATGCTTTTATCCAGAGAAACTTACACTTGAGTTAGGACACAACTGAGCAGTTGACGGTTTAGGGACTTGCTCAGGTACATGCTCAACAGTGGCATCTTGGCTGAGCTGGGATTTTAATGCACAACCTTCTGATCAGTAGCCCTGAGCCAACCCTGTCTCCTTTGTTTTCTTTTTTTCTTGGTTTTTCTACTGTGTGTGTCCAAATCCACCTGTTCATCCACTTCAGTGTTTTGTGGCTGCCTTATATACCTCCCTTGCACACTTGCAAACTCCTTCTCCTCTCTGTCTCATTTTTTTCATTGCATTCAGGCTTTTTCAGTGACCTTCCAGAGTGGTAGATAAGACCACGGTTCCTTCTTAAATGTCTAGAGTGGTATTCCTATAGCTGGAAGTGGTTATATGTGATATTTAACCCTGCTGCAGGGTTAAATGCAGTGGGAATGCATTTGGTCTTGGCTACCTTTGGTTTTTTGACATTGATGAAGTAGAGTTTAAAGGCTGCTAAAGCATCCAACCCGCCCCTCTGGTGCCAGCTATAGATGAAGAAAGAGTAAGATTTGTCAAGAAACCCTACCACTAAGCTCACTGTTGCAGAACAGGAAATTACAAAAGGAGGGAGGGAGATAGAGAGAGGGAAGGAGGACTAAAGGCCTAAGCTTTATCAGAGAAGCAAGAGACAGGAATAGCACACTGAGCTCTTGCAGCTTCATACTCTTAAAAAGGGAAGTAAAACCCAGAACAAGAAAGGGAGAGAGAGAATGCACTGTGTTCATGGATGAAGACTATCATAAAAAGAGGTATTCATATTATAGTACAGGGGTTTGTGGATTGAATTTGAATTTCCATAGAAGTAATGGAGTGACACACAGATTTTTGTGAATACTGTACGTACACAAATATGAGTAGAAGATAGTGGTGTGAGGGGAGGAAGGAATGAGCCAAGGAATGAATGCCTGGATCAAGTGTTTTGCAGGAGATGCAGTCAGGTGAGTGCACGAGTCTACAATTTACTGTTTCTGATCTGTGGCTGTTCATTGGAAGGGTTGCAGCAACTGTGTGTTGTACCAAGCTTTATAAAAATAGGAAATGGAGTTACAAGAGCTCTTGCAAGACCTTTATTATTTTTATTTTACTGCCCCATTAAAACAAAGCTTATATTTTTAAAAATAGTTTCTGCGCAACTGTTTCTCTGCCTATAATATTCTGAAAGGTTTATGGGAAAGATACCCAATATACTGTACTAATGCTTTTTTTGGTACAATTTCCAACATACATTGTCTCTGAAAAATAAAAGTCCATACTGCTTATGAGTCTACTGAGCAAGTAATAAGTGTTCCTGATGTGCCTTCTGAATTTTATTCCAGTGTAAGAAAGATAAAAACATGTAATATTTGTCCTATGTGACTATGAGTGCTGTGTTTTTGTGTTCCCTGTCCAGCACGCAAACAGGAGATCATTAAGATCACAGAGCAGCTAATTGAGGCTGTGAACAATGGGGACTTCGAGGCCTACGCGTGAGTCACTGCCTCCTAGTGTGCTATAATTAGCCTGCAGTATTAGATACAACTTATTGAAAGTATGTCCTGATCTCAGACCTGATCATGGAACACTGAGTCATACTGTGACTATGTGCAGAAATAGCTATCACCACTGGTCGACTGGTAACAGTAATGTACAAGTGATGCATTTTTGTTACAGGAAGATCTGCGACCCTGGACTGACTTCTTTTGAACCTGAGGCCTTGGGTAACCTAGTAGAGGGCATGGACTTCCATCGATTCTACTTTGAGAACTGTAAGTTGGCTAAAATGATCTTCAAAGTTATAAAATACACATATTGCTCTCTCGCTACTCATGATCCTGTGAATTTATGCGTCTTTGCCTTGTATAGAATTTAGCAGTGTCCAAGAAAGGACTACGTCAGACCAGCTCAGACATTCTCATATTTTCTCGCTGTTGTAGAATCTTTTATTATTTCATCAGTAATCAAAAAACTGGTGCATCTTTGTCACTTCAAGCCAATGATGTCTTGGGATTTTTGGGACTGGGCATCTAAATTAATTTATTTAACAGACATTTTTAACCAAAGATTCAAAATCAAGATACAAAATCAGACAGTATACAATCAATCTTAAACAAAAACTAACACAATTAATACATTTCCTAAATGAGGCTGCACCACTATCCATTCACTTATTATGTAATTTAAAAAACACCTTGATAAGACATAGCGCATAGAGGAGATTACTTATTAAGATATTTCACAAACACACAGACTTGGACACAGGTGAGTGTTAATATTGACAAGTAATAGGCAGGGGGTAAGGTAAAGAATAAACAGTAAAGGTAATTTGAGTTTGAGAGAACAGGCATTATGTTGCAAACATTTACATTTACATAAGTGGAAATAAGGATGTGGTGATTCATAGTGTCAAAGGCAAGCAGACAGTCATGAAGGATGAGGAGAGAAGACATAGGGCATTGTGTAATGTTTCATTGCCTGTAAGGACGTCAATCTCAGGAGAATGCAGCGGACTGAATGTGTGCAAAGTTAGACTCACATTCTGAATGTGTGTTTGTTCCACCTCGGCTAGAAGACTGATGTATCCCTGAATATCAGTGATCTTCTGGGGAGGAGGGGGTTACGCAAGGAAGAGAAGGTACATGTGGTGATCTTATAATGAAAGAAGACTGTCTTGGTGTTAGCAACAGAAGAGTAAAGGAGGCCAGCAGTGCCTGATACATATCACTATCTCAAGTTGGAATTCCTCCATTTTCGCTCAGTGCTGTAAAACACTGTTCTTTCAGATTAGAGACTGTCAGATAGCCAGCAGCTGGGAGCCATCATTTGAGATTTGGTAGATTGAGTGTGTCCTGGGATGTAGATTGAGCAGTGTGGAAGGACTGAAAGTGGTTTGAGCATGCTGGGGTATAAATTGGGCTCGTGTCGGTACCTATTGTGGAAGTTGCTTGACTGTGGGGAGTTGTTACAAGAGTCTTTCATCCATAGCAGTCAAACACTGGTGCTCAGGCAGCCCCACTCCGGCACATGCCCATGAGAGCCTTGCACAATAATGTTTGCGGTTTCCTTGTTGAAGTAGTCTGCCATACATGAGAGAATTTGTACAGAAGTGCTGAGCATTACACAAAGACAAGTATAAAGCACAACTATTTTAGCAATACACCAGCATTATACTAGCAAAAAACAGGGTTCTGTGTATGGTTACTGGTTCTAGCTTTCAGAGTAGGAACTTCTTTTTTTCTGATGGTAAAACCTTCTGTTGTTGTTAGACTTAACCTGTTGCATAGAACCTGTTGCAATGATCTATACATGAAAATGTACTACGATTGTTCATAATGCCATGACATACAGCCCTTGCACTTCTGTTCCAGTGCTGTCTAAGAACAGTAAGCCCATCCACACCACCATCCTGAACCCTCACGTGCACCTGATCGGCGAGGATGCCGCCTGCATCGCCTACATCCGCCTTACTCAGTTTGTGGATGGCCAGGGCCGGCCACGCAGCAGCCAGTCAGAGGAGACTCGTGTGTGGCATCGCCGTGACTCCAAATGGCAGAATGTGCACTTCCACTGCTCGGGCGCTCCTGCCGCCCCACTCCAGTGAAGGTAACACACACACAGGTCCAGTTAGTAGCACTGTTTATGCCATGTCCTGCTCTTTGATGATGTATGTTCAGTGCATAAAGTGTAAGGGTGTGACAGTGCACATTGTGATAAGGAGATCTGAAATAGTTAACACTAATGTTTAGCTACGTTGGTGGGGTCAGAAAAATAAAATAGGTAAGCGATAATACAAGTTGCTAATAAGATTTTTAAATTTATTGATTAATGACAAGTGACCATTGTTTCCTCACCAGCCTCTCTTTTTTGTCTCACTCTCTCTTGAAGTTAAAAAGACAAAAAACAAATTTAGCTTGTCTTTGCCAAGAAAACAGAAAAGTCCTGAAGACTTTTCCTTGGTGGAAAAACTTACTGTTACAAAGCGCTGGCACTGGAGACAACGACCATAAATATTAAATAAAAGTCTCCTTTAAAAAAAATTCACCAAATCAACAGTTTGACATTTTTTAAAAATAAGATAAATAAGTTCAGTAGGTTTTAGATTATGTGTGGCATTCGCCATTTCTTCTCCATTTACACATATCCATTTTTCCTACTGTACCATCCTTAGTAATGTGTTTTGAATGGCTCTATGACATTCGGATGTATGTTGTAGAGTGGGACGGCAGCGGGGTGTGTTTTGACACTTGGGACAAGAACGAGAGGGAGGATCAGCGGGGACGGCAGGAAGAGTCCAGCATTGGAGAGCTCAGGAGCTTTCAGCCTTCCAGTTCTGGTCACAGCTGTCCACGCCTGCATGCAAAACCTATACCTGTGTCTCCACCTACTGGACTGCTCTTCCACAATTGCATCCTGCCACACTTCCCCACCACCCAAAACTTTTCAATACATAACACAACATTGGCACCAGTGCACTAACACACACACAACACGCCACTGCTCACTAACACTTATGCCAAGATTCAAGTGAATGATACATACATCAGTCCAGGAGAGCGAGCACAGACTCTAGGTTCAGTGTTATAGCCTGTGCAATGCCTTTTACCCCCACAATCCCCTTCTCCCTGCCTCACTCTCGTCTCCATTGGCCTTATGACCTGTGTGCCCAGGCACTCCTCACTATAATAGATCACGTGTTAATGAAGTACTATATCAGCATTATTATGATTGTTGTAATGGCTACTACTTTTTATTATTACTACTTCTATAATTTTAAGTATTGATGTTGTTCTATTGTTTATTTAGTCAAAAATAATGTATAAATAGTCAAATTATTGATGTAAATCGATTTGAACAGTTATCCTGGAAGCAAGGATTTGTTGTTTTATCTAGTGGGGGTTTTATTTGTTGTTTTGAGTCAAATGAAGTTTACTTCGGCAGCATGGTGCGGGTATTAAATGCGTGACTACGCATTACTGTATACATAACACGAGAGGACGACACCGTTCAAACAGAAGCTAACCGTCTCCGTCTTGCATTCATGCAGCTAGGTGATTATCGTCTGTAGTCACAGTGTACGTCTTAACTGATATCCGTGCATTTTTATTGGGTCTGCTGAGGCACGCTCCCGGGAAAGTCGTTTTGCAGAGGTTTATTTAGTCCCCCTTTAAAACGGTTTATAAGAAACTAAGGTTGTGACTGATGATGGAAGCACAACCTTACTGCACTGTTAGAATTCGTAATTGATGCGATTTGAAATGATTGGAAGAGCGACGAGTTGTGTGTGTTGTATTTCCTGCCTAAACAGTATGGGACAATCCTAGAGGAAGATTTTATAGAGATATAGAGTTATTAAGGCGCATTATGGATTTAGATCATCAGGTTAACAGTTAAGATAAAGAGAGTATATGAAATATTGATATAAATCTAGTCATTCAGTGTTTTATTTTATTTGTCTATATACAGGGTACTAACATTGTTTTTGCATTTTTTATATTTATTTGAGCGTAAGAGGGTTTTTTTTTTTCATCAGTCTTTTTAGAAAGTGTGTGATGGGGCGATATTTCTTGGGTTCCTCACTGATATGGGGATAAACAGTCTTCTTTTGACCTCTTGAATGTGAAACTAGTTTAATAAAAACGAATGGGAAGCTTAAGTGCTTTCCCCTATATATATATATGAGCCACAGGATGCAGAGGAAAGAATCACCATTTGTTTTCCCCTAGATTATGAAAAGAACGGGAAAAAGCCACTGCATGGGTATCAGGGATACACAAGTGTGTGTGTGTGTCCGTGTATGACACTGATTTTTTTTAATGCTGTTATTAAGTTTAAATAGCATTTTTTAAGGTATCTCACTGTCAAGCTGTTAAGGAAATTCACTGGAAGACTGCTGATTTTTTTTTTTATTTCAATTTATTTCTCTTTTATTCTTTTACATTTTGTTCTGAAATGTGATTATGGTTTTGTAGTATGTTTCTGAACCCCACACATCACTTCAGAGAAGACCTCTTTGTAAATGGTGAACCGTATGAGACCTTTTTTCGAAGCAATCAAAGCAGCATGTCAGCATATTCTAGTGCAGTGTTGTTCTTTCTTTCTTCTGCGTGTTTAGTATTGCAAGGAATCCTTGAGATCTATAACAGAGTTAAATTTTAGCAAAATAGATATCTTGTAAAACCGCTATGTAGTGCTAACATAATATACAGTAGGTGGCAATTAACTTGCATGAACTTTGGCATAATTTTTTGGTGACTTTATTTTTCATTTGATTCTTTGTTTCTTTTCTACTGAATGCTGGTGAATTAAGCTACCGCTACCGATTTTCAGAGTTTTGTAAGTGTATATGACTATTTTTGTCTCTAGAACATGATGATTATGATAAATTCTGACTATCACAGTAAACCGTGTCATGATGATTGTATGGCATGCTTTTGTACAGGGTTTTGGTGTTGTCTGAGCAGTGTTGCGCAATCATAATTGGAGTGTGCCATGAGGTAGCTTTGAAATGAGTGTTTCAGATACTCTTTTTCAATATCCGAACCTCTTCATGTTAGTTTGCATAATGTTAGTGTCTGTGGTGATGGACCTGGGAAGAATTCTGCATGGATCAAATCCAGGGGTGGAAAAAGTACTGAGAAATTATACTTAAGCAAAAGTGTCAAAATCTTGTTTGAAAGTGGAAGTATCCAGCCGAAAATGTACTCAAGTAAAAATGTTGCTACTTTGAAATGTACTTAAGTATTAAAAAGTAAAACATAAAAGTTTTTAACTGATGAAATTAAGCAATGTCATGTTTTTATATGAAAACTCACATCTATTACTTATCTAAAAATGTTAAAAGCAACTATGCCAGTTTGCCTGAAAACACCATTCAATTTCTGTAAGTTTGCTGGACATACGCATAACTAACGCAATGTAGTTTACTAAAGAATTAATCCGAAGTACAATATTATGTAAATAACCAACATTTACCATTAGCTAGAATTTGACTTGCTAGTCAATTACGTTAGCTACTGGAAACAATGCTAGTCTAACCTGGCATTAGCAAAGAAAACAGGCTAACTTAGTTAAATATTGCCAGTTAAGGTTAGAACATTAGCAAAACTTATCTCAGCATGCTTTCATGCCTTCTAGGGAGGCAAAGGATATGCCTCATTTTTATACTAGTCTTTGTTTACTCCAGCATATTGAAACGTTTTTACTTAGGTAGGGCTGGAGGGGTTCATCCTCAAGTTCAAAACTGCAGTCTGGTCTCTAAGCCATATTCAGACACACACTGATAGCTATAGCACTAACAACTATAAAAAGTAAAAAGTATGTTTCTTCTTAGAAATCTAATTAATTAAGATTACAAGTGTTCAATTTCTGTAACACTCAGGTAAAGGATAAATATGCCACAATACTAATAATACTTGAGTATAGTAAAGAAGTACAGTTACTCAAGAGGGGGGAATGGTGGCTTAGTGGTTGGCATGTTTGCCTCACACCTCCAGGGTTGGGGACTTGAATCCCACATCTGCCCTGTGTGTGCGGGTTTCCTCCAGATACTGGCATTCCAAACTGTCCATAGTGTGTGACCATGGGTGTGATTGTTCCGTGTTCCCTGGGTTGGCACCCCATCTAGGGTGTCCCATGCCCTGTGCCCCGAGTTCCCTGGGATAGGCTCCAGGCTCCCCCGCAGCCCTGTGTAGGATAAGCAGGATGGAAATTACTCAAATATTTTCCACCCCAATCACATGCAAGGCCTATTTGAGAATTTCCCCATAGGTGGCAGTATAAAATCATTCATCCTGTTCATCAATATCTTTACATATCTCATTAAACCTTAAGAAATTCACCTACTAAGCAAAACTATTACTTTTGGTATTTGCAGATCTTGCAATTTCACCTCCTGAACCAGGCAACCAATTTAGATAAAGCAGCGTTAAGGAATGAGTGTGTTAAGGAAGAAATGATGTAACCTCATGGCCTAAAACAGGGTTTGTGTGTGTGTGTGTGTGTGTTGAGGAGAGTGAATGAAGCAGAAGTGAATCAGTCCTGTGTTTCACATACAGTGCTACCTTGCTGCTCTTACAACATCAAGCCAATAACTATTTGTAGTGTTTTTTCCCAAAATTTCCCTCTTTTGGTTATAGTCAGTTGTTTTTTTGTTTTTTGTTTTTGTTTGTTTTTTAAAAATTATTCCTACAACACTGAGCCTTCAAAAATTTATCGTTCAGGTCTCATTTTTGGAGGATATTGTATATAATCTCTTTAACGTAAATTGAGATTATGTGAAACTTATATGATTATTATTATTATTAGAAAATTAGTTTACTGAGTCCCATGTTTCTCTTGATTCTGCTTATGATTCTTCTTATCTGTTCTTCCAGTGTTTTCTCTCTCTCCCATATAACTTAAAGGAAATGTATTAAGATGTTATCAATATGTTACCAATAAAAAAATAATATTGTCACCATGAATAAGGCTATTTTTTCACAGCTATCCTTTTTGCAAAATACTTTTGTGCCGTACTGTGCTGCGTTAGGTAATAACACAGAGTAAGCAGTTATCTGAATGACGTGGCTGTAAATAATATGTAAACATTGTGTACAAATTCAAAGGACAAACTGTGCTATCTGGAGAACATCTGACCACTGTCTCCACAGATCCAACGTAGACACATTATTATCTCAATACTTTTGTTTGACAAGACCCTTTGAGCTTGTTTGTGTGCCCTGATCACATCAGTCAGCAGTTTGTAAATGGTTCGTGTGTGTTTTTTAGGTCCAATATCTGAGATGATGAAATGGGACAAATACATATTTTACTTTCAAGTGCTGAGTCATAATTTCCATCTGAGTATTATACAGTATAATCAGTTAGACAATTGTACGCAAATGTTGAGGCACCCTGGGCCAAATTTTTCTTCAAATATTAATGCCCAATTTACTTTACTATACTTTACTGCACAAATACTTTAAATTTAACTTTAAAAAATAGGGGAAAAAATGTAATGTGCACAAAGGCACAGTCATACTAAGTCAGTATTTAGTAACACTCCCTTTAGAGGAATGACCAAATGCATATGGACACATGACATGCAGTGTTACCTGTGCCACCGGCTGCTACACAACCCCAAAGCATAACAGGTCCACCCCATACTTAACAGTTTGCAAGTTGTCCTTTTTTCTCCAAAGATACCTTTGATGGCAGGTACGGTTTCCTTCTGATGACTCTTCCATGAAGACCATGTTTGTGCAAACAATGCTGCAGAGCAATGCTCCTGTTTCAGCTAAACCTTCCTTTGGGTCCTTAGTGTCACATGGGGGTTTAGCCTTGCCTTTCTGGCCAGCATACCTATCCAAAAATAATTAATTTAAATATAAATTAATGTTGGGGGGCATGGGGGCTTAGTGGTTAGCACGTCTCCCTCGAACCTCCAGGGTTGGGGGTTCAATTCCCGCTTCTGCCCTGTGATTCTGGGCTTTCCTCCAGGTTCTCCGGTTTCCTCCTCCAGTCCAAAGACATGCGTTGTAGGCTGATTGGCATCTCTAAATTGTCCGTAGTGTGTAAATGGGAGTGTGTGTGCAAATGTGCCCTGCAATGGATTGGCACCCTGTCCAGGGTGTCCCCTGGGATAGGCTCCAGGCTCCCTGCAACCCCATGTAGGAAAAGTGGTACAGAAGATGGTTGGATACATTAAATGTTTATATTATTTAACCCAAGTCATCACCCATGACTATGTGTAATCACCTGACACTATTGTCACTGAAAACCTTCATGAATCTACAGTGTGGGCTAGAAAGAAATCAGCCCCAGCCTCACTTCTTCATACTACTGTGTGGTTCTGTTGCACTCGCTTGCTCAAAAAAAAAAGAAGTCGTTTGTTAACTGCAAAAAAAGCTGATGTTGATGCCAAAAGTAAATCCTACAATGATGTATTTTTGAAGAATTAAGCCCTGTTAGCACATTTATATCAACTGGCCCTGGTTAAAATGGCGTCCCTGGCTTGAGAAACCCTGTGTTTATGGGCTGAACCTCGGCTCATGACGCCACATGCCCAGTGACGCAATCCCGCGAGCTCTCCGGTGTTTGAAACTTGGAACACACACACACACACACACCCACAGCAGTGCTGGTGCTGGTGTCGGGCTGGCTCTGACACCGAAAATTCAAACATTTATGGGTTATTGCTGTTTGAACTGTCAGTTTTATTGTGAGGATTCTCCAGCTCGTTCACTGCGGTAGGTAAACTGAAGGTAAAGTTTCAGTCTCCTTTATATTACTGGCGCATAAATTGAGCGTCAGCGCTCTGAGCTGATTAGTTTAATTAGTTTTCTTCATATATAATAGATAACAGTTAGCTACATTAACAGTGCGGGGGGGGGAAAAAAACAAGAAAACAGCTTACAGCAGTGTGAAATTCATGCAGCTGATGAATTTTGCTGCTCTAAGCTGTTTTTTTATCAGCAGGACAGCATACTGCGGTTTGTCTAATTAGCTAGTTTTTTGTCCTGTGCTGCTGCTGCTGTTGTTGTTGTTGTTGTTTTTATTTTGTATTGGTCCTGAGCCTGTACCTCAACAATCCCTAATATCTAACCGCTAACTGAATTATCAACCTTAAGCTTAGTCAAAGGAAAATAAGTGCAGTTCTCCCTAGTTAAATGCCCAGTAGACCGGCTTTTAGCTAGGGCAAGTGAATAACAGTTAGCTATTTTCACAAATTAGCAAATTAGCTGAGTAAGCGCTTTGTTTGGCCAGCTAGCTAGCACGGCTGCACTGTTGCCAACTCTTTCAGGGGAAAGTAGCTAATGCGTGCTCAAAAAGCCGCTAGGAGTCGCCAGGTGACGTCACGGCTCATTTGCATATTCATTGCATCGCCGTGGTATTTGCATATCATTAAGTGTTACATGAAGAAGACAGAATAAAAGTAAGTAAGAAATAAAATGCTTGAGGACAAATTGTTACAGGAAAATAATGAAAGATGGGCTGGTGTGGGTGATGTTCCCACCCCAAAGTGGATTATTTTCTTATGCAGTACATCCTGAAGCATTTTATTCTTTTTATATCACTCCAATTTGCAGTTTTACACTTCTTTAAGTTATTAAAGAACGACTCTTCATGGTTTTTAACCTTTCATAGTTAGAGTTGATGTTGTGGAACATCAACGAGACAAGTTGGTTCCTGTTATCACTTTTATTATATCATATTGTATTATATTATAACAGTCGTTCCTTCACCAGCCTCTTTTTTTTTCTCTCTCTTGAATTTAATGAGACATAAAAACGCACAGTTATGTTACAGAGAAGCTAGAAAGCTCAAAGTCTTCTGTCAGAAAACGTATCGACCGTTACAAAGGGCATACACTGGAGACTCCTTCCGTAAATGTTAAGTAAACATCTCCTTACAGAAAGCTTCACCATAACAACGATTTTATGTTTTTCTTTGTTAAATAACAGCACAGTTTAAATAACACCACAAACTATTTACGTATTTAAAAAAAAAATACTGTAATTCTAGCAAGAACATAGACAGAAATATGCAGTGGTAGTGAGCAGTCTCGAAATGAAACGAATAACTTGATTTTTAATACTTAAGTAAATATCGCCAAGAAGAAAGACGTGTGTGAGAGGAAAAAAGTGATTGGTCCTTCTGAACAATTGTGATCAGCGATTGGTCAGTTGGAACATCCTGCATTCGACTTACCTCGGTACTGGGAAGTCAGAGCTCGAAATGACGTCATTTTCAACCTTTTGTGCATTTGAGGTACAAAGTAGGAAAAAAACATGGACAGTTTGATGTTTGTCTTGTGTTAGCAACAAGCTAGCCAGCTAACTGTGATGAGTGGTGTTGTGGACAGCCATGTTGATTTGACGTCACTCCCTGAAATCGGAGTAACTTGTAGTTGAGAAGACTACCTCGAGTTCACAAGTCGGAATTTCGAGTTAATGGGGTGTCGGGAGGTCGGGAATTACAACTTACAACCTCTAGTTGAAGTTTCCAGCAACTCACTGTAGTTTTACACACTGAAAAAGAATGAGAACATCTCTATGCTATATGTAAGGTATAACATCATTGGGTGCACTATTAGCACTAGACAGATTGTTTTTGTCATGTGGCATTATAATAGTCATGAATGTCATCATACCAGTTTTATGGCTAAAGCTTCAACTTTGCCACCTCAGCTTGTGGAACTGCCCAATCGAGAAGACACTGGGAGAGGAGCACGGCGGTAGCAGCTATCTACATCCTGTGCGTTGTGAATCTGAGGTATTTTCATTAAGGAGTTTCTTGAGGCTGCTGGTTTGGAGCGGTGAAGAAGCCGTGAGCTGCTTTAAAGACTGCAATGTATCGCTTAAGGACTTGTGCTGCCCGGCTTCGGCCGCTCACAGCCGCACAGAACGCTCAGAATGTTGTGCAGCAGAGGTCAGCGGCTTGTGCACTAAGGACGTTTCAACCAAACAGGTGCTACACAGCGCCTGTTGTTGCTGAGCCCTTCCTCAATGGCACGAGTTCCAACTACTTGGAGGAGATGTACTATGCTTGGCTGGAGAACCCCAGGAGTGTGCATAAGGTAAGCCTGTCTCAAGAAATGTGTTATAAGGCCTAAATGTGGTACACTTTTCAGTAAAACGCTCATTATATGCAATTACACCGATCAGCCATAACATTAAAACCACCTGCCTAATATTGTATAGCCACCAAAACAGCTCTGACCTGTCGAGGCATGGACTCCACAAGATCTCTGAAGGTGTGCTGTGGTATCTGGCACCAAGACATTAGATCTGGGGAATTTGGAGGCCAAGTCAACACCTTCCTGTCATGTTCTTCAAACCATTCCTGAACAATTGTTTTGCAGTGTAGCAGGGTGCCTTATCCTGCTGAAAGAGGCCAAAGCCATTACAGAATACTGTTGTCATGAAGGGGTGTACTTGGTCTGCAACAATGTTTAGGTAGGTGGTACGTGTCAAAGTAACATCCACATGAATGCCAGGACCCAAGGTTTCCCAGCAGAACATTTCCCAGAGCATCACACTGCCTCCACCAGCTTGCCTTCTTCCCATAGTGCATCCTGGTGCATCTCTTCCCCAGATAAGCGACACACACGCACCCAGACGTCCACATGATGTAAAAGGAAATGTGATTCATGAGGTCAGACCACCTTCTTCCATTGCTCCATGGTCCAGTTCTGATGCTCACGTGCCCATTGTAGGTGCTTTCGGCAGTGGACAGGGGTCAGCATGGGCACTCTGCCCGGTCTGAGGCTACACAGCCCCATATGCAGCAATCTGCAATGCACTGTGTGTTCTGACACCTTTCTATCATAGCCAGCATTAACTTTTTCAGCAATATGTGCTACAATAGCTCTTCTGTGGAATCTGACCAGACAGGTTAGCCCTCGCTCCCCACACGCATCGGTGAGCCTTTGGCGCCCATGACCCTGTCGCCAGCTCACTGGTTATCGTTTCTTGGACCACTTTTGTTAGATACGAACCACTGCATACCGGGAACACCCCACAAGACCTGCCATTTTGGAGATGCTCTGACCCAGTTGTCTAGCCATCACAATTTGGCCCTCGTCAAAGTCACTCAGATCCTAATGCTTGCCCATTTTTACTGCTTCCAACACATCAGCTTCAAGAACTGACTGTTCACTTGCTGCCTAATATATCCCACCTCTTGACAGGTGCCACTGTAATGAGATAATCAATGTTATTCACTTCACCTGCCAGTGGTTTTTGTTGTTATGGCTGATCAGTGTATATCCCTAGGGCTATATGGCTCAGTTCCAAACTAATACTTAGCTGCCTTGAAATACAGGTATGATTTTCATTCAGTGCGCAGTCAGGTCTTTTTTACATGTATCTGAATAATAAGATCATGAGACGTTAATTGAATTTATCGAAAAAAGCAAACCCAAAAAAAAAAAAAAGGCTGCCCACTGCTCCGGGTGTGTGTTCACGGTGTGTATGTGTGTTCACTACTGTGTGTGTGCACTTGGATGGGTTAAATACAGAGCACAAATTCCGAGTATGGGTCACCATACTTGGCCACAAGTCACTTCACTTCACAAATGGGGTTTGAACCAGCAATGGAAGTTGGAGAAGGTTAAATGTGTGTGTTGATTTTATTAAGTAACCCTCTGACACTAGTGTTCAATCTCAGTGTAACTGAATCATCTGATTCTAATTTACAGTTTACTGTAATTGAATGATCTGACTCCAATTTATATGGTAATGTAACTTATTCCAAACAATTAACTTTTTTGGTTAAATGTTGGAAAGTTATTGTCCCTTAGCAGTTGATTACTGATATGTGCCAAGACTCCTGTTTATAGTTTTAGTGTACCTGAATCATCTGACTCCAATTATAAATTGTGTAACTGAATAATCTCACTCCAATTTATAGTTTTAGTGTACCTGAATCATCTGTCTCCAATTTATAATTTTAGTGTAACTGAATCATCTAACTGAAATTAAGTTTTCATTTAACTGAATAATCTAACTGCAGTTTACAATTTTAGTGTAACTGAGTAATCTCTAAGTCAGTTTATGGGTTTCTGAGGCACATAATAAAGGGTTCATAGAAAGTAAACATGAGCTGTGTTTTAATTTGCAGATCTGTTAACACAATTAAATATAGAAATTAGTGTTTTCTATGTCAAATACTCTTGCACCTGTATACTTAATTTCTTGTAGGTTTAATACCTAAACTGTCATCACTGTGTCTTGTACCTATTATATTTTATTTACTCTAGATTATTTACTTTACACTTAAGCATCAGGATATGAATTCTCTCAATTATTTAATGAAAACTGAATTTAAACTTCAGTTTATTTGTTTCCTGTTGTTATTTAACAGGTTTTTATTTGGGTTTGCAAGGATCTAGATTTTTTTGGCTGCTAAATATTTAGTGCCTGTCTGGTGGCATTCATTCAGGAATGCAAAGCATTTATTATTGCCAGTTGGCTTTTTAAAAAATTATTTACACTTTCAAGAAGGGAACGTTTTAACGAGGAGGGAGTGTACATTTTCCAAGGCGTTGTCATTGCTCTTTGTGCTAAGTTGTTAGAAATCTGTGATTTGAAATTAAGTAAAATCCTTATTGTTCATTGTAGGGTTTTTAATATAGTAATACCATTGTCTAACACTTGTGTTTCTGTTTCACGTCTGCCATTCAGTCATGGGACATCTTCTTTCGCAATGCCAGTGCTGGTGCGCCCCCCGGCGCTGCCTACCAGAGTCCCCCTCCTCCTGCGGCGATAACGTCTTTGCTACCTCAGGCGCTGGTTGGATCTCAAGCCAAGGTGGAGAAGCTCGTCGAGGACCACCTGGCTGTGCAGTCTCTCATCCGCGCGTACCAGGTAGGCATCTCGCTCTCCCAAACGTTCAGGCACCAAACTGTCATCACTGTGCTTGGTACCTATTATATATTATTTTCACTCTAGATACACTTTGACATTACATTAAATGAGCATTGATGAGAATTTTGTGCGTCATTTATGATCATACTAATTGTTTTTCCCTTTTCAAATAGGTGAATACAGATGAATACATTTGTCTGCGCCAGTATAAAATGGTGTAACTGTATTATAATAGAATTACCAAAAATGTAATATCCTTTATATTTAATGTTATTATCCAGCATTAGTCACAGTGTAGTTCATTTAACTTTGAATTAAAATATGTCTACCCTATTTTGTTATTCTTCATATTAGTCAGATGTTGTCCATACAAAAAATTGTGTTGAATTCTATTTATTAACTTTACTGATGTAACAATGGAAAAATATCCCAAGAAATTTTATTAAATTTACTTAGCATCATAAGTACTAAGCACACACTCAATTATTTAGATAGTTCTGTTGCCTTGTTTGCAGATGAGAGGTCACCACGTGGCCAAACTTGATCCTTTGGGCATCAGTTGTGTAAATTTTGACGATTCCCCGGTTACAGTGGGGTTCCATCAAGTCGGTGAGAAGCGCTTGTGCGGTGTAGTGTCTGTGCTGAGCGACATTGACCAGTCTTTGTTCATTTTCCTTTTATTTTCCCCTTCTGTCCTCGTGCTTCGTCTTTTTTGGCTTTTACTGTTTCGCTTTCTTTCGGATTACTGTCTCCTCTCTTTCTCTCCTTCTTGCTGTTGGCTCCTGTTTGTCTCTATCTCTCCTGAAAACCTGTACAGATACGCGGGCATCACGTTGCCCAGCTGGACCCCCTGGGAATTATGGATGCTGATCTCGATTTGTGCGTCCCCATGGATATTATCACATCTTCCCATAAGCTTGGTGAGGTTTTGCTACGGGCTGGTGTGAAGAGATAGTTTTGGGGGTTTATGTCACTCGCATATTCATCCTCGATAGTGTTGACTCTGCTTTAACTTGCATGGCGTGTCGCTACAGCCTGTCTTGCATGGATGTTTTCAGTGGGTAGGACAAGTTCACCGCAGGGTCAGTAAGTGAAAGGGGAATAGAAGAGATTGGCAGGGGAATAATAATAATAATAATTATTATTATTATTATTATTATTATTATTTACCCATAGTGGAGCCTGACTCCTGTATATTTACCCATTGGAAACTGTCCATGTGACCTGTAGCAGTTTGTTGTCTTTCATTTAGTTAGTTGTTTCTTCCCTTCTAAACCTGTCTGCAGTGTTCCTTTCACTACGGTGTTGCTGCGATTGCCATCGGTATTTCCATTTATGCTGTGAACGGCAGTCTCTTTGTTTCACTTTGAATTGTCCTCATGCCAGTTAAAGAGTTTACACACACACACACACACACACACACACACACACACATTCTCCCACAAAATTGACACAACAGAATAATTACAGAGAAGTTACGTAGTTTAAAAATCAGGTGGTCAGGAAGAGTTTCCCATGTTGGAAGTCACAGCTTTACCTTTGACTTGAAAGGCTTACACTGGAGACTCCTTCCATAAATGTTAAATAGGTTTTTGGGTTTATAATATATCTCGTGATACACTTGGACACATCATCAGTAATGTAACCGGGGGTCATCGGGTGTTTCGGGTCTTTCAGCATCAGACACCCTTGCCCAGGCAACGCAGCCAGGGATAATTAGGCTCTGGCTTAATTATTGATGTGGTGACATCATCTCACAGAAAGTGTCACCGTATCAAAAATTAATCTGTTGACGTGCATGTAAATATTTCTGTAATAACGTCAATATTTTTGTGTCGCTTTTGACCTACACACCAGGTTAGATTCTTACATTGTTGCTCTCACAAAGCAGTCTTCTGTGACCACAAATATTTGAGATAAATTTTTCTGCTGCTTTCACTTTCATTTTTAATTGCTGGTAGAAGCAAAACAACTGCCATGTTCAAACAAGGACAGGCTTCATTTGTTCTGTCTGGAGATTAGACGTTCAACTGAGACCCAAAATCCTTTAGCTGTGTAGTGGAGATGAGCACAACAAGCATGTCAATAGAGGTTTAATTAAAACTTCAGAGAGCACAAGGATCACTGATTAACTACCTTGTTGTGGTTTTGCACTCATAGACATTATCCTTAGTATAATCTTGACTTTAGATTTGGTGTATTGTTGTGCCATTTTTCCTCGCTGCTTATTTACATTTCAGTATTGTATTTATTTATTTATTTTTTTTGGACGAGACAATAACCGCTCTCTTTTGCACGAGCTCACAGCCTCCCATGATTGGCTAATGTCACTCAAATCGAGAAGGGAGAGAGTAATGTCATCCTTCCCAGCCAGAGCCAGTCTCTTGGACTCTCGGCCAAGGATATCTGTAGTGGTGTTAAGATTTGAGCTCCAAACAACATTATGTTGTGCCACACAGGGGCTGCTTACATTTGTTATTGCCATTTAAACAGGGAAGCAGTTGCTAGAATAATTAATTAAAAATCAACCATAGATGGATTAATTGACTATAAAACTAAACCAGGCCCAGATAGAACATCTTATATTACATCTGGGGCTTATTTTAGATTCTCCAAGCCTCGATTATTCCAATCGTCTCCTCATTCTGTAACAGGTTCTCTCCTATAACTGTAATAATCTAGGCTTTTGAGCAGGAGAAGACACTGGAAGTGTTCCAGTCTATTTAAAGTAAAGGAATTGTTTCCGTTTGAATCTTTTGTCATACTTAGATCCTTTACAGTAATAGAGAAATAGGTTGGTTAAAACAATACACTATACAATACAATACACTATACAAAACTCGTGTATAGTCCGTCACACGAAAGACGAGTTCTGTTCAATGAACAATATGTAAGTGACAAAACAGGTAAATGGATGGCATGCAGTATTATTATACAGTGTATTGTTGCCTAAAGTTGCTTTGCATGTAGAATGCCAGCACTGTTTGCCGACAATATTTTGAATCATTCAACTTTTACACCTGTTAGGGTGTAGTCTTAATGAGTAATGTGGTTTCTTTTGGGGTACAGTATGTACAAAAGAACATTCTTGTTTTGAAACTGGTACTCATGCAGCACGTATCTGGTGGCAATTTGCCAACTAAAGGGTTGTATAATGGCTAGGCTGTATAATGTAGTGAGAAACTTCTAGAAAGTAAGCGAACCTTCCAAGCCAGCTTTTGGAACGTATCATTTGAAAAAGTGACCTAATAAATCAAATGTATTCATGTTCAGTTACATTAACATTAAATACTTCACCCTCTCATCTCTTTTTCTCTTTCTTTTGCCCCTTCTCACATTCTCTGCATGTATCAGCTTTCTGTGGTGTGTGTGTGTGAAATTACATTGTATTTTGTTACTCCTCTAACATGATTTTTTTTTCCCCCTCTCTCTTTCTGGTTTGGGTTTGTTGGCACGGCTGGCAATGGCGGTTCGTTTTTGGTCCTCTCTGTCCGTATGTGTGTGTTCAGGCTTTTATGGTTTGAGCGATTCGGACCTGGACACAGTGTTCCGACTTCCCACCACCACCTTCATCGGGGGCAGTGAAAGCGCCCTGCCACTCAGGGAGATCATCCGCCGCTTAGAGGTACACATGCTGCAGTGCAGTATTTAACCCTTTATCTCTCGTCACGTTGGATCTAAATTGTTAGGTCACACAAACAGTGCTGACGTGGAATGAAAGTAAGATACATGCAGTGATCAACAGCATATTTAATTAAAAAAAAAAAAAAGAGTGTAGCGAGCCTGTACAGTGATTTTTATCAATTGACAGTGCAAATCATATTTAAATATTATAGCCTTTTTTTTTGCTTATATAAAGGAATCAAAAGCAGTGAATATTTATATAGAGGCTGAATAGTAATAAACATTTATACCACAGTACTGCTGGTCAATTGTCACTGGTCAGAAGATGTTGATTAATTTTCCATAAGAGCAGTTAGTTCCCGCCACAAGGCTTCTATAATAACAGCTTACAGAGACTGGAGGAGTCTCCGGTGTAACAGTCATAGGTAAGTAACTGTAAAGTTTTCCGACACCGGAAAGTCTTCAGGGCGGTGGGCTTTGTGGTTTGTGGTTTCTCAGTAACATGCCATGCTTCATTTTTTTTATTTATTTATTTTTTTTCTATTTGTGTTATTAACTTCGAGAGAGAAACCAATAAAGGCTGATGTGATAACAGGAATTAACTTATTTCCCAGATATTTCACATCATCAAATGTAACGATAAAATTTTTTAAAAAGTACATGTTGTGTTTTAATGAATAAACCCTCTTAGTGTTGATGAATTGCTGTGGAATAAGAAGAATAAAACTGTGTTATTGGAAAATAATCAACTTGTATTACGTTACTACAACAGCACTCCCTGTCATGTTTTAATTCGTACAGAAATATAAGTATTGAAAGTTATAGTTCATGTTGAGCAATCCCTTTAAACATTGTGTTTTTCTTGTATGGTTATGAACCGACTGTGTATGCAGTGGAAGAATGTAGTGATGTGTGTAAATGCTGCCCCCTGGATTGCAGATGGCATACTGTCAGCACATTGGAGTGGAGTTTATGTTCATCAATAACTTAGAGCAGTGCCAATGGATCCGGCAGAAGTTTGAGAAGCCTGGCACGATGCAGTTCACTCCAGAGGAGAAACGTAACCTTCTAGCCCGCATGGTCCGCTCTACTAGGTGGGCAAAATTTTACGGTGTCCTTTTCAGCTGATTTGAAATGAGTTTTGTGGTTTCTTTTGCAAAGTTTTTACAAATTTACACATTTTAGTTGAATACCCCTGCCGTGGATCATACTATGGTATGGTGGGGTTTTTTCTGCTTCCAACAGATTTGAAGAGTTCCTACAGAGGAAGTGGTCCTCAGAGAAGCGTTTTGGACTGGAGGGATGCGAAGCACTTATCCCTGCCCTCAAGACAATCATTGACAAGTCGAGTGAGAACGGTGTAGAGAATGTGATCTTGGGCATGCCCCACAGGTACCTCAGCCACTCTTTGCCACATTTTAGTCATGGCTTGGATAAGTTTGAGTAAGATTGCATGCATAAAGAGTGTTTCACATCAGTATTCCTTTCCCAACAGGGGACGTTTGAATGTACTGGCCAACGTCATCCGTAAAGAGCTGGAGCAGATCTTTTGTCAGTTTGATTCCAAGCTTGAGGCTGCTGATGAGGTTGGCTTTTTAAGTCTTTTGTCATACTAGTCTTGACTGCTCATAACAGTGATTATCCTAATTAGTAATTAGCTTTAGATTAGCTACGTGTATCTTTAAATGTGACATTTTTACACACAGTGGTGGGCAATATTACAAAACTAGAAAAAAGCCTTTCCTGACAAAAATACGGAGTAATTTTGCAGTCAACGCAATTCCCAGTTGTCATGAAGGGGTTGATGGGGCATTGTCAGGCGGTTGCTATGGTAAAAGATTTGGTACATAATTTGCTATGCTGTGCTATAGGTCCACAATTAGGTGGACCAGGCTTTTCCTTTGCTTGAGTAGAGAGCAGGAGTACTACAGAATGGTCAAGTTTTATGTCTGTAGCACATACGGTTTTGCACAAGTTTAAAAAAGTTTCCATTCATTCCTTTAGGAAAAAACTCACCTCAAATGGCCGCTATGCAGGAACTGCATGCCCACTCAAAACTCTGTAGAAAAGCACCCCTTTCCCAAGCTGCTGTACAATCTGGCATTTGTTCCATTTTGATATCTTGCAAACTGCAGGACTAGTTAGCAGAAAAAATTTTGGAAGAAGAATAATCTCGATTTCGAAGGCATTTTTTCAAATCGTTTTTTTTTTTTTTTTTTTTTACATTTTACAATTCTGAAAATTAAGTCCAAAATGTTGCCATCAAATAAGCTTCAGTTTGTGAAAAAAATAAATTATTAAAATATGTCAAGATGTCCATGATATCACAGTATCGGATTTATATTAATTATCACCCAGCCCTAGTCACACAATTATAAATGAGAGGACAAAATGCATGGAAAGAATGAAATGGAGAAGAACAAAAAAAAACACCTGCAGTTAAAAGAAAATAGAATTCCAGTGGTTTTATGGGGTCATTGCGAATTTCTTTTCTGTCATGCTTAGCCTTTGGATTTAGAGCATTGATTTAGAGTAGTTCATTCTGTGTTCTTTCTGTTTCCCTTCTGTTGTCTGTCTGTCAGGGTTCAGGTGATGTGAAATATCATTTGGGGATGTATCACAGAAGGATTAACCGCGCGACTGACCGCAACATCACCCTGTCTCTGGTGGCCAACCCCTCTCACCTGGAGGCAGTGAACCCGGTAGTGCAGGGCAAGACCAAGGCTGAGCAATT
Organism: Pangasianodon hypophthalmus; assembly: GCF_027358585.1. Lineage (NCBI taxonomy): Eukaryota > Metazoa > Chordata > Actinopteri > Siluriformes > Pangasiidae > Pangasianodon > Pangasianodon hypophthalmus. The sequence goes on along the minus strand of NC_069726.1, from coordinate 6,010,714 downwards.
CTACTGCGGAGACACTGAAGGCAACAGGGTCTGCACTTACTACTACCTATCTTACAAACCCAGACTGCTTATTCCTGTAACTGTCAAGCCATAAATATGTTATATTTTTATAACATAAATTTCACCGTTAGATGATCTTTAAAAATATTGAGTAAAACACCCATTCAGATCCTATATACTGCCTAGGACAGGTTGTATGCCGTGTCCTTTAAAATCTCATGAAGACATAGTAAGGGAACGGTAGCATACTGCTTTCCAAAAATATGTATGTATCAACTGAATGGCTTATTGCTTATTCAATTCTAAGTCTATTGCATGCTTGCTTGTTAAACGTAAATAATACTAACCTTTATTGTATAGCTAAACTTGGGTTTTAAGTACAGTGAGTGACATTAAACTGGAATGCACGTTACTTTCAATATCTATGCAAATTGGAACGCTACAGAATAAAAGAAAAAATACATAAAGTGTCTTAACGTGTTCGGTCAACCATTAAACCATTCAGTCAGCCTTCGTGCCATATGAAAGTCATCCTAGAAGAGACAACTTGCTTCAAGTGGAAACGTTTCACCATAGGGTAAAGGTATTCAGAATAACTTTGTATTGATTTGCAGTGACACGTCCCTCTAAGGGGACAATTGGACACACAAACTGTGCCAGCAAAAATGCCATCCACTGCAAGACAGAGTCATCAGACCCCCTGTACCATGAGTGGTGTAAAGCCACTCATGCTCTCGCCCACTTGTTTGGAATATGGTTGAATAAGGATGACTCATCTGACTGTCTCACTTTTTTTTCCCCCACGTCTCTGTAGAACATTGCCTTTGGTTTTTTGCACTACTGAACTCTCGGATGTCTTTCTAATGAGGTGTTTATGCAATGCAACCCTGCTATAACTTCCTTCCTTGTCTATGCTTTTGTTCACGTCCAGAATTTACATTCTCTTTCACCTAAAGAACTGTCGCTCTTCTGTTGTTTCTTATACATCACAATAATACATGAATATCAGTCACTGACTTGGTGCTTTTGACCACAATTTCCAAACTGATATACTGATGTTTTCCCATAGATTTAAATGCAGATATTACTTCACACTCTAGTCACTGTTACTATTGAAACAAAGCCAGTTGAGTCATGTTTGTGACTGAAGCGCCTGCTATCAGTGCCCCAGTAATGAACCCTTTTTCAAAGGCACTTAGAGCTTTTTCTCCTACCATCTTAATCTAAAATCTAGGTCAGATAGGCTTGGCATTTTAATGCGCGTAACAGTGCATTATATGACGGCAATTGTTTAAATGTATCTCACGGTATGCCTGTCTAGAAGCATCTGCACATTCTTCACTCAGTTATTCAGGATTTTCCTGTAACTTGTAATCTGTCTATATATGTTGTGTCCACTTTCATTTTGTGGAATCTTGCCTGACCAGCTTTTCACTGTACGAGAACAGGGGAAGCAGCATAGACATCTTTAATGTCTCAACCTGCTTCATGAAAAGTGCATATTTTGACTTTACTGTGGCCTTCCCCACAGGTGATGTCTATTCTGCTACATGGAGATGCAGCATTTGCCGGTCAGGGCATCGTGTATGAAACCTTTCACCTGAGTGATCTTCCCTCCTACACCACTCATGGCACAGTACATGTGGTCGTCAACAACCAGGTGTGTGTCCCATCCCCTCATTTCAGATGAACCTGCCCAAGTATATTACAACAACCATTCAGCTATAGTTGTGCCAGCTATATTTGTAATAAAGTTCACTTAAAAATGTGATACAAGAAAATGGGACGGTGAATAATGTCCAGATTTGTGTTTATTTCATTTACCCATAAGTATCAGTATCATACAAATACCTTGTGGACTTAGACTTAAATGGAGACAAAGTGACAGGGTGAATGCAACAGGACACACGGGTTCAATGGATGCCTGTTCGCTTTTCTTTCGTTTCAGTTTCTTTCTACTGTAGACTTGTATATGGCTAGACTGACAATGATAAGCTCTCTGCTACTCTCTATTAATCGGCCTTTGATGTTATGCTTTACACCAAATGCTAAAATGCATCGTCCAGTGTATCAACCTACAACAATGTTGGGAAAAAAAAAACACTGCGAAAATCAGAGTTGGACTATGTTCTTAGCAAAGATAAATCTATATGATTTCTTCTTTGCTGCTACACTAAAGCTCTGTGGTATGAATGAATACAATAACAGCGTCAGCTTTTGGCTCTTCAAGGGCTCATTTGGTACCCCCACAGATATCAGTCCATCCATTAAGTGCTAATGCGTGTGCTTAAAATCATTTCAGGACACAATCCAAATATATGAAATGGGCAAGTTTACACAACAACTCTTTACTGGTTACTTGGGACATATTCTTGAATAAAGGAATAGTTCCTACCCTCAACCATCTTGTGTTGTCTTATTAGATTGGCTTCACCACTGACCCACGTATGGCTCGCTCTTCTCCCTATCCCACTGACGTGGCCCGGGTGGTTAATGCCCCCATCTTCCACGTTAATGCTGACGACCCTGAGGCCGTGATGTACGTGTGCAATGTTGCTGCCGAGTGGAGGGCGACGTTCCATAAAGACGTGGTAGTGGACTTGGTAAGCCGCAGACTCCCTGTTCTTTCCTACCACAAATGAGCACTTCTTTAATTCGAACGTTACCTCTGTGATCGCATAGTATCATTTACATCTCATGTGTTTGGTTCAGTTTCTGTTTTTACTTTGATACATGGACGGATTTGTAGGTATGTTACCGGCGGAACGGCCACAACGAGATGGATGAGCCGATGTTCACGCAGCCACTGATGTACAAACGGATTAAAATGCAGAAGACTGTATTGCAGAAATATGCAGAGAAGCTCATATCAGAGGAAGTTGTCACCAGGCAGGAGTATGAGGTCAGATGGCAGGACGTATACACATATGATAATCAAACACAATTCAGCACATAAAGAAATGAACATAATCTGCATTATATACACACTATAGTTAATTATGGGAATCTTAAGGCAAATGTTCTTCACTGCACACCATTAGGAAGAGATCGCTAATTATGACAAGATCTGCGAGGAGGCTTACGCACGTTCCAAAGACAAGAAGATCCTCCACATAAAACACTGGCTTGACTCTCCCTGGCCTGGTATGTGCCTGTGTGACAGTGTGTTATGGATCAAAGTTTTCCATTACTACCATAGCGTTGCTTCATAACAATCTTATAGAGGTGCTGTTTCACTCCACCCCGAACCAAAACATTTCACTTTATCTGCTTCTGTACCAGTGACTAAGATACATGTGTCCTAGTTGTAGCCTCATTGACTTAAATGGGAATGACTGGGTGTGCAGATTTCTTCACTCTGGATGGCCAGCCTAAGAGCATGAGCTGTCCCTCCACCGGCCTGAATGAAGAGCAGCTTGTCCACATCGGAAAAGTGGCCTCCTCTGTGCCTGTTGATGGCTTCACCATCCACGGAGGTGTGTTTCACCACTCTCACATGTACAAACAGTAACGTTCACAAAACTAAATCCATTTTCTCTCTCTACGAGGTCTGAGCCGCATCCTGAAGAGCAGAGAGGCGATGGTGGAGAACCGGACGGTGGACTGGGCCCTGGCCGAGTACATGGCCTTTGGCTCCTTGCTGAAAGAGGGCATCCATGTGCGACTTAGCGGCCAGGACGTGGAGAGAGGCACCTTCAGGTTCTGCTCACATTAATGCGTTACAGAGTAGATTGTTTACCTCTGACGTGACTCAAAACGTATCAGATTGCTAGTAGTTACTCTAATGGACTCTCTTTGTCCTGACCGTAGCCACCGCCACCATGTACTGCATGATCAGAAGGTAGACAAGAAAACTTGCATCCCTATGAATCACCTCGACCAAAACCAAGCTCCTTACACTGTGTGCAATAGCTCGCTGTCTGAGTATGGGGTATTAGGTAAGTGTTGTACATCTTAGATTATATGACATGGAAACTAACCTTTCTTCTTGTGTAAATGATGTCATACTTAAACTAGAGCTGTGTTTCAGACTGCATGCTTATCAGCTGTCTAGTGTGTTCACACTGAGACATACAAACAAATTTATTTTACTGGCTAAATTTGCTGAACAAATGAAGTGTGGAACAATTGCCACCTTTTGCATTAATTGTCTTATCTTGCACCACAGAGCAGAAGAGTTAGGGCTTGTAGAAGATGACAGAAACATCATGGTTACTGATTATGGTGACACAGAGTTTATCCGCAGTGCCATTTCTGTACAGTTAATTAACGACTACATTAAATTGAATGTAACATTGAATGCAGTCTGCCACTACTGGTTCCATCACATGCATATTTAGCACCTTTAAATGCAAAGCATAAATGCAAACCTTAAATGCAGAACAGATGGTTATTATGTTATTAGGCCGTGTTTTGAGACACAACTTAACCCTATAAAGTGTGATTATTAACCCCGTCCCTATCTAGGCTTTGAGTTGGGCTTTGCGATGGCTAGCCCTAATGCACTGGTGCTCTGGGAGGCACAGTTCGGAGACTTCCACAACACAGCCCAGTGCATCATCGACCAGTTTATCTGCGCTGGCCAGGCCAAGTGGGTGCGCCAAAATGGCATTGTCCTACTGCTTCCCCATGGCATGGAGGGAATGGTATGTTCCAGTTCTCCCTAAATTCTCTCTATTGATTTTAAATCTTTACAATTCGTAAGACACAGCTGATGTTCTTAGGGTCCTGAACACTCCTCTGCTCGTCCAGAGCGCTTCCTTCAGATGTGCAACGATGATCCTGATGTTTTCCCTGTAAGTCCCACACTATACTTCTGTACTGGAGTCAATTTTGTATGTCTTTGCTGATACTATTTATGTTCATTTCAGAAAATCACAGCTGACTTTGAGGTGCAGCAGCTCTATGACTGTAACTGGATCGTGGTGAACTGCTCCACCCCAGCCAACTACTTTCATGTGCTGAGGAGGCAGATCCTTCAAGCGTTCCGCAAACCTGTGAGAGCCACCAACCATACATACATACATACATACATACATACATGCACTGCTGTTCAATACCTAAAGTTCACTAGAATTCTTGAAGGTCACATGTATTTTACCAACTACTGTTGTAACCAGTTTATCCAGTTTGTTTTTAGGCTTTTGAAAGGTCTGAGATTTAATTACATTTAATTTCACTAAAGTCACCCAATAAAATTTGTCATTGGACAACAGAAAAGGGTAGCCTAAACAGAAATCCAGATCCAACGAATATGCAGTGCCATGCAATACAAGTGCTACTTGGCCTGTATTTGCATATTGGAAGATGCTAGAGTCCTAGCTTGCGTAACTTAAAGTTCAATTAAATGAGATTGCAGCTCATTTATCTTACTTAGAAAATGCTACAAAGCTGCTGAGGTGACCCTTTCTGCACTCAATTAATTTGCACCCTCGAATTAAAGGTTAAACGTTAAAGGTTCTAATCATGTTTTGTTACATTTATGGTCACTTTATTAATACCCAGGACATTTATTAGTCACAGATAAAGTAATTCATTTCTAAAATTAACAAAAAATTAATCTCTCTTCAACAGTAGTCGACACAAAGTCTTAATCACTTTTTTTTTTTTTAACTTGCACCTACAGCTAATTATTTTCACCCCCAAATCCTTGTTACGTCACCCGGAAGCCAAGTCCAATTTTGACGACATGCTCCAAGGTGAGTGTTTTCAGTACATTTAAAACCTTGTCTTATTTTGCCACTGAAAAGGTAATACATGTTTTTTTTCTAACTTATTTCTTGCACTAATATTAGGGCTGTACCATTTCAATACTAAGCATTGAATTAACCACTGTTGGCTTGACATGGTGTGTTGGTATCAGACTGGATTTGACACATTCTTTTCTGATGAAAAGCTGGGTGCCAGCATACCTGGGATGTGTTGCCTCCATGTACTTGCAGAGAGCAAGCCTGCTTTCTGTTAGCATGTTGCTTGTGTATTTCATTCTCTCAAAGACATTAATAGCAAATGAATGCTCTAGTGCCTGTCCAATCTCACTAATGGAGCAGTGTCACGTTTCGGCATCACTCAGCCCTACTATTGTTATTGTATTCAAAAGGAACAGATTGTGTATCCCTAAGTAAGGTTTTCTTTAATCATATACCCAGCATCAGAAATGGTAGTTGCATTCAACACTACACATCTAATTCCATGCAATATTATTATACTTTTGGTATGTTTCTGAGTTTAGTGTTTTACAATATTGATTTTTGACACACTGACCCAAATCACTGGTCACTGCACTTGAACATATATTCTCAATTTTTGTGACCATTTTGCTGTTTGTGTTAATGTTTTTTGTACTGTTTGGATATGTGAAGGCACACACTTCAAGCGTTTGATCCCAGAGGAGGGCTCAGCATCCCAGAATCCAGCTGCAGTAAAGCGCATCATCTTCTGCACTGGCAAAGTGTACTATGACCTGACCAAACAGCGCAAGAACAAAGAAATGGAGGCTACTGTGGCTATTGCCCGCATCGAACAGGTGCTATGCGCAGATACACTTCTGATGAATAAGCTGACCATGTGAGGAAAATGATTCCTGTTTCAAATACTTGTAATGTTCTAGTATGTAATTAGTATTACATATTAATCCAGTGTATACATATTACATACTATTATAGTAGATGAGTGTTACATAATATTTTAGTGCATAGGTATTATGTATTATTCTACTAGATAAGTACACTCTATGGCCAAAAGTATGTGGACACCTGACCATCACACCCATATGTGAGCCTTCTCCAAACTGTTGTCATAAAGTTAGAAGCACACAATTGTACAGAATGTCTTTGTAGGCTGTAGCATTACAATTTCCCTTCACTGTAATGAAGAGGCCCAAACCTGTTCCAGCATGTCAATGCCTCTGTGCACAAAGCAGGCTCCATAAACACATGGTTATAATAACATTCTAGTACACAAGTATTACATACTATTCTAGTATCTGATTATAGCATACTATTCTATACCTTGAGTACAGCATATTACTACTACCACTACAACACAAGTATACTATTATTCTCTCTTTTTTTAGATATATAATATATACACACACACAGATACACGCATGCATACATCAGTAACACATATGCTCTGGCACCAAATGTTGGACCACCAACATCTAGTCAGGAAAAACAGGCATGTCTGCTTGCCTGTCAATCATGTTATTTGACAGTTAAATCTCTCCTTTGCACTTACATTCAGGCATTCTAGGGGGCGTGGCATTGGCAAGAAAAGAGAGGCTGTAAATCTGCTAGCGAACTCGATAGACAAATGACATACTGTAGCAAACATCTCAGTCAGCTTCACAATTTAGCTAACTTTTATTTTTTGCAGCTCTCTCCATTCCCGTTTGACTTGGTGAAGGCAGAGATTGATAAGTATCCAGAGGCTGAGCTGGTGTGGTGCCAAGAGGAGCACAAGAACCAGGGTTACTATGACTACATCAGGCCGCGCATCCACACCACCATTGCCCATGAACGTCCTGTCTGGTAAACTTTTCTCCGCCTCTCTGGAGTCTCTGTTTTCATGTTTCTGGAATTCCTGTTTACAGCAGTGTTTCTTTTGTTTGTGTTTTGCTCTGATCCTCAGGTACGCTGGGCGTGAGCCTGCTGCTGCCCCGGCCACTGGGAACAAGAAAGCCCATCTACTGGAGCTGGATCGTTTCCTGAACACAGCCTTCAACCTGGATGCCTTCCAGGACCAGCCCTAAACACCACTCCACCCAAAACCCCCTGCTGCCTGCTAGGAAAGCGCCACCCTTTCATCTGTCTTCATCTCCAGCCACAGATACAATGATTCTGTTCCCCAGTCATTACGCTGGCACCGTCTCTGTATTGCAACAGTAATAGAGCATCAGAGATGGTAAGTCAGGCTAGACTTTTTTAAAATTAAATTCAAAACACTGGATGAAACTGGGACCATTATGCAGATATTCCAGGAGAGATGGGAGACAGACTGCACGTCTTCAATATTGCGGCTTTTACTGCTGACATGGTGCATGAATCAATAAACATTTTAGACTTTTTTTTTTTAAACACTATTTATGTATCAAAGCGCACACAAAAATGCAATGAAAGGTTTGTGACACTCCGTGTACACCTTTGTCCAAACATGCGTTTCTAAGCAGGAGTACAAGACCAGTACAAGTAAAGGTTTTATGAGCGAGTCGAAGGAAATGGACAATTTTTCATGGATCGAACCTGTGGATATTGTTTTTAACAGGTTGTGAATGGAATATTTTATGCTTGCCCGTTTTAGATATTAAATTTCACTGACCAATTGATTGTACACATGACCCATTTGTCCTGTGGCAATAACTCAGGCTTTGCAAAGGAGAAGAGCGAAAGCAGAGTATATACCTCTTCTGTTATTTATATCCTTCTCAATTCTTCTCTTCGCTGACCTCTATGCTAAAACATAACACTCAGGAGGCTACTCAAACAGAAAGATGAAATATCCTTTTATCGTCAAACATGATGTCAAACAGACCTCTACAAAACTAGTGAAAGGAAATTTTATTTATTTTCTTAATATTGTTTGTTGGATTCTTAAAATACCTCACTCAATAAAAGCATCTTGGTTTCATTGAGATTTTTATTCCTTCTCTTCATAAACTGTATGTGCACAATGGTGCAATTAAAGGAATTTAATTTTAATTTCCAAAACAAATTGACATTACTTATTAAAAGAAATATCTACCCTGCATTTTTTTTTTTGTAATGAAAATCCCATGAAAACAGTTTTATAAAGTGCTTCACACCAAAGACAATATTTTCATTTAAGTTTCTGCTGCGGTTAAATGTATACCCTGACACCAGAATTGAACACCATTTACAGTTTCTACATTAAGAGAAATACAGTATTGATTTAATGTACTGCTTCCCAAGAACTGCAGGCTTTCACAGCTGACTGGGGCGAACACACATCTTCTCGCTGATGTAGTCAAACACATTCTTTGCTTTATGATGATGATGACTGTAATACCTACAGTAGTCCTGCAGCAGATTGTATAACTTGCCTGCGGAAGGATGGAGACTTTAAGAGCTGAGTTTACTGTAATAAAACACTGAACGCTGTTAAGGCTATTATGTTACAACAGCATGTTAATGTGGGAAAAATGTGCTACTCTGGTACACTACTGTTTTGAAATATTAGGGTTAGACTCATGTGCTACTCACCCACAGTCATCTTTTGACTCTTCAGTAACTCATGCATTCTCTGCAGGTCCTCTGCCTGCTTCCTATTTTCAAAGGTGAAGTAGGCCAAGTCTCGCTTAGCCACAGCTGCAGCCATCATCTGGATAAGAGCTTTTACAGGCCAGTGAGAGATTAGGTAAAAAAAAAAATGTTTTGAAATATACTAATGTCCATTATATGCAGCATAGCATGATGTTTGGGGCAGACACTGCTGATTACCTTTGAGCATTGGATCACCTTTAAAAGCTCCGCATCCCCAGTTGCCAGTTGCAACAGCAGGAGTGTATTCAGAAGGAATGTTAGAATCCTCCTTGAAGCCGACGTACGCCTTTAAAAACAACAATGGAGAATAAAATTCAGCCCACCCAATATAAGGCACAAAGTTGTTCATGTTTCAGAGAGACGGCTGACCTTGAGGAGCTCTCGTTTTATGCTTTTCTCAGTGAACTGCTGTCTTGGGTCAGCAAAATTCAAAGCATCAATGGCAACAATCTGACAGTAACGCCGTTTCCATTCATCCCTATAACAAAGCCACGGGATTAAAAACTACTATTACTCAATGCTTCATTGATAAAACTAACTTTTAGCAGATAGTAACTAAGGCCTAATGGACAGCTGGATAATATGTCAGCTAATATATCAGATAATCCATTATTACAGTTTCACAATTAATGTATTTACAAATAAATTCATATGCAATATTAATAATGTAAAATTGCTCTGAATTTGCACTTCTAAAATCTCCAGTTTACTCGAGGTGAGCTTATTTGCATTTTCTTGCTTAGGTGTTTACCTTTCGGTGCTGTCTGTATGGGGGCTGTGCCACTCAAAGTTATCGCTGTAGCCGGACGTATTGCTGTACATCTGGGCGCCTGAAGAAACAGTGGCCATTTTTTAAATTTGAAATTCTTTTTAGTTTTAGAGCATTTCTATTCTATAGTCTTAGCACAAATTTTGAAGTGCTAGTAACTCATTTATTCTGACAGCATGCGAGGGCTCGAATTTGGGGTCAAGAGTTGCTGTTTTTGGAAAACTCTCATGTTGGATTAGCCTAGTAGACATATTAATCTCTATTAATAAGAAAAAAAATGCATCCTCTGATGCATTTTCTATATTTCTGACTTGTTCAACCAAGCCTCTGAGCAGTATATTTTCAGCACACTGTTGTGTGAACTGTGCTCCTCTAAACCCTTGTGTTGCTGCTAACATTAACACTACCTCTAATACTCCTCCAGGTGTACGATTTTCACTTGATTCAGGCTCAGCTTATGGTTATTTACTGTTATGTGCTTTTTGGTTAAATATGGCATATGGCCTATATGGCATTTGCTTGCTTATCATGTGCCATTTTGGTGTCTCTAATAAATCCAATTAGAATTCACACAATAAAATGCTATCATGCAGATGAGCGTAACTATGTCTGTGGTTAATGCTATTTTTCCGCAAAGCAGGTGGAAAAATATCATCAGATAGCACTAAACCTAGCCTACTTAGACTAACCTTAAAAAAAATATGAAATTAAAAAGTCAAATCCAGAAATAACTCACCTCTTACATACATGTCTAGTTTTTTTGTTGTCATTTACATGTCAGAGGATATTTAGAGTCACCTTTGGTTTTTGTTATCGGCACCCAAATCCTATTAGTTTAAGATGACCAAACCATCTCAGAAAAGTCCACTGGCTCCTACCTGTGATCTTCAGGCATTCGTTGTCAGCCAGTTTTTCAGTAAAGAGCCTGGCCACAATCAGTTCAGGGCACTGTATGAAGCGAATCTCTTCCTGTACCAGTCCTTGCCCGAGCACTCCTCCACCCACAAACTTGGAGGCAAAATCCACCTTTCCAGAGTGAGAGAGAAAAGGATCATGAGGTTTCACTGGTTACTATGGTAACTGGTTAAATTAAAGTGAACGCATCTCAGCCCACTTAGTTCTTCATTATAATATAATGATATCTAAAATAACCAGTAACCTGCAGAATCTAACCTGGGTGTTGAGTTTGAAAGACTAACCTGCAGCATGCCTTGACCCTCCCTCTCGATCAAGCCTTTCGAATACACACGGAGGTTGGTCATATTTTCCATCTGCCTAGAAGTCAAACCGAATTAGTGAGAGCTTACTCTGCATGATTGCATTTACTTCACAAACCAACTGAAGGTCACTTACTTATTCCATTCAGGCCACTTAGAGGGGTGAAGGCAAATTCTTTCAAAAGTGACCAGTCCAATTGGTTTGGTGGCTGTTCCACAACACAGAACAACATAATGCACTAACGGTAAGCATTACAATTTTCAATGTGACAAGAAAGATGTGTCAGAATGAGGTGATGTCCAGTGAACAACACTGAGTGAGTCTTATATCTTCAATGAGCTTCTCATCTGCTCATGACTCCAGACAGTTAAAGCAACCTACTATTATAATGACAATATACCGATGTGCCTTCATTACCTTCTTCGGTTACAGTGTTGAAGTAGTGAAAAAGGGCTCTCAGCTTCTCCAACGTCCGTGGAGACCTAACAGCAAACAGGCTGTGCAAAGAACAAAAGCAGAATGCATGATTTTAGATTTATAGAAGTGCAAGTGTGACACTCAGGAACTCAAGATAAGGACCCTGTGAGGCTGCAACGCTACCCACTGTGTCTCCGTGCAGCCAATAAAAGCTTGTACATTTTTCGTTTGTCTAGTGGCAAACAATTATCTAGTGCATATGAGCAGGTGTTTTATTATAAGTAATTTTATAAGCTAGGAGTCTGGTGAAATTTAGGAATAATCTAATTAAACCTTGTCTATAACTGTTAGTAGTAAAAGAGGAAGGACGTTTATTTACTTTTATTTTAGTTATTGAGTTAGGGAAGACTTTTTTTAGTTAACTAATTAAAAAAAGCGCAGCATGGTGGCCCAGTGGATGGCGTTATTCCCTCCCAGGTCCAGAATCCTTGGTTCGATCCTCAGCTTGTTCTCCTCAAGTCATTGTGGGAGGGACGGCATTATGCTCTCTCCCCTGTCAATCATAGCGCCACTAGCCAATCGTGGGCATCTGCGAGCTCATGTATGTGGAAGAGGGCAGACAGTGATGCAGTTTGAAAAGATGCGGTTGGCTTCAGAGGAAGCACATACTAGCCTTCACCCTCCCTGGTTGGTCATGTGAGATGGAGCTAGTGTAGCTAGTTGATGGGAATGACCCAAAAAAATAAATAAAAAACAACAAAAAGAAAAGCCTGGGTTTCTTGAGAAGCACCTTTGCAAATAAAGTGCTCTTACACAAAGTAACATGTACTATAAAAGGAAGTGAAGTAGAGTGAACTGTGACACCTGCTGAAGTTGATGGTGGGGAAATTGCCGTATTCACTGCCGGCATGACGTGTGTTTCTGTGGGGAAAGGTGCAGAAGAAAGCATTGGCCAGCAGGCAGGAGATTTGCTCCTGGGACATCGTTATGGTGTGGCTGCAGTTCTGCCTCAGCAAAGGGATGGGCTGCACACATGCACAACACAGAAATAAACTAACGGCCCAAAATAATGAAATGACAAAAATGTATTCACAGGGAAAATCTTTACATTGACTTAATAAATAGAATTCTAAAGAGGTACTTACATGTTGGATGAGCTCAGGCAGTTTCAGTGCCAGTTTGGCCATTTTTGAGATCAAATGGGAAAAATTGTTCTCCAGCTTTGGTAATCTCTGGGGAATTAATTCATAAATACGCAATCACTATTGTGTAAAATATATCAGTAAGTTGCTTTGTAGGTATAGTGTTTCCCAACTGGTGCTATACACATTTAGTCACTCCCTCTCTATTCTATCAATCAACGGCCAAGGACCACCACAGGACCACAGCCGAGCAGGTGATATCTGGCTAGTGGACCATTTTCAGCCAGCAGTGACACTGACATGCTACTGTTCATCAGGCAGAGCAGCATTACTGGGGTGTTTAAACACTGCTCATTTACTGGTCACTGTATTAGCAAGGCTACCTTGTTGTTCCATCTTGCAGGTGTACAGTAGGCCAGATTTATACTTGGTGTGAATATGGCACCAACAAACATCCCATTGTTCACAAACTTGTCTGAATACTTTCTGTACCTCTGGACTCTAAACAATTTTCACCAGCACTGGGATACCTTCTTCAACCACTTCCGCTGGACAGCTCAACAGTGAAGATGACGGGAGTTGATTGGGTTATGAAAACATGGATCTTGAGAAAACAGCAGAACCAATGGCAGTGGTGCCAAAGAAGATGGTACCATTAAACGATCCATTAATCTTGACAAACCATTAATCAAACCATTAATCTTGTGACAACAGAGTTTATTTCTCTCATTATACCGATGCTGCTTGTGTTCTTCAGGGCGTTGCTTCACTATCCTGCCTTCAACATTTATATTGCTATTCCACTACATGCGCACATTGCATAAAATTTTTCGGGTATGCACATCTGTTGCGCGCTGTGGCGGTGCAGCAGGTAATGTCGCCACCTCACAGCTCCATGGTCCCTGGCTCGATCCTGAGTTTCACATGATCTCGTTGTGTCTATGTGGGGTTCCTCCAGGTTCCTCCAATGAACTGGCGTTCAATCCAGGGTGTATTCCCACTTAGTCCCCAATGTTCATGGGATAGACTCCAGATCCACAGAGACCTTAACCATGATAAAGCAGTTACTTAAAGGACGAATGAATGAACAAGCAATGTGCCAAATGTACACAGGATACACACCGTTAACAGCAAGTATAAACCAGGCCTTAGAAACTAAAGGTTATCTTTAACGATGCAGTGTGTTGATCTCTATCTTTCATCATGTCCATTTCTGAAAACAGGACTGCTGTTGGCTGGTTATTTTTGTTTGGTAGATCACCAGGAACACCAGTCCAACACCCAAATTGTATCTGGTCGGCTGTGGCCTTCTGATCGTCTCTGAGAGGGCTGTCAAATTGTCCAGAGCAACCTTTGGGCTACAGTCATTAGCTTATTTAATCACTGACCTCTACATATGTGTAAAGGGCTTCGAAACTCCAGTCCTTATTGTGGGCTGGATTGTACATTTTAATGGCCCCCTGAAATAACAGAAGACACTCAGTTGTAAACACTGCCCTGTACATACTTTGAATTTTATGTTGTACGTACATTATAATACCTCTACATCTCCTACTGAAGCACCCCTTTGCGTAAGTTTTTTCAGAGCTCTATCTGTGACTGCCCAGCGAGGCTCCATGGCATTCGGTGGCTATGAAAAAAAAAAACACATAATAAATATATTTTCAGTGATGGAAACTCCCTCTACAAATTTAGTACCGAAAGTGTTTGAAACAATACACTTACATAATGTTGGGGTAATTTCACATGCTTGCTGTCCCAAACGTGCTTTCCCTTATATGGAACTATTCTGCCAGCATAAAATTCCTTTATCTGTTGAGACAAAATGATTTGCATGGATGGCTGAAGTTACACTCACTACTAACCTTTGCACGTAATTATACGCATGTCCCTGTCTCTCTGTCAAGTTGCTAAGCTACCACTGTCCTGTATAGAAATGAAAAACCACAAGTTACTATTCTAATGCCACAAGGTGCTTAACAAATAAAGCTTGGTGTGTGGCTGTTTTATGATTTGATATTAATGTTAAGGCTCTTACATCTATAAGCACTGTGTGTTGCCTGTTTGCAGACAGTTTGTCCAGCTGCATGTGGCACTCAGGTGTGCTCTTCAGCTTTCCCTCATCCCGTGTATCTCCTGACCGTGCTTCAGCCCCTGGTTTTTGCCTCGAGTCGGTGGCCTCATTACCGGAGGACTGACTGTGCCTTTGTTTCGGGGATGAGCTGTCCGTTGTCTCTCGGCTCGTTCCTGCTCTGCTTTCCCCGGCCATGTCTGAGTGATCGAGGCAAGCCTTCACTTGAGAGCTGTCATTTTTACAAGCCATCTGATGGGAAAGAGGGTGAGAGTGGATTCATTTCTAAAGAGGTAAAGATAATTCAGTTCAGAAAATAACTGTATAACTATTAATCCCGATATGAATATAAAATGAAAATACAAATGTATAGTGTTTATGGAGAAAACGCCTCAGGCCCAGGGTTCCAGGGATACGCTCCAAAACCAGAGAGAACCTGAAGATGAATGAATGAATTTGTGGTGAATAAGTACAAAACATTTTCAGGTTGTAATGGCATCCACACCATCTACAGACATCAAGTTGTGTGTGTGTGTGTGTGCATGATTTCTATCATAAGAAATAAATATGGCAACATAATAGCCCAAAATCCTAAAGTATAAGGCCATGCAATTTCATATTTTCCCCCCATATTTCTCCCCAATTTGGTCACCTGCCAGTTCCCCCTATCATACAACTACTAACATCCAGCTTACACATCCTTCCTCCAACCACATCTTTTCAAACTGCGGCTCATGTTGCATCACAGGGCAGTGTAACACACTCGAAGGAAAGCGTTATCTACCCTCTTCTGCACACACCCATGGATGACTGTAGCACCTTCAGGGTTCAAACTCTTGACCTGCTGATGATATGGCGAACACTTTTCTGCCGCACGACTTGGAAGTCCCTGTCATTTCAAATTTAAGACAATATAACACTTATTTAGGCATTTAATTGTTTGTTTGTTTGAATGAACTATGTGTTGTCCACTGATTTAATATTAATAGATGATAAATTTGTTTTCTATGACATTAGCCCTGCAACTTTTCAGCATGTCCCATAGTAAATATTTTTCTGGATTGAGCTGCAGTTTGAAGACATTTGCAAATAATCTGATAATGTGGATACCAAAAATGAAGCCTTATAAAGATATATTTTTAGATAGATAGATAGATATGTTTATGTGTGGTTGACTTTTCAATGCTTTGGCAGTAAATTAAATGTACTAAAGCTCACTGAACTGAAGTGTGTGTGTGTGTGTGTGTGTGTGTGTGTCATGTAGTACCAGTGTGTCAATGGTGAGCTTTCGACTACGTTGAAACTGTTTTAACAGGTTTTACTTCGACTTTAGATAACTTCTATTTGGTGTGTTAGGATCACTGTGAACAGTAAACCACATGCAGAAAGTGAACACAGCTCAGCTGCTTATTTACTCACTGTGTGTCGGTCAGCTCCGGACACAGAGACGGCTGCTGAAAAAACGAATGTGAAAGTGATACTGATAGTTTTTACACACACACAGTGGGCTGTACCTTAGAGTGACATCTTGCTTGACCGTGATTGGTACAAAAAGCTAAATATCCGATGATAAATTTCTTCATGTTAGTCGTCTAACTTCTCGACAGGAAATACAAAAGACTCTTGTTTTTACCTCCACCAAAGACTGGCATTTTACACACCATGTACATTAAGCTGGTTTGAAATTCTTTTGTATAGCGTGAAAAAAGCAATACTTAATAAATAAATAAATAAATAAATAAGGTCACGGGAGCACGAAATAATTCACAACGCAAAACACAAGACTCTTATCCTAGCTTAGTCACGTGACAAGAGCTACAAGAAACGTCAAACAACAAATACGGTAAATCATTTAAATCCAATCTACTCTTGTTTGAACAAACGGAAACAAAAGTTTTTGCATCACCAAAAGCGCATATATATATATATACCAACGGTAGCTTGGTCTATCAGTGCAGAGTACCATATTAAATGAAGGAAATGTTGCCTTGAAAACATGCGACTTCCGGAAGAACAACATTGTCAAAGCGGTAGAATCTGGGGTGCGCGTATATACAGGGTTTTACGGTTAAAATTAAAATCCAAGAACAAAACAGTGCTGCTTGTCTGTTTACTTAACTTTACATGCACACTTTATTATTATTTACTCTACGCAACATCTTTTTTTCTTACAGTAGAAACTTTGCAAATGTTTTGCATAAGTTTGTTCAGCAATTTATTTTTAATATACATATACAAAATCTCAGTTCTATAAAAAAAAGTTAAATTTAGAGTTAAAAAAGTTATAATAATAATAGTAAAACGCTCTTTATTGTTATTTAAAATGAAGCTTACTGTGAGTTTAGCTCCAGAAGTGTTTTTTGCAAACCCAAGGAGGCATCTGTGGGTCGCAGAAACGCTTTTCAGAAAGTTTCCTTACTGCACTCAGGTGACTTTCTCCATAAGAATAAAATGATTCAATGTTCGCCACCAGTGACGTCACAGTTGTGTTGAAACTTCCGCTTCCACTCTTATCAGTGGGCGTGGCCATAAAATAACCCTGGCTGTGTTTCAAATTTAACACTGTGTAATATTCATACACTATACTATACAATCACACTACTGACTGTAGTCCATATGTTGCCATGCAGTGTGTCAGACCCCTCTACCCTGTCCATCATGGGAAAGTACTTTTAAAGTGCTTTTAACAATGGACATTGTCACAAAGCAGCTTTACAGAAATATATAAATTCAGGATAAAACTTTTAAATTTATAACTTTGTCCCTAATGAGCAAGCCAGAGGCAACTGTGGCAAGGAAAAACTCCCTGAGACAACATGAGGAAGAAACTTTGAGGGGAACCAGACTCAAAAGGGAACCAATCCTCATGTGGGTGACACCGGATAGTGCGATTATAAATAAATCCCTTCTATAACTGTGTACTACGTGGTCAAAAAGTACAGTTGTGGAACCAGGAAATTCATTATACTTTTCACATGAAGTCTATTTTGTTGACATTATCAACTGTTCACTG